>NC_133331.1:58150992-58523492 GCF_042186555.1 Aquarana catesbeiana | reverse complement strand
GGTTGCATTAGCGAAGTGAGAGACAATGTTAGGTGTCTAAGTCTGATTAATTAGTTTAAGGGGTTTCGGTAATGAGATTTTTATATGAGGAAGTGGTCTTAAATTTTTTCCAAGAATCCCATATGAGAGAATGTTTTTGAGAGGTCCCTCTGTGATCATGGGTGATACTTTCCATGAGGTGTACGTTATCAATCATTTGTAGCCAGTTTTTAATAGGAGGAATTACTGGTTGACCCCATAGAGTGGGAATCAAGGCCTTGGCAGTGTTCAGTAGATGAGGAATAATTGAGCGTTTGTACAACCTTATGGGAGTTTTTGTAACATGAAAAAGTATAGCCCACGGGTCGTTCGGTATGTGAACCTCGGCAATCTGAAAAATCAGATCACGAATGGCATCCCAGTATGGACGGATAAGTGGGCAGGACCACCATATGTGTGCATGGGTAGCTTTGTTACCACAGTTCCTCCAGCACAAAGGGGAACTGGCAGGGAACATTTGGTGCATTTTAACTGGGGTGTAATGCCATCTAGTGAGCAATTTATAGTTGACCTCTGACATTTTTGATGCTAAGGACGTGGTGTGTGCTAATTGTAAGATCCTATCCTTTTGAATATCAGTCAGGGGAAGATCAAATTCAGCCTCCCATTTAGTTAAGAAGTGTGGGAATCCGGGATTTTGGAGAGTGATAAGGGCTTTATAAAATAACGAAATGCTATGTAGGGGAGGGTCTTTTGGATAAAATATAGCTTCTATAGCGTTTAAATCACTAACGCCCCTAAGTGGAGTAGTAAGAGAGTTTAGGAAGTGTTGTATCTGGTGGTATCTCCATTTATCTAAATACGTAACAGGTTTAGGGGCGAGGATCGTAGATAGTGGTTTCAATACATTGCCATTAAGGATATGATGTAGTAAGAGAGGTTCTCCCGGTCTCCATGTCTTAAAACCTGAATCTAGAAGACCCGGCAAGAAGTATGTATGGTTGAGGAGAGGTAATAGGGGGGAGTCATAAGCCCAGGAGAGTTTTTTACGTAGGGCATCCCATACATCTAAAGAGGATATGGTGAGAGCCGAGGTGGAGCGAGCAAGGTTCCTGTGAGCTTTGGGTATCCAGGGCGCCACTGAGAGATCCATGCCACTCAAGGAATACTCAATTTGTACCCATAGCTTCGAGTTAAGATCATATTTCCACTCAGCTAGCCTGGCCAATACAGTCACTTGATAATATGCTTTGAAATTGGGAAGTGCCAGGCCACCTGAGCATTTGGAACGAAACAGTGACGCCCTGGATATTCTAGGATGTTTGTCCTTCCAGATGAAGCGGGAAACCATGGATTGTATAACAGTAAAGAACCCCACTGGAACATCCAATGGTAGCATTTGAAAAAGAAAGAGAATGCGAGGTAAAATGTTCATTTTAATTATATTTACTTTCCCCAACCAGGTGTGAGACAGGTTGGACCACTTTCGTAAGTCATTTCTAATCCTATTTAGCATGGGAATATAATTATATCGGAAAAGGGAGTGGAGGTTAGGAGTGAGATAAATGCCTAAGTATTTTATACATTTTTGTTCCCATTTAAATGGAAAGAGGGGTCTAAGCGAGAGAGCCTCAGATTTAGGGATGTTAATGTTTAAAATTTCGGATTTAGATTTAGGTTTATTTTGAAGTTTGAGATTGAATGAAACAAGGAAAATTCAGATATCAAGTTGGGGATCGAAGTACGTGGTTGTTGAATGAAAAATAGAACATCATCTGCATAAGCTGCATATTTGTGGGATTTGTTGCCTATTTGTATGCCTTTAATATTAGCGTTGTTCCTAATTGTAGCTAAGAAGGGTTCTAAGGTAATAGCAAAAAGGAGAGGGGAGAGGGGGCATCCTTGCCTGGTTCCATTATGCAGAGCAAAGGGGTCACTTAGCGTCCCATTAATTCTGATTTGAGCCAAGGGATCAGAGTATAGTGATGAGATATGGTGGAACATTTTAGGTCCCAGACCAAAGTGGCGTAAGGTCAATTTAAGGTACTCCCAGTCCACCCTATCAAAAGCCTTCTCTGCATCTGTAGACAGGAGTAGGGTGGGCTGGGAGTAGCGTCGGACATATTGAATTAAGGAGATTGCCCGAAGGGAATTATCTTTTGCTTCTCTGGTGGGTATGAAACCTGATTAGTCAGCTGGGATCCATTTGGGTATAAGGGGAAGTAAGCGATTTGCCATGACTTTGGCGAATAATTTAGTGTCAGCGTTAATTAATGATATTGGTCTATAGCTATTACAATGGGTAGGGTCCTTATCTGATTTGGGAATGACAGTGATATGAGATAGAAGTGATTCCGGGCGAAGACCTGAGGAGTGAGAGATAGAGTTTGCATATGCAGAGAGACGAGGAAGCAGAATGTCGCTGAATGTTTTATAATATAGAGTAGTGAACCCGTCTGGTCCAGGTGCTTTACCGGAGGGGGAAGACTTTAATGCTGCTTGAAACTCCTCCACCGAGAAGTCTGCTTCTAATTCTTTAAGGACGGATACAGGCAGTTTAGGAAGATTAGCTTCTGTCAGATAAGAAAGCATGCGATTCCGTCTCTCCTTATGAGGAAGAGAGGACAAGTCATTTTTGACGTTATACAAGTCCGAGTAGTAGTCTCTGAAGGCTTTAGCGATATCTGGAGTTGCATGAGCTAGTGAACCAGACGGGAGTTTGATTTTGGGAATAAACGATTGCGATTGCTTAGTCTTTAATGATCTAGCTAACAGTCTGCTAGGTTTATTTCCCCATTCGTAAAATTTCTGTGACAGGCGTTGGAACTTTCGCTTGGTGTCTAAATTAAGGAGGGATTTCAGTTCCTCTCGTTTAAGTGTGAGGGATTGGAGATGTGCAGTATGTAAAGAAAGTTTGTGTTGTTTGTCCAGAGCCGCTATCTGTTGTAAAACCTGGTCAATTTGTTGACCATGCTCCCTTTTCTTCCTAGCGCCAAGCTCAATGAGTCGGCCTCTAATAGTGGCCTTGTGAGCCTCCCACACAATAGAGGGGGAGGTGTCAGAAGGTTTGTTTTCCTTGAAATATTGTGATAAATGGGAAGCCAGCATGGAAACCTCCACTTCATCAGAGAGTAGAGAGTCATTCAGCTTCCAATTAGTGGTGCGTCGGGGTAGGGAAGGCATGGTCAATGTCATTGACACAGGTGCGTGGTCTGAGATAGAAGCGGTGCCTATATGAGTAGAGTGTAAGAGAGGGAGATGAAAGCTCAAGCTATGTTAGATTAGATGAACAGCATCTGTGAAAAGCAATTTTCAAGTCTTGCCACAGATTCTCAATTGGATTTAGGTCTGGACTTTGACTGGACCATTCTAACACATGAATATGCTTTGATCTAAACCATTCCATTGTAGCTCTGGCTGTATGTTTAGGGTCATTGTCCTGCTGGAAGGTGAACCTCCGCCTCAGTCTCAGGTCTTTTACAGAATCTAACAGGTTTTCTTCTAAGAATGCCCTGTATTTGGCTCCATCCATCTTCCCATAAAATCTGACCAGCTTGCCTGTCCCTGCTGAAGAAAATCATCCCCACAACATGATGCTGCCACCACCATGTTTTATGGTGGGGATGGTGTGTTCAGGGTGATGTGCAGTATTAGTTTTCTGCCACACATAGCGTTTTGCTTTTAAGCCAAAGAGTTCAATTTTGCTCTCATCTGACCAGAGCACCTTCTTTCACATGTTTGCTGTGTCCCCAACATAGCTTCTCGCAAACTGCAAACAGGACTTCTTATGGCTTTCTTTTAATAATGGCTTTCTTCTTGGCACTCTTCCATAAAGGCCAGATTTGTGGAGCGCACGACTAATAGTTGTCCTGTGGAAAAATTCTCCCACCTCAGCTGTGGATCTCTGCAGCTCCTCCAGAGTTACCATGGGCCTCTTGGATGCTTCTCTGATGAATGCTCTCCTTGCCCGGCCTGTCAGTTTAGGTGGACGGCCATGTCTTGGTAGGTTTGCAGTTGTGACATACGCTTTCCATTTTCGGATGGTGAATTGAACAGTGCTCAGTGAGATGTTCAAAGCTTGGGATATTTTTTTATAACCTAACCCTGCTTTAAACTTCTCCACAACTTTATCCCTGACCTGTCTGGTGTGTTTCTTGGCCTTCATGATGCGGTTTGTTCACTAAGGTTCTTTCACAAACCTCTAAGGGCTTCACAGAACAGCTGTATTTATACTAAGATTAAATTACACACAGGTAGACTCTATTTACTAATTTGGTGACTTATGAAGGCAATTGGTTCCACTAGATTTTAGTTAGGGGTATCAGAGTAAAGGGGGCCTAATATAAATGCATGCCACACTTTTCACATATTTATTTGTAAAATATTTGGAAAACCATTTATCATTCTCCTTCCACCTCACAATTATGTGCTACTTTGTGTTGGTCTATCACATAAAATCCCAATAAAATACATTTACGTTTTTGGTTGTAACATGACAAAATGTGGAAAATGTCAAGGGGTGTGAATACTTTTTCAAGGCACTGTATATTTTTTAAAATACAATGTCACAATTGCTTAAAGCGGAACTTCATCCTAAAAGGGAAGTTTGGCCTCATGCCCTCCTTTCCCCCCTCTTTTACTTTTTGAACTTATATTTGGGGGGGAAGTTGGGTACTTGGTTTTAACAGCTACCCGCTCCCACTTCAGCTCGGATTGCCTGGGTGATTCCCCTGGAAGCTGTCCCCTGTCTCCCCTACAACTATGTGGGTTACATCATAGGTCCCAGAAGGCTGTGGGACCATTCACAAAGAGCAGAACGGTTCGCACATGGACAGTGGGAAGCTGGCTGTGAGGCCGCAAGGAATCAAAGCCGGTATTCCACAACTAACATGCTAGCATCAGGGACCTGAAGAAACAGCCGGGGTGAGAAAGGGGCTTGACCCCTGGACAGGTAAATTTCCTTTTATTAAAAGCCAACAATTACAGTATTTGTAGCTGCCGACTTTAAATTTGTTTTCCAAACAGGGTGAAGAACCTCTTTGGGAAGCCAAATTAGCCATAGAGTTATTGTCAAGTCAACCTTCGCATTCTGACACTACTAAATTTTGCCTGGGTAGCAACACCTCTGGTTATGAGGTTAATCTGCATGTATATTGATCTATGGGGAATTTAGTTCCTGCAAGGACATCATTTCTATTCTGTGATCTGCATGCAGAGAGCATGTTTTGCCTCCAAATGATTTCTGGCTTTAAGGAATTAACACAGGGTCATCAATCTAAGAGAAAGCCATGGTGGGCATGTTAAGCCATTTTCAGTGGCACTTGAAAAATCATTCACGTGTCTTCAGTTATGTGTCTACAAACTAATTGATATCTCTCATTAAAACTTAAATATAGTAAAGTTTGTTAAATATTATCTAGTCCAGACTTACTCAGACTTTTTAACACAGATGAACCCTTGAAATACCTTTCCAGTCTCAGGGAACCTCTGCTAAAAATGACTATATCTACAATTCAAGACACATTAGTGTGATGGAGAGTGGCGGCTGCTCCATTAGGGGTTAATCTACATTCAGGGCGCCGGACGCATGGATTTCAATGTTTTTTTTTTTTGTTTTTTTGTTTTTTTAGCAGAGCACTGCGTCCTGAGTCCATCCAGTTGTGTGACAATAGCAAATTAATATTCGCTATTGTCTTCCTGCTTCTCCTCCCAGCCAATCAGGAAGTGGGTCTTAAGACCCGATTGGCTGAGAGGAGAAGCGATCGTATTGGCCGAGAGCATAAGCAGGGGGAAGTTACCGAGGAGGAGATGCAGGAAGAAGCCGCCAAAGCTGGCCACGACCTGGATGGGGCAAGTGCGGGGATGTAGGGTGAGTGACTGGGGGGGGTTGTTTGCCGATTCACCAAGTGACGGGGGGGTTTGACCGACCGACAGATCAAACGGGAGGGTTGTGCTTGGGTGGTATGTTTGCCGCCCCCTAAAAAATGGAGCACCAGCCGCCATTGGTGATGATCAGTGGGAAGAATGCACTTTACACTTGTGGTCATTGGGTAGAATTACCCCCTTACAGATAGCTAAAAAGACAATTGGTTTCAGTGGGAACTTATCTAAAACAAATTGGTTATTGCTCAAGAAAGCCCTGGCAACCTCTGGAGGAACCCTAGGGTTCCATAGAACCCTGGTTGAGGAACCCTGATATAGTAGTGTAACGAGTTTACCAGACAAATTCTTACATTTGAAATAGGTGGCGGTTGCATGTGTCCATATGGGCTCATGCATATGGACATGAATAAATTAGATTGTAAGCTCTAACGAGCAGGGCCCTCTGATTCCTCCTGTATTTTATTGTATTGTACTTGTACTGTCTGCCCTAATGTTGTAAAGCGCTGCGTAAACTGTCGGCGCTATATAAATCCCGTATAATAATAATAATAAATTACACACATATAATAGGTGTAATTGGCACTTAGATGATGAGCGTTTATGCTCTGTGTGGCTACCAGCTTCAAATGGTAGAACACTAGGGACAATGCATGAGAACCCTGGGTGATGCAAAACCCTTTCTGCACTGTGGAAGGGCACAACACTATCACAGAACATACAGTGTTTATATGCATATAGGCATGTTCATGCGTAAAATATTCCAAAATATACATCCTGGAATGTGAGACACAGGCTTTAATTTTATGGATCTGAAGACAGCACTACAATACACTTCTAATGCCCCGTACACACGGTCGGACATTGATCGGACATTCCGACAACAAAATCCTAGGATTTTTTCCGACGGATGTTGGCTCAAACTTGTTTTGCCTACACACGGTCGCACAAAGTTGTGGAGTTTCCGATCGACAACCACGCGGTCACGTACACCACGTACGACGAGACTAGAAAAGGCCGGTTCAGAACCAAGCGCGGCACCCTTTGGGCTCCTTTTGCTAATCTCGTGTTAGTAAAAGTTTGGTGAGAGACGATTCGCGCTTTTTCAGACTCGTGGCTTTCAGATCGTTTTCTGCCGTTCAGTTTGTGCTTGTGGGTTTGTATCTGCTCTTCAGTGCGTGCAAGCAAGTTCCGCGTGACTTTAAGGAGTCATTGTATTCTTGTTAGTTCGTTACTGGTTTTCAGGTCGCTCTTCACAGGCCTTGCTGTTCTTCAGTGCGTTCTGTTACTTCGTTCTGAGCAGCCGACCGTTTTCTAGCCATGTTTCGTATACGTACTCCTTGTAGAGTTCGTGCTGTGCGGGGGCTTGGTGTTGGGGTCCTGACCCTGACACAAGTCCAGTCCATGAACAGGGTGGGGAGGAGTTCATGGACCAAGAATTGGTTGCTTCAGCGTGACCAGTTCTCTCATATGCCTTTGCTCCGTGAGATTCGTGTGAATAATCCTGATGATTTCAGGAACTTTCTCAGGATGACGGACCCCGTGTTTCACCGTTTGTTCACTTCGCTGACCCCCTATATCAGCAGGCAGGATACCTGCATGAGGCAAGACATCACTCCGGAGCAGAGGTTGGTCACTACCTTGCGGTATTTGGCCACAGGGAGAAGCCTGCAGGACCTCAAGTTCTCGACAGGCATCTCCCCCCAGGCTCTTCTTTGTGGACATTTACTGCTTGTGTTTGTTTTAGCTGACCCTAACAGAAATGTGTGGAGTGCAGAAAATGTCGTGATTGTGTAACCTTATACAAAGCACTGTTGGCTGTTATTTACTAAATGCAAAGACACTTTTCACTACAAGTGCTCTTGCAACTGCACTGAAACTGCACTTGTAGTGCAAAGTGGATTTGCCCTTAGGAAATAACCCCCATTTTCTCATAAAACAACAATTACATCACCCCAAAAGTGTTGTAGAGTTGAGACAATAATCCACACATTCTTGATGAACAATCTTTTTAATACCTGCACAATCACATGTGCATTTACCAAAGGTTTTTCTGACAAACCAACATGTTTGTTGTATATCAATTTTTGTGGTGTCATTATCCAAAATCAAAATGTGCATTTTATAGAAAACAGGCCTGTGTAAAACCAACAAGAAAGACACAAATCTTGATCTTACAAAGTTCACATTTGGTAGAACTGGAAGGCAATATCAGACATGAGTATTTAGGAACTGTGTTTGATATTGCGTTCAGATGGGGGGAAATCACCCCAGGAAAAGCCAAATTTGGAAGATGCACACAAATTTCCCAATGTCAACATGTGATATCTGCCATCACGGGGGATGAAGGGACATGTTTTGGGGGAGAAAGCCCTTCCTCACCGCTACTTTATTATTGAGGAAGGGGTTGCACCCCCAAAACGCGTCCATTGATCTCCCGTGATGGCAGATAGCACATGTTGGCACACTGTGTGCATCCTCCAAATTTGGCTTTGGGAAAAATCACAAAAACATTTCGCACATTGTAGCACACAAAAGAAGAAAGTGATTTGGAGGGGTTTTAAACTCGCCCCAAAACATCAATGATGTTTTTATATTTTGGAATAACATCATTGATGTTTTGCTTGATGTTTTCCAATTGTAAATTACACCCCATGATCTCCCCGATCACGATCTGGGCACTTTCGGATGTGAAAGGATCTTCATCCACAACCTCACGATCACCTAAAAAGAGACGAACCCCAAAATAAATTAGGTTTAAAAAAAATGCCGCCATCCATCTCTTATCTGAGCCTGTGGTTGCAGACACTCACCTGTTGTGGTGACTAGTTCCACCACGTCTTCTTCCTCCTGCTCATCTTGTGTTGGGGGGATTTCCCCTTCTTCCAGAGGGGGGGGGGGCTCTGGTCTCCTCGGATGAGGGGTGTCCTCCGAGTCTTTTCTCCCCTATGTAAAACAAAAATGGTATAATTAGCACACAGATATTTGATGGCAGAACTATAAAGATGAAACATTGCTCGGAAGTGGGGTACAATTGTCTATTTTAGCAGAGTTCCAAGATGTAGCTTTTTTAGTGTCCTTTGTCAAGCTGCAATACTTTACCTGTTTAGTACAAGCTTCACAGATGTAGCCCCCCTATAGTATACACTGGAGCACCTGTGTGGCCCCCATAATAAAAAGGGTGTTCTTGTGTCCCACACTAGTGCTCCAGTGTCCAGATGTGAAAACAGCTGCTGAGTGTCCTCTCCTTACACACAATCTAGTTGGCATTTCATTCTAGTAACAAAGCCATCTACACAACCCAATTCTTTGAAGCCAAGTATAGGGCGTCAAAATGGTGGCCAAATGCATATGGGCTAAACAGTGGTATTTTATAGTCCGAAATAAAAATGTGTGATCCGAACGAATAATGTGCCCATGAACATGAAAGTTGCCATTTTAAACTGTACAACAGTTCCTAAAAGCAAATGGAGCAGCACGAACGTAATAAACACAAGAACAATAGGAACACAGCACAAATACTTACTTTTTTGCAGCACTCTCCAGATCTTTCTGTACTGCTCATGTTCTCGTAATTTCAGGTCCGACTACCGCTTCCTGAGCTGATCTTTCGATCGTCGTACCCCGAATTTCCGGTGCAGACTCCTGACCACTTTCGCCATGATCTTGGCCTTTCGGACATTGGGGTTGGGGTAAGGCCCATACTTTCCATCATAGTCGGCCTTCTTCAGGATGTCCACCATCTCCAACATCTCCCCAAAGGACATATTTGAGTCCTTCAATCTCCTTCTGGATCGGGACGTTTCAGGCTCCGGCCTTTCCTCCTCCTCTTCGTTGCTGTAATTAGCACGATCCTGCTGTCTATCCGCCATGTGCTCTTCCTCCACTGCGCCGAACGAAAAGGGGCGGGGAATAGAATAGAAAGAACGTCAGGGGCGGGCGGAGTTATACGCATGCGCAGTGTGTATAAATCGTAACGCGCGCGTCTTACGTACGATCTGTGAGCGGAGGAAGGAGCATCGGAGACGCCGATCGTGCTAACGAAGGTAGGATCTAAACTTGGGCCTATACTGCTTCGAAATTGAAGCCTATATTGTAACAAGATTAGGGGAGTTTGGCCTGACATTAGGGTTTGTCTTGTGTTGTGTCTTGCAGAGAAAATGGATGGGTTCAACGACCACAATTTCCTGCCCCTGTTCATTGACAAATACAGGGAGCTGCCCTGTCTGTGGCAAGTCAGACACCCCCACTATAACCATAAACAGAAGAGGCAGGCAGCGCTGGAGAAACTGCTGGAGTTGGTGACGCCGGTGGTCCCCACAGCAACCATCCCTTATTTAAAAGCCAAAATTGGTGGCCTGAGGAGCACATATCTTAGGGAGCGCAAGAAGGTCACAGATTCCCAGAGGTCCGGAGCTGCAGCAGATGACATTTATGTCCCCAGGCTGTGGTACTATGAGAGACTGCGATTTCTGTCAGACCACACTGAAGGGAATCCCTCTCTACTCTTCCTTCCACTCTTCCTTCCATCCCAGCTGAGGCTTCCGATGTCCAACCTGGGCCTTCCAGCCAGGAAGAAGTGGAGGAGCCCAGCTGGAGCCAGGTATAGCATTCTTCTACAGATTTCTGGGCAATAAATAAATTATGTTTACTAGATGTTATTATTGATCACTAATTGCTGATTAAAAAAAGTGTTTTACATATCAATAGACAGTAGTGGGCACCCAAAATTGGGACAAGAATGAAAACTGCTGGGCTCAGAAGGATAGTCTGTTATATTTGTTAACATTCAATTTGCAGCAGTCAGGAGGTGAAAATTGTGTGTGATTGATGTAAAAAATACTAAAACTATGTCCCTTTTTCATACACAGGAAGACCTCAGCCAGGAGGAGGTTGTGGAATGTGGCAGTCAGGAGGAGGCGGGGGTTAGTGGCAGCCAGGAGGAGGCGGGGCTAAGTGTCAGCCAAGAGAAGCCTGACTGAGTCTCAGGTTCCTCCCCTTCGCCTGCCATACAAAAGGGCCAGGAAGGCCACTCCCAGTCCTGTGCAGGATTCAGCATACAGGCTGATCCAGGAGGCTTCTGCGTCCCTCAGAGCCTTCCCCAGTCCTGAAGAGGCCTTTGCCTGCATGGCTGCCACCAAATTGCAGGGCATGCAGGAGGGCCAATGCAAGATCTCTGAGGACCTGATTTATAAAGTCCTACGTAAGGGGGAGAGTGGGGAACTGACACACAAGACGGATGTCATTGAGAGGGACGATCCTCCTCCTCCTCCTCCTCCTGCTGCCACAACTCCACTACCACAGCCAAAGGCTGGAAGGAAGCGTGGAAAGAAGACCAAAGAGTGATGGCCCTGGGTTCAGTCTGGTCTGACAGAAGATGTAGTCTCTCGTATGACCACAGCCTGGGGACACAGATGTCATCTGCTGCTTTCCGGATCTCTGGGACTTCTGGACCAGACTGCCCTCCCTTAGATAAGGACTCCTCAGGCCACCAATTTTGCTTTTAAATAATTGATGTCTGCCCTGGTGGTCCAAGGCTTCACCCACTTCTGCAGTTTCTCCAGCGTTGTGACCCCTTAATAAAATTTAGTTAGGTAAATTCTACTCTCCTGTGTGTGTTTTCATCCAAAAAGGACAGTTTGTTGGTGACGATTCAGGTACATTTCTAACATAAAATGTGAAATTAACAAGGGACAACAACACCAAACAATCTCCTACAGATTAAATAGAACAACATATTAGTGGTGTTGTGGGAACTTGTCACAAAAAACACACAAACATTTTCGGAAGTACAAATCAAAATCACCAAAAAAAAAAAAAAATATGTTGTCAGATGTGAGAAATCAAAATATATTGAGGGAATCCCGAGAAATAGTAACGAAATAAGTTTGTGAGAAGTGTGTGTGAATATGAGCAGCAAAACGACTTAATTCTTGTCACATTATAAAGAAGAAGAGAGTGCGCTGTATTAAACCATTTTTAACATTGCAGCGTGACGAAAGTGCTGTATCCATTACGAACGCTAAGTTTACCAGAACGAGCTGTCCCGTGTCGGAATTTCTTCTGAGCATGCGTGGCACTTTGTGCGTCGGAACAGGCCACACACGGTCGGAATTGACGCGATAGGATTTTGTTGTCGGAAAATTTTATCTCCTGCTGTCCAACTTTGTGTGTCGGAAAATCCGATGGAAAATGTCCGATGGAGCCCACACACAGTCGGAATTTCCGACAACACGCTCCGATCGGACATTGTCCATCGGAAAATCCGACCGTGTGTACGGGGCATGAGTGTCACCACATGTATGAACACATTCAGATCCAGAAGAAAAAAATGTAGTACGGATCTAAGCACAGCGTTTTTAGCATCTGACTGAATGAGTTCAATGTTTCACACCTGAAGACAGCTTTAGTCTATCTTGAAGCCAACTTAAGGTTCCATAGATGGCTTGCATTTCAGCCAACCTCCCAAAGGCTGAACTGGTGTGAATTCAATCTGGATGTTGTGTTTGAACAGTCATGACACCCGTGGCCGCCTGAGTACAGTGGAGCTGCCAAACAGTGGCTTCATTTCAAAGGTGATAATTTTTCCAGTTGCTTTTTAAAGCTGAATTCCAAGGATTAATTTTTTACCATAACTACATTAGTCCAGCTTGGACCAATGAAAGTATGTACAGTTAGGTCCATATATAATTGGACACAGGCAAAATTTTAGTTTTTTTCAAGTATTTACCAAAACATGTTCAAGCTATAATGGATATGGTCTGAAAGTGCACACTCTCAGATTTAATTTGAGGGTATGTACATCCAAATTGGAGGAGGAGTTTAGGAATTACAGCTCTTAAGAATAGCCCCCCCCCCCCTTTTTCAAGGGACCAAAAGTAATCGGACAATTGAATCAAAAGCTGTTTTAATGGCCAGGTGTGGGCTACTCCTTCATTATTTCTTCATCAATTAAGCAGGTGAAGGGTCTGGAGTTGATTTTAAGTAAGGTATTTGCATTAGAATCCATCACTGTGAACCTACATCATGCGTTCAAACGAGCTGTCCATGCAAGTGAAACTGAAACAGCCCATTTAAGGCTTCAAAAATGAAACAAATCCATCAAAGAGATAGCAGCAACATTAGGAGTGGCCAAATTAACAGTTTGGTACATTCTAAGGAAAGAAGAATGCACTCGTGAGCTCAGCAACATAAAAAGGCCTGGACGTCCACGGAAGACAACAGTGGTGGATGATCGCAGGATCCTCTTTATGGTAAAGAAAAACCCATTCACAACATCCAGACCAGTGAAGGACACTCTCCAGGAGCTGGGCATATCATTGTCAAAGTCTACAATCAAGAGAAGACTTCACGAGAGCAAATACAGAGGGTTCACCACAAGGTGCAAACCATTCATAAGCCTGAAGAATAGAAAAGCCAGATTAGACTTTGCCAAAAAACATCCAAAAAAGCCAGACCAATTCTGGAAAAGCGTGGAAGGAAGGAAGTGTGATGGCAAAGGGATGCATGGCTTCCAGTGGTACCGTGTCATTGGTGTTTATTGATGTGACAGAAGACAGAAGCATCCGGAATGAATTCTGCAGTGTTTAAAGATATACCGTCAGCCCAGATTCAGCCAAATGCAGCAAAGTTGATTGGATGGCACTTCACAGTACAGATGGACAATGATCCAAAACACACTGAAAAAGCAACCCAGGAGCTTTTGAAGGAAAGGAAGTGAAATATTCTGCAATGGCTGAGTCAATCACCTGATCTCAATCCAATTGAGCATTCATTTCACTTGCTGAAGGCAAAACTAAAAGCAGAAAAACTCACAAACAAAGAACAACTGAAGACAGCTGCAGTTAGAGCTCGGCAAAGCATCAGAAAGGAGGAAACCCAGTCTTTGGTAGTGTTCATGGGTTCCAGACTTCAGGCAGTCATTTCCAGTAAAGGATTCTCAACAACATATTAAAAATGAACATTTTATTTATCATTATATTCATTTGTCCAATTACATTTGAGCCCCTGAAAATGAGGGGACTGTGTATAAAAATGGCTGCGGTTCCTAAAATTTATACTTAATATTTAGGTTCAACCCCTTGAATTAAAGCTGAAAGTCTGCACTTCAAATTCCTTTGGATTGTTTCATTTTAATTTTATTTTGGTGGCATGCAGAGCCAAAAGTATGAAAATTGTGCATGTATCCAAATATATACTGTATGGACCTAACTGTATATGCCATATCTGTGGAACCACTGTGGAAGCAGTTGATCACTGTAGTAGTCACCATTACTACAGTGATCGCCACTGTCTGGTTCTGTGCCAAGAGCCTGTCCTGCTGTCCTGCGATTGCTTGGCATGGGACCCATGCATGGAACACCTTGAATTTTTGTCAATGAATGAAAGGCTATCTTTAAATGAGCAAGGTGGAGAGGCAGGGCAGTGACTTACTAACCTCCACCCTTTTCAATCAGAAAATGCTCTGCATTCATTGATAAAAATGTAAGACATTCTGTGAACGGCACCTGAGCCAAGGGAATGATTCTCTGTGGTTATTATGCAACAGGGCAGCTGCTCGGTATGGGACCTGGAAGACAGAGGCAATCGCTGTAGAATTGTTGACTACTAAATCAAGTCTCTGCTTCTTAGGCCCCTCCACAGGTATGGACTATGCATACTTACATTGGTCCAAGCTGCACAAATGTGTCTAGGCAATAAAATCCATACCTGAAATTCAATCAACTTTTATCGAGCCAGGGGGTGCTTGCAGGGGCACCGATGGGTTACATTTTGACTGATTCAGGAGACGTTGGCTGAAGTTCGAGCCATCTATGGTGCATATGTGCAGCTGAAATTAAAATCCTACAGATCACACATAGCACAACTGAGCCATGAAAGAGTTGGAAAGGACTATACCTTAGTCAAGTTTAATTGTCCACTATTAGGGATGAGCTTGGGTTCAGTCCAAACCTATGAACCACATGGCTATATTGGGTTCATATTATTGACCCAATATGGTCATGTGGTCATACTAGAGCATTATTGTCACGAGCACCCCCTCCCCTTGTGTGCATCCAGCTGTGGGGCATGGAATCCCCGGCTTGCAGTCCTTGGCCCAGCACTAATAGCTTCCTTTCAGTTTTGGACCTAACCTAAGCTCATCACTAATCAGTACAATGGTAAATAGGAACATGTTTTGTGCATGAACCAGTAAATAACATAATAATGTAATAATATTAACTGGAACAACTATGAGTGCAAAAACTGAAAAAAAAATATACAGCGTGCCCTTGAGCACTGGCATGCCAGCTGTCTAATGCTTATCAATTGACACTCAACGTGGAAAAGGTTGGTGACCCCTGGATTAATATAACGGCTGCATTTTCTACACCAGAATAAATTGCTAATCGGCTTCCTCATGTCTGGAGATCTGTCACTTGTCATATTGCTGATTTATTATTGCCTGTTATCTAATCTTGTGGTAAATTAAGGTTGCAATGTCACGCCAGACATGCTTGCCTCCATGTGGTAACAGCTTCCTCTGCAGCCAGAAACGTTTTGTTCCTGATCGGACTCTTGAAACACCACCAGAATTTTTCTGGATTTAGCTCTTCATGCTTCAGACTTGGCTCCTGGCATCTTTGCATAGTCCAATGTCCCCTCTCGCCGGCTGTGTGCTTGTAATGCCGTGCAGTTCAGCACATAACTGTTGGATCAACAAACAGAACAGTGAAGTCTCTGCATGAACAGACCTACTGAAAGATAAACTCTGGTCAAACTGATGAAAAACTGACAGAGTAGAATTCCTGTCAAAACCTAACTAAGCTTAACCACTTGCCTACTGGACACTTTTACCCCCTTACTGTGCAGGCCAACTTTCAGCTTTCAGTGCTGTCACATTTTGAATGACAATTGCGCGGTCATGCAACACTGCACCCATATGGCATTTTTATCATTTTTTTCAAGCAAATAGAGCTTTCTTTTGGTGGTATTTAATCTCCGCTGGGTGAAAAAAAAAAAAAACACAAAACTTTTTTCATAGTATGTTATAAAATTTTGCAAACAGGTAATTGTTCTCCTTTAGGGCCAGTTCACACTGCTGCGATGCGGGAACCCTGCGAATCCACTGCGGGTTCCCGCATCGCAGGTTTCCGGGCGGCAGTTCACACTGCCCTATGTGATCTGATGGGAGTGTCAGTTAAAAGTTAATGACGCCCCCAAATCAGTTTGCAGATCACAGTGCGATCTGCAAACTCGGACAGGAATTGGATCGCATGGGTGTGAACACCCATGCGATCCGATTCTGCTGCGGACAAAAAAGGGTCCTGTGCGAGTTTGATGCAAATTCAGCCATGTGATTTGTATGGCTGAAATTGCATCACACAGAGATGGCATGTGATTTTCACTGCAGCGCGGTGTGAACCACATCCAAACTCTGACATCGCAGCAGTGTGAACCGGCCCTCACTGTTGTGAGCTGATGAGTCTGCACTGATGGGCACTGATAGGCTGCACTGATGGGCACTGATAGGCTGCACTGATGGGCACTGATAGGTTGCACTGATGGGCACTGATGAAGCAGCACTGATAAGGAGGCACTGATGAGGCTGCACTGATAGGTGGCACTGATGGTCACTGATAGGTGGTACTGATGGTCACTGATAGGCGGCACTGATAGATGACACTGATGAGGAGGCACTGATTGGCAGCACTGATAAGCAATGATTGGCAGCACTGGCGGGCACCAAATGGCAGCACTGGTGGGCACTGTTGGGACTTCACTAATAATCAGGGCACTGATAATCAGTGCCCTGATTATCAGTGTAGATGTTCCTTTCACATAAGCTGATTATCAGCTCTCCTCTCCTTAAGAAAGGAATGCCAATAACTGGCTTGTGAATGTCCATAATAATGGGTGACTTCTTCCCTTTCTTCCAGTGTCACCTCTGTGCTCTCTATCCTCTCACCTGAGATATGCTTGATATACAGCATGTATTGATATCTCTCAGAAGTGATGTAATGCGGTCGGGTCGCCTCTGGGGGACCTCTGTTTTCCCAACTCTCTGCTTTTTGAATTGGTTGTGTAGATTCTGCAGTGTTCCTATGGCGTCCTTTCCTATATCCACCAGGTATGCATGTATAAAGGAGAATACTCTCGTAGTGTATTAATGTTCAAACAAGTTTATTATAAAACAAACAGTTAAAACTCACATTTAAAAGTAAAAAACAAGCGAAAATCCACGAGTGCCGAACTCGTATCCTTTACTAGCGTCCGCTCATGCCCTACGTGTTACGCCATGCCCACGCGACTTCTTCAGGGGATGATAGAGGGTATCGGAAGTTTCCTTAAAGAGGAAATAAACCCTAGTGGGTTTTACTTCCTCTTTATTTCCCTGCAAAGGTAAAGCATAATGGGCTACTATGCATCACATAGTAGCCCATTATGTTTCACTTACCCGAAACCAAAGCCTGCGATGTCACTGCTGTCCCCACTAGCAGAGAGCGCCCATCTTCACCCCTCTTCCTTCCGGGGCTGCAAACTCTGGCTCTGTGACTGTGAATAAGTCTATAGGTGACGTCACTGGCCAGGCTTTGCAGCTGTTATCACTGCTTTCTCCTCTCCCCGAAGCCAGCCACTGGGGAGATCACATGACTGGACTGAAGTACCCTTAAATTAGGTAAGTATACACAGCTTTCCTTTATAGGGTAGTTAGCATAAGGCTTAGAATTGGGGTGGGAGCAGATTGAAGCTTAGTTTAGGTTTTGACCTGACTTCTACTTTAAAGCCAAACAATGCGACCGGCCTTACCCATTCAATTATTCTGCCAGTCTATTAAAATATGGCCAATCAGGTTTGGCAATACAGCCCAGTGATCTTTTGTATTATATTGAGCTTGAATGTTTATGCTCACCACACACTTTACAATTTATTTGTACACTGTGCTTTATGGTGGTGGCTATAACTTCATGTTATGTAACAGTATCAGCTAAATGATCAGGCAAACAGCAATGGGCAATTTAAATGTTTACTGAGTGAATGCTGGGTGAATTGGCAATACAGATAGAATGGTAGAAAGGTATGCAACAGTATTGCAAAAAGAATAGCAGTCAATGAAGCTATCTCAGTAAGAGGGATGCTTAGGAATGATTTCCACCCTTGATCCCTAGATGGCATCACAAAACAGTATAACAGATGTAGCCAAGTCCTGGGGCCTCTGAAGCCCAATGGTGACCTCCAGAGTTAGGAACAGCTGACATCCTTCTGTGTAGAGTGGGTTACAAGGCATAGTGGGTGTAATGCAAGGTAGATTGATGGGCGCCAGACACTTCTTGAATGCAAAGAGATTTATTGTCTCTTAAACAGAACTGGGGAGAGAGGGTTAGGGCCAGGACACCCTTTAGTAGATGCAACATTAATTGGCAGACTCTGAGACTTCTATAGGCAGACAGCCATGCAGGGAAAGGCATCCAGCTAGACACCACGTCTGCATGAGTAGGGCTGCTGTCTCCTATGGCAGCAATCTTGTAACAGTTTCTAACAAAAGTTGCAATGAACGCCTTCACTTCTTCTACAATCTCCTATTGTAGAACTTTAATCTGTTGAGCTCCCAGTCTTTCACTAGACTAACAGATCCACTCGCCACTGGATCTCCGGTAGCAAGGTGGACGGGTTCTTAGTGGCGACAGCTTCCCCTCTACCTCCGACCACAGCTGGTTCTCCAGCTGGCAGAACCATTGCTTCTGGTTGGACTGCAAGCCGCAGCCCCAACCTGCTCTCTTGCTTCTGGATAGGCCCTCAGACAGCCTAGCAGCCAGATGTCCCCGGGATAGGCCCAAGGCTTATGGCCTAGCAACCCGGGGCATTACAACACACATCCACCCAGACAGCCACCCAGGTGGCACAGAACCCCGATCACCTGACTCCACCCAAATAAATAGGCTCTCCCAGCAGGGCCAAGGGACCCAAAAAAATCCCTGCCCATTGGCTCAGACACCCCATTCATTCCTAATCTGTCCTTGCAATGCCTTTGTCTTATCTAATGCCACCAGATACCCGGCCATCTAGTGACAGAAGAGAAAAGTGCAGCAATTCCAGAATTAGGGTGAAATCAATTGACCTCCTATCAATTGGCCAAGGCAACTATCACTTGGCAAATAAATTTGATAGCAACCCTTACTAAACATCAGGGTGCTACACAGAGTATCAGAAAATTCACATGCAAAACAAACGGTGTAGCTCAGATTAAAACAAATATAGTTACTTGTGGTTCCATGGAAATGGGGGTGTGTCATCTCTCTTACTAAAAGGCTGATTGTAGCTGTTAGCTCAGGCAGCTGGCCACAAGGATGCCCACAAAGATAAGGCTAGAGGAGTCTCTGGTTTGAGGGTTTTGTTTAAAGGTAATCCCCCCCCCCCCCCCCCCAATCCCACTGGAAGGGTTGTATTGCGTTGCCAGTCATCACAGTGTCCATTGTAAGTGGGGCTTACAAGGAAGCTACAAGCTCTTGTGCTTGCCCCATGGTGAATACAATGTTTGAAGGCCCAGGACCTTATAACAGCTCATGTGCCTAGGGTGTAATCACTCTGAGCACTGGAAGGTAGAATAGCTGAAATAAGCCCAGGGGATTGTGGGGAACTATTCTTATAAAAAGATGGCAACCACCCCAATGTATAACTAGCCTTTGCAATAAGGTGCACATAGAAGGGCAATGCACATCACAGCACACTTACCAGCTAGCCTGCATAAAAAAAAAAACAAAAAAAAAAACAGATTGACCCTGTCTAACAATTCACTTTAAAAACAGAGGGATTCGTTTTACACGTTTGCAAATATGTGGAAGCTGCAGTGCCTACGCCAAGACTCCTCTGTGTACTGCGGTCTTAACTCAATATTTTTGAGAGTCTCCAAGTTGGAGCACATACAGTAGTAAATAAATTAAGGGCAGGTTTGCCTGAAGGGAGCCCACTCCTCCCTAAAGCTGCAGGGGTATATTGGATGCCAAGCAAGAGCACAATGGCAGCTAAAGGCATCTAATATGCCCCCACGCAGGGCCGGTGCTACCACTAGGCAAACTAGGCCATGTAGGAATGTTATCTTATTGTGATGTATGAAAAAAGGAATACCATCTTGGGATATGGAATATTTATTCACTGTGCCAAAACACTTGCTGTGTATTTGAAGAGATGTCCACAATGGCCAAAAACTGGCCAAAACATCACCTTCAGAGGAGACTGGCTTGGCATCTGGACCATTCATAAGTCACAGGGTCTACATGTATCAAAGTGAACAAAGCAAAAAGTCTCCATATGTGTACGGTAGAAATCAAATAGACCAATGTATAGGAAGATCTAGAGTAACCCATCTAGTATTGCAAAGTTCTATGCTAATCAAGAGCCTTGCAGTGGTAAGGAATGTTGACACTTATCAGTCTGTCAGTCGCCAGATGAAAGAGGCACCAGCATAGCTAGTGAAACATGCCTGACCGGTTTTGCTGGCATAGCACCAGCTGCGTCAAAGGCTACTTTCCAAATTGTCCCTAGAACGTGTATGTATGTGACATAGGGACCTCAGATAGTAAGCTCCTTGAGAGCAGGGACTGATGTGAATGTACAGCTTGCAAATTCTGTGTAAATTGGAGGTTGGTTATAGCATAGCTCCCTACTGTCTCTGAGTTTGAGGGGTTGTCCCTCTTTCCTCCTTATTTGTCCCTAATTTTAGTTGTATATAAAATGCACTATTTATCTTTCAAAAAAGTGCTAAACCTTTCATCCAATTTCTAAACTGATGCATTTGTAGATCTCTAAAGCCAGTATAAAGAAACAGTAGTGGTAAAAAAAAAAAAGCACTCGTGGGTTTAACTAATCTTTTTTTGTATAATTCTCCTTTAAGGGGACGTGGCAGGGGTTGTGTCCAATACTTTTGCCAATAGGTGTGCCTCATTCCCATCTCAAAAAGTTTGGAGGTATTTTATAGATGTTAGTTCAGGTAGCTGGCCATCCCAAGTAGGCTCCACACAGGTGAAGCTGGAGTAGTCTTTGGTCTGGAGGTTCAGATGGCTGAAGGTAATTCTAACCAACTGGAAAGGTTGTATTCCAGAGCCATTTAGTATTGGTCCATCGTCACAAGTGTAGCACCCTCTAGTGTGTGCTAGAAATAGCTGTTGGTGTAGGAAAATTTAGCTTGGCTGAGGGCCAGGCTTGGGTTGTGAATCTGGGTCAGGATTCTTGAAAAAGTCACGTGTCAGTGATGTAACGCGTGGGAGGAGCTTAGGACGTTCAGTGCTGCAATACACCTGAAGGTTAACAGCAGCTGTTTCTCTATGGGAAACCTCGTCCACAGCGGCTGACTGCAATCTGCTTATTTGAATGCTTCTAATAGACCGGGAGTTTGTGAGTGTATCTCTTGTCTCTGTTTTGCTTATGTACTATCTAGTAAGTTCACTGCACAATGATCTATTTTTTCTTTGCTTGCTTTGCATAAAACCTTTATCCTGAGAGCCGAATCACCAGCAGTATAATTGTTGAAGTGGGATGCAAGAAAAACTAAATATCCTGATACAAACGATCTAACCCAGTGAGTCAATCAATCTGGATTAAGGGAAGGAACTGTTTAATTATTTTTACTTTCTCCCACTATTTATCTCTGCCTGGACATTGTACTCAGAGTGTCATTATTATTTTATTTATACTAACCGTCACATCACCAATTTGAAGATTTTTTTTGGCATTTTTTTTTTTTTTTTGGCAATTTTAACACATGTATTATCACCATAATTATGTATTTATTTTATTCACATGTATGCATTTTTTATTCCTGGATTTAAGCTTAGTCGCAGCAGCATATTGTGCACTATTTATTTAAAGCGCATCAATTTTATACTTAGTGCCTGAAGAGGTGGTGCTGGGATCAGTAGCCACAGGAGGAATGTAAGCTGAACTTTGCTACACATTTAAGGGGCCTTGGGTTCCTGCCTGTAATGGGCTATTGCTTCATCTAAATGAGACTGTTGGATAATTTACAGTGTTCCAGCTGGGTTCTGTAAGCAAGTGAGTGCTGGAGGAAGAAGAAGAGATGTGTATAGAGACTGTATATAGGAAGAGTTGTCCCTGAAGTTGTTCTGAAGTCGAATGGGCATCCCATAATCTCCCATCTCTTTCCAAGTTTTTTTATCCCTCAATAAAAAAATAAAAATAAAGTCAAGAACTGTTCTCTGACTCTGAGTGCCTGTGAAAATTCAGTGTGCCTGGCTGTGCATGGTGGGGGATCCCAGTATACTTGCGCCTCTCTAGGGGGTGCGCTACACAAGGAAACTACATGCTCTTGTGCTTGCCTATTTGGTGGATACAACGTTGGGCCCCCAAGGACTGCTGTCCTTTCAGGTGTGATCCATCTAAGCACCAGAGGACAGGAAGAACTGAAATGTACATTCCCTGGGCAAGGCCAAGGGATTGTGGGGAGCCCATTCCCCCAGCTAAAGAGAGCACTCTGCTACAGTATCAGTGCAGTTGTTTAATACAAATTGGTGGTAAATTTCATTAAGGTTTTGTTTAGCTTGTTGCAATAAATAGTTGTTTGACCTTAACAGGGATAAGTGGTGGCAGTCTGAGGCTGGCAGTGCATGTGATCATCATTACACTTGCCTCAGATTGGAAGTTCATATATGGCTCATACGGGGAATGAGTGCAATAACTGATACATAAAAGAGAGTTTATGAAGCTCATTATACAAAAAGATGTGCAATAAATTATACCACTGCAATGTGTCATGGGATATTGTAGCCTGAGGCTTGCAGTGCATGTACCATGATTATTTGTGCATTGGTCAAGTCTTAGCCTTCAAGTTCATCTATGGCTTCTGCAGGGGCTAAACACAATAACTGGTGCAACAAAATTGAGCTCATGAAGCTTGGTATGCAGAAATTATTACATTAATGTGAGGGTTTAGTTCCACTTTAAGATCTGCTGACCTGGCCCCCATCCTCTGCTGGGTAATGGAAACAAACAATGGATTCCAGGAACCTCCCCTTGGAGATCTGCCCTGTCAAGCTCCCAGTTAAATAGATTTTCACTTCTCTTGTGCTTAGTCTTCGATCACTCTGTGCTGAAGAGCCCTGCTTGTGATATGTTCAAAGCAAGACAATTCAAGTGAGATGACATTTATTGTAATCCTGCAGGAACGCATATCAGTCAACACAATAATCGACTTCTATGTTGAGTGATATACTCATATCAAGGATATTACTTTGGCTACTTGCATTCATAGATGCTAATGTGGACCTCTTATCAGAATTTTTTTTTTTTTTTTAATGTGTCTGCATACAGGTTAGGTTAAGTAACACCTCACTTTCAAGTATTTATTACCTCTCACAGAGATCGCAGTACTCCCCCTGACAATGCAGTCATCTGCTTTTCTCTCCAAAAGGCAGTGCCTTCTTTATTTAGACATCATAGAGTCTAGCTCAGACATGTGTGTGTGCAGTTTGTGGCTGTGTTCACAAATGTCTGACCAGCCCCTGCTGCAGCCTTTCACATTGTGACATGAAACAAGGTTACAATGTTGCATTCTGATCACTGGGGGGGGGGGACTGAGGAAATGCCTCCTGCCTGCAGCAGACTGATGAAATCATCTCAGCCTAGGTAAAGTTGCTATACTGGGGACTCTGATGTCATGGGGGGGGGGTCATGTGTAGAGGGACTTTGCTGTAGAGGGAAGACTCTGATGTGATGAGGGGCTCTCATGTATAGGAGGGTTCTGATGTGATGGGGGCCTCTGACATGATAGGGAACCTCTGATGTGATGGGGGGGACTCTGATGTGAAGAGGGACTCTGGTATGAAGGGAGAACTTCTGATGTGTTGGGGGACCTCTGACATAGAGCATCCTGTGCTGGGTTACCTCGGATGTGAAGAGGAACTCTGGTATAAAGGGAGAATCTCTAATGTGATGGGGCAACCTGTGATGGGTTACCTCTGATATGACCGGGGGACCTCTGATGTGATGTAGGAACCTCTGATGTGAAGTGGAGTTTCTGATGTGAAGTTAATTTAATCAATTAAATTGTCCCAGGCTCAGGTTTCCCATTGATAAAAAACATTTATGTTTTTTATATTTTAGATTGGTATACCCTTTTTATACTTTTAAAGGGTGTCATGGCTGGGAAATGAGAAACGCTGGGTTAATCATAGAGGTCTCCATGATTAAACACGTGAAACGCATAATGAAGTGGAGATGCTTGTGACATCATCTATATAATATGGTCACATGACCAAATATGGCAAATGACATTGTCCAGGTATGGCCATGTGGCCGTATTTGAATAATGTAGAAAGAAAGAAGATGTGAAGGGGCGAGTGGTGCTACCTATATGTCAAATAGTGCTCTACCAAATCACTCTATAGTGGCTAAGTATTAAAAGACACAGTGTTATTGTGGAATAAATTATAACAAAACATTTTCCATAAAGGTGATAGTGTAATAGTTATCACACCTCACCTACTCCAGTAGGTGAGTACTAAAACCCTCTAGGTGTGGACACCAATCCTACACAGGAGAAGTTATCACCAAAAATGTAATGGCTTACAAATTAGTGTATAAAACATCCAGACATGTTGTAACAGTGCGTATAGTGTCCAAACCCAAAATACAGGATGTGAGTGAACCCAAAAACCAAATCCAAATAAAAATGCAAAGAATCACACCAAAAAACAAAAAAGTTATAAAAAAATCGCACCAAAGTCGCACCAAAATGTAATTATCACACCATATACAAAAACATATAAGTGTATACATATAGTGTCCCAATCATAAAACCCAAGATGCAAAAAAACCTCCAAAAAACAAAAACAAAGTGCAAAAAAATCGCACAAAAAAAATTCAAAAATTGCACCAAAATTAAAAATTACACCAAGATGCAGTTTACCGCACCGAGTACAAAGAACACATAGGTGCATTCATCCCAATGAAGGTGACTGTTTATGTTTAGATGAATTGTAGCAGGTGACTTTAGTGATCACAGAATCTTGACAGGTGACTTGTGTGCTCCCCCTCAAGGGTCCCCATTCACCAGATCCTACTACCCCTACAGGGGTAATGCGCATGTAGCTCCTTAGGTTGGCAGGTAACCACTAGGGATGAGCTTCGAGTTCGAGTCGAACTCATGTTCTACTCGAACATTGGCTGTTCGCAAGTTCGCCGAACAGCGAACAATTTGGGGTGTTCGCGGCAAATTCGAATGCCGCGGAACACCCTTTAAAAGTCTATGGGAGAAATCAAAAGTGCTAATTTTAAAGGCTTATATGCAAGTTATTGTCATAAAAAGTGTTTGGGGACCCGGGTCCTGCCCCAGGGGACATGGATCAATGCAAAAAAAAGTTTTAAAAACGGACGTTTTTTCAGGAGCAGTGATTTTATTAATGCTTAAAGTCAAACAATAAAAGTGTAATATCCCTTTAAATTTCGTACCTGGGGGGTGTCTATAGTATGCCTGTAAAGGGGCGCATGTTTCCTGTGTTTAGAACAGTCTGACAGCAAAATGACATTTGGAAGGAAAAAACTCATTTAAAACTACCCGCGGCTATTGCATTGCCGACAATACACATAGAAGTTCATTGATAAAAACGGCATGGGAATTCCCCACAGGGCAACCCCGAACCAAAATAAAAAAAAAAAAAATGATGTGGGGGTCCCCCTAAATTCCATACAAGGCCCTTCGGGTCTGGTATGGATATTAAGGGGAACCCCAGCCAAAATTTAAAAAAAAAATTGACGTGGGGTTCCCCCTAAATTCCATACCAGACCCTTCAGGTCTGGTATGGATTTTAAGGGGAACCCCGCGCCAAAAAAAAAAAAAAAAAACGGCGTGGGGTCCCCCTAAGAATCCATACCAGACTCTTATCCGAGCACGCAACCTGGCAGGCCGCAGGAAAAGAGGGGGGGACGAGAGTGCGGCCCCCCCCCCTCCTGAACCGTACCAGGCCACATGCCCTCAACATTGGGAGGGTGCTTTGGGGTAGCCCCCAAAGCACCTTGTCCCCATGTTGATGAAGACAAGGGCCTCATCCCCACAACCGTGGCCGGTGGTTGTGGGGGTCTGCGGGCGGGGGGCTTATCGGAATCTGGAAGCCCCCTTTACCAAGGGGACCCCCAGATCCCGGCCCCCCCCCTGTGTGAAATGGTAAGGGGTTACTTACCCCTACCATTTCACTAAAAAACTGTCAAAAATGTTAAAAATGACAAGAGACAGTTTTTGACAATTCCTTTATTTAAATGCTTCTTCTTTCTTCCTTCATCTTCTTCTTCTTCTGGTTCTTCTGGCTCTTCTGGTTCTTCCTCCGGCGTTCTCGTCCAGCATCTCCTCCGCGGCGTCTTCTATCTTCTTCTCCTCGGGCCGCTCCGCACCCATGGCATGAAGGGGGAGGCTCCCGCTCTTCTCTTCATCTTCTTCTTCATCTTCATCTTCATCTTCTTCTTCATCTTCTTCTTCTTCTTCTTCTCTTCTTCATCTCTTCTTCCTTCTTCATTTCTTCTGCGGGCCGCTCCGCATCCATGCATGGAGGGAGGCTCCCGCTGTGTGACGGCGTCTCTTCGTCTGACGGTTCTTAAATAACGGGGGGCGGGGCCATCCGGTGACCCCGCCCCCCTCTGATGCACGGTGAATTGACGGGACTTCCCTGTGACGTCACGGGGAATGCCACAGGGAAGTCCCGTCATGTCCCGTGCGTCAGAGGGGGGCGGGGTCACCGGGTGGCCCCGCCCCCCGTTATTTAAGAACCGTCAGACGAAGAGACGCCGTCACACAGCGGGAGCCTCCCTCCATGCATGGATGCGGAGCGGCCCGCAGAAGAAATGAAGAAGGAAGAAGAGATGAAGAAGAGAAGAAGAAGAAGAAGAAGAAGATGAAGAAGAAGATGAAGATGAAGAAGAAGATGAAGAGAAGAGCGGGAGCCTCCCCCCTCATGCCATGGGTGCGGAGCGGCCCGAGGAGAAGAAGATAGAAGACGCCGCGGAGGAGATGCTGGACGAGAACGCCGGAGGAAGAACCAGAAGAGCCAGAAGAACCAGAAGAAGAAGAAGATGAAGGAAGAAAGAAGAAGCATTTAAATAAAGGAATTGTCAAAAACTGTCTCTTGTCATTTTTAACATTTTTGACAGTTTTTTAGTGAAATGGTAGGGGTAAGTAACCCCTTACCATTTCACACAGGGGGGGGGCCGGGATCTGGGGGTCCCCTTGGTAAAGGGGGCTTCCAGATTCCGATAAGCCCCCCGCCCGCAGACCCCCACAACCACCGGCCACGGTTGTGGGGATGAGGCCCTTGTCTTCATCAACATGGGGACAAGGTGCTTTGGGGGGCTACCCCAAAGCACCCTCCCAATGTTGAGGGCATGTGGCCTGGTACGGTTCAGGAGGGGGGGGGGGCCGCACTCTCGTCCCCCCCTCTTTTCCTGCGGCCTGCCAGGTTGCGTGCTCGGATAAGGGTCTGGTATGGATTTTTAGGGGGACCCCACGCCGTTTTTTTTTTTTTTTTTGGCGCGGGGTTCCCCTTAAAATCCATACCAGACCTGAAGGGTCTGGTATGGAATTTAGGGGGAACCCCACGTCAATTTTTTTTTTAAATTTTGGCTGGGGTTCCCCTTAATATCCATACCAGACCTGAAGGGCCTTGTATGGAATTTAGGGGGACTCCCACATCATTTTTTTTTTTTAATTTTGGTTCGGGGTTGCCCTGTGGGGAATTCCCATGCCGTTTTTATCAATGAACTTCTATGTGTATTGTCGGCAATGCAATAGCCGCGGTAGTTTTAAATGAGTTTTTTCCTTCAAAATGTCATTTTGCTGTCAGACTGTTCTAAACACGGGAAACATGCGCCCCTTTACAGGCATACTATAGACACCCCCCAGGTATGAAATTTAAAGGGATATTACACTTTTATTGTTTGACTTTAAGCATTATTAAAATCACTGCTCCTGAAAAAACGGCCGTTTTTAAAACTTTTTTTTGCATTGATCCATGTCCCCTGGGGCAGGACCCAGGTCCCCAAACACTTTTATTGACAATAACTTGCATATTAGCCTTTAAAATTAGCACTTTTGATTATTCATGTTCGTGTCCCATAGACTTTAACGGTGTTCGCGTGTTCGAACGAATTTTTTTCCTGTTCGCATGTTCTGGTGCGAACCGAACAGGGGGGTGTTCGGCTCATCCCTAGTAACCACTGGTGTCAGCCTTTGCAGTTCCTCGAGCAGCCTTGGGATATCCAGGTTGTGATAGATGTAATTTTCATAATCCTCATAAATTGGCTCCCATAGTGCAGTATAACCAAAACTTCCTTTTATTAAAATATTATTTTTTAAAAAATGTATAAAAGCAAACAGACAAAAAATGCAGTTCATGCAGCGTAATGCCTAGTCCCATAGGGGCTGCACATGCCGGTATAAAGCATAGGCTACCGAGCTGTAGGTGGACAACGTGCACTCTGGTTACGTTCCACCCACTTGCTCAGCTTCCTGGAAGTCACGTGATGTGCGTAGTGACGCCGTCCACGTTTCATCATAGACATCTTCAGCGGCGATGAAGACGTCTATGATGAAACACGTACAGCGTCACTACGCAGATCACATGACTTCCAGGAAGCTGAGCGAGTGGGTGATCGCCGCTGAACACATCTATAATGAAATGCGTACGGCGTCACTACGCACATCACGTGGCGTTGGGAGGGGGAATTTGGGGGTTGGAAGAGGGTAAGAATTATTCTAGGAGGGGAAGTTTTGGGGCTGTGCTAAGAGTCGTGATTTGGGGGCATTATTGTTTGGAGGGCAGATGGAGGAAGAGCATTTGTGCTAGGAGGGGGCAATTTTGGTGGTTTGTGCTAGAATAGGTGATATGGTATGGAATGTATGCTAGGAGGGGACATTTTGTTTGGGGGAGGATTTGTGCTAGGAGGGAGGATTGGGGGGAGAATTAGTGCTGGGAGGGGGGTTTTGGATTGGGAAGGTAGAGAATTTGTGCTCGGAGGAGAAATAGGAAGGGTAAAGGATTTGTGCTAGGAGGGGTGATTTTTTTGGGGGAAGGGGGGGATTTGTACTGGGGGGATTTGGGGAGGTATTTGAGCTTAGAGGGGGGATGGGGGGGCAAAGATTTATGCTGGTAGTGGGGATTTCAGCAGGGGATGTATTTGTACTGGGAGGAGGGGGAATTAAGATTACAGCTCGATTTGTTTTTTGGGGGGGGAGGATTTTTGCTAACACATAATGATCATGAGCGCCGTTTGGTATGTTTGCCCTGGGCTCTAGGTAATCTTCTCCAAGCATTGATGACATCAGTCGGCATCCCTGACCAGTTGTTATTGGGAATTGCTGTAGTTGATTGGGACAGTGGCCTGCTGTCATGTTTCAGTTTCCCTAATTTCTATACAAGAGGTCAAGGTGCTTTATCCGTTTTGTATCCATCAGTGTGCTGTTGGTGTCTTGTTACCAAAATTATACATTTAATTGAAGTTGAAATTTCACATGCTGAAAACTTTTGTGCTGATATGTCCATACTAGAGCTGGGCCGAACAACCCCCTGTTCAGGAGTACTGCCCCAAACCACAAACTCCATTGAAGTCTATGGGAGCGAACATGAGAAATCAAAAGGCTCCATTTTGAATGCTTAAGTGCAAGTAATTGGCCATAAAAAGGGTATGGGGGTCCGGGTACTGCCCTGGGGGACATGTATCAGTTCAAAAAAAAAATGTAAAATTATTGTTTTTAAAGGAGCAGTTATTGTACTGATGCTTAAAGTGAAACAATAAAAATAAAAAAAATTCCTGGCGCATCTGTAGCATGTATAGAACCTGCTGCAGCAAAAATGACATTTCAAAAAAACGAGTCAAATCACATTTAAAATGACTTGTGGTTGCAATTGCCAGCACCCGGGTTTGGTATGGATTTTAAGGGGAACTTCACGTCGAAATAAAAAAAAAAACAGTGTGGGTTCCCCCCAAGATCCAAAATAGACCCTTATCCGAGCACAGAATCTGGAAGCCTGCTTAATAACACAAAGAGCCTGGTATGGACTGGGGGGGGGGGGGGGGGGCACCACCCTTTTTTTTCTTCTTTTTTTTTTTTTTTTTTACCTGCAATGTTTTTTCTTTATTTTATTCAGCTGTCAACGGGGGGAAAGCCCACTGGCATCTGATGATTCATCGGTTATTAAGGACACCGTGGCCAGCTTCCCAGCCCCGCTCTTTAACAACCAGCTATTCACTGCGCCCTGGTTGGGCATAGCTTTGCCCAATCAGGGCTTAGAATGTAATGTGCAGCGTGCAGTGCATTGCAGGAGCTTCTGCAGGGAAAACACCTGCAAATGCATTGGCGTTCGGCAGGGCAAGTTTGGGTGTTCGTTAGAATGGGCCAACAGCCGATGTTTGGACCAAACTTTTGCTTGGCCTGAACCGTTCGCCCAACGCTTGTCCACACCAACTTTGAAAAACAAATAAAATCAAAGTCTCTAAACATATGGAAAACTAGTAAATGACATATCTTCTTTTCTTCTTTTACCATCGTACTCCGGCAAAAGCGAACAGGTGCTTATGTTTTCCGTAATAACAAAACCTAATCAGTGCATTCACACCGCGCATATCGTTAGCAGTACATCCACTCCTTGCCATGTTAATTTCTGATTTGCAGTTGCTGCGTCCTCCGCCTCGGGGGAATTACCTGTAGAGTGCACGGCTGAGTCATTTCTCGAGCAGCTGTTCATTTCAATGTCGGTGGAACAATGCTCCTCTTAATTTTCAGTGATCCCTGTTCTCCACTCAGACAAGTGTGCTGATTATAAACAGAAGTCTCTTTTTGTAGCAAAACAAGTGAGTCAGAAGTTGCCACGAGCAATGTCGGACATTGATGGGTTGCTGAAGAATATGTAGCCATTTAAAGTTGTTGGTTAAAGACATGTGTATTCCTACTTGGATCTTGATGCGCTTTGTGTGTGGTTTCTTCTAGATCTGTCCAGTAATCCAGTGTGAGACTCTTCCTATAATAAAGACCGCTCACTGCTGCTCTCCTCTTGTGTGGGGTGACTGGACTTGTCTACGCCCCTCCTGTAGTTATCTGCAGGAAGCCAGTAGTGGGTGGGGCCTGCTTGATCCCTCCCTCATTTCTGCTCTCTGCACAGGCTATGTACAGCACTGTGATGATGTCACTGCTTCTTTTAAAAGTCACTATATGGACTTCCAAAGGAATTTGGTGCACACAAAGTGGATTCATATTCTTCATGGCTATTGAGTAATAGTTAAAGGGGTTGTAAAGGTAAACATTTTTTCACCTTAATGCATTCTATGCATTAAGGTGAAAAAACTACTAACAATACCGCCGTCCCTAGCCCCCCGTTTTACTTACCTGACCCCTCGAAATTCGGCTGCTCGTTCACGTCCTCGATTCCGCTGCTCAGCCTGGCCGCTGATTGGCTACAGTGGATGGATTGGAAGCAGCGCAGCCATTGGCTCGCGCTGCTGTCAATCACATGCAATGACGCGGCACGCTGGGGGGCGGGGCCGAGTGATACAGCGAGCGGCTATAGCCGCCGGCTGTATCACGGGAGCGCGCCCGCAATAACTAACCACCATGCGAGGGAGCTCGCATTAAGGTGGTTAATTATTGCGGGGAGGAGTTGAGACAGCCGCCGAGGGACCCCAGAAGAGCAGGTTCGGGGCCACTCTGTGCAGAACGAGCTGCACAGTGAAGGTAAGTATAACATGTTTGTTATTTTTAAAAAATAAAAAAAATACCTTTACAACCCCTTTAAATAAATGTTTTTGTGACTGGAGTTCAGCTTTAACCACTTGAAAACCAGAAGCCTTTTTCTGTAATTTTTGGTTTAAAAGTTTAAATCAGTATTTCTTGCTAGAAAATTACCCCCAAACATTATATATATATATATATATATATATATATATATATATATATATATATATATATATATATATATATATATATATATATATATATATTCTTTCTTTTTTTTAGAGACCCTAGAAAATAAAATGGCGAATATTGTATGTTGCAATAATATGAGTTCATGTTGCAATATTCAAATGCAATTTTTTTGGAAAAATGAATTAAAAAATAAAAACTCCACTTTTTTAAATAATGTGAAAGATGGTGTTACGCCTAGTAAATAGACACCTAACATGTCAGGCTTTAAAATTGCTCACACTTGTGAAATGGCAACAAACTACGGTGCTTAAAAATCTCCACGGGCAACACTTTAAAATTTTTTACAGGTTACCTGTTTACAGAGGAGGTCTTGCACTAGAATTATTGCTCTCACTCTACTGTTCGTGGCGATACCTCACATGTGTGGTTTGAACACTGTTTACAAGACTTACTTATACTCTCAATTCTGTGTGCGAGCACAGAGGGATGGGGTGCTTTAAAGGGGTTGTAAAGGTGTTTTTTTTTTTTTTTTAAAATAACAAACATGTCATACTTACCTTCACTGTGCAGCTCGTTCTGCACAGAGTGGCCCCGAACCTGGTCTTCTGGGGTCCCTCGGCGGCTGTCTCAGCTCCTCCCCGCAAGCATTTACCACCTTCATGCGAGCTCTCTCGCACGGTGGTGAGTGCTTGCGGGCGCGCTCCCGTGATACAGCCGGCGGCTATAGCCGCTCGCTGTATCACTCGGCCCCGCCCCCCGGCGCGCCGCGTCATCGGATGTGATTGACAGCAGCGCGAGCCAATGGCTGCGCTGCTTTCAATCCATCCACTGCAGCCAATCAGCGGCCAGGGTGAGCGGAGGAACAGATGTCGGGAACGCGAAGCTGACTTTCGAGGCGTCAGGTAAGTAAAACGGGGGTGCTGGGGGCGGCGGTTCTGTCAGAAGTTTTTTCACCTTAATGCATAGAATGCATTAAGGTGAAAAAACTTTTACCTTTACAACCCCTTTAAATTTTTTTTTTCTTATTTATTTTTACACTGTTCCTTTATTATTATTTTTTGTATCACTTTTATTCCTATTACAAGGAATGTAAACATCATTAGATGTGGTGGCTGCAAAAGTTTTCTTTTTTTTACAACTTTTTTCCTTCATTTTAATCTAGTAATCTTGACATCAACTCACTTCCTGGCCCATATTCTATAAAATCCCATATCATTTTAAACATGTTAACATTGATCTTCACTGCATCTGAGCACCACAAACACTATTTCATGAATTTTAATATTTAACGCAAACTCCCACATCCATTCATGTCTCTATGATTTATTCTGTTGAGAAATCGCTTTAAAGGACCCCCCCCCCCAGCATTTATTCTTGTAGCTTTTACTTCCAGGAATCCATCTGCTCAAGCATGCATGCAGGAAGAGTGTACTTAGTTGAGATAACTCCTCCTCCTCTAATCTTCTCCCAAAGACTCCAGGGATGTATGACATCATTTGCCTAGGTGTAGTTAGTTTATTGGTAATTAGTATATTATTTTTAATTTATAGATTTTTTAATCAAATCATCTTTTTATTGCTTTTTTTACACAAACAATACACACAGCGTACAACCCATATACATATTAAAAATACATAGCACACAGAAAAAAAAACCCACCAGAAATAAACCCCAAAGTTCCCCCTCTTCTCTCTCCCTATTGCTCATAGATCTGTCTACTCCCATTTCGTCATCCATCCAAAATATCAGACCACATTCTCCATATCTTTTCAAATTTCCCTATACAACCTCTATGTAAAAAGACATATTTTTCTTTAATTAAGGTTTCCCTTATTTGTGTTTTCCATTCCGCTGTTGGTGGATGTGGGGATACCCATTTTTGTACTATAAGCTTACGGGCCTGGAATAGGGTCCTTATTATTGATACCATGTCTCCCGGGATCTCTGAATCACCCAGGAGTACTTGAATGATTTATTATTGTATGATTTTATAGCGATGGAACTCTTAATAGTTTATTATCAGCAGATCAGCTGGGAATGAATATTGCCAAAAAGTTAGAAGGGTTTTTAAACTAGGCGATGGGGGTGGTCCAGAGGTAGAGATAGTCAGCACGGAACATATTCCAGAGGGTAGTATTGGGAGCATGAGTGGTAGGTTGACCAAAGCACATAAACCCAAAGTAAGTATAGTAGCAAGTCCTAGTTGCAATCTCGGAACACCCAATAAGAGGATAATATGCGACCGGTCTAAACTACATGGCATGTTCACCAATGCCAGGAGCCTGGCGGACAAGATGGGTGAACTAGAGATACTGTTGTACGATAAGGATTTAGATTTTGTGGGAATTTCAGAGACCTGGTTCAACAGCTCTCATGATTGGCTGGCAAACATTCAAGGGTATACCCTTTATTGCAAGGATAGAGAGGGTAAAAAAGGGGAGGGGTATGCCTATATATCAAGAATAATGTACAAGTGAATGTGAGAGATAACATCACTAAGGGAGCTAGGGAGGAGGTGGAATCCTTATGGGTAGTGCTCCAAAGGGATGAAGCTAAGGGCAAAATAATACTGGGAGTATGCTATAGGCCCCCTAACCTGAAGGAGGAAGGGGAGACAGATCTCCTATCACAATTTGGATTAGCAGCAAGGATGGGAAGTGTTATCATAATGGGGGATTTTAACTATCCAGACATAGACTGGGCAGAGGGAACCGCGCATTCATCTAAGGCTCGCCAGCTCCTAAATGTCTTGCAGGACAATTTTATGGGTCAGATGGTAGACGCACCAACTAGAAATAAAGCATTACTGGATCTACTGATTACCAACAATACAGACCTGATCACGGATGTGGAAATACGGTGCAATTTAGGTAACAGCGATCACAGGTCAATTGGCTTCAGTATAAATCACACGAATAGGAAACATAAGGGGAACACAAAGACACTGAATTTCAAAAGAGCCAACTTCCCTAGCTTACAAACCTTGCTAGAAGGCACAAACTGGGATAAAATCTTAGGAACAGAGAACATGGAGGAGAGATGGGTTTGCTTTAAGAGCATATTAAATGAGCGCATTAGCCAATGTATCCCATTGTGTAATAAATTTAAAAGAGCGAACAAAAGTCCTGGATGGCTTAACTCCAATGTAAAAATGCATATAAAAGCAAAGGCCTTCAAAAAACACAAGGTTGAGGGATCATCAGCATTCAGACTTTATAAAGAATGCAACAAGAAATGTAAGGGTGTAATAAGGATGGCTAAGATAGAACATGAAAGACACATAGCGGAGGAGAGCAAAAAAAATCCCAAGAAATTCTTTAAGTATGTAAACAGTAAAAAAGGGAGGATAGACCATATTGGCCCCATAAAGAATGAGGAAGGACATCTGGTTAGAAAGGATGGGGAGATGGCGAAGGTATTGAATTTATTCTTCTCCTCAGTCTTCACAAGGGAATTGAGGGGCTTCAGTAACCAAAACTGCAGTGTTTATCCTCATGACACATCACAGGAAGCACCTCCATGGTTAACAGAGGACAGAATTAAAATTAGACTTGGGAAACTTAACATTAATAAATCACCGGGACCAGGTGGCTTGCACCCAAGGGTACTTAGGGAACTCAGTCAAGTAATTGCCAGATCATTGTTCCTAATTTTTACTGACAGTCTACTGACTGGAATGGTACCAGCTGATTAGAGAAAAGTAGCACCAATATTTAAAAAGGGCCCAAAATACATCCCTCGGAATTACAGACCAGTTAGCCTAACATCAATAGTATGTAAACTCTTGGAGGGGATGATAAGGGACTATATACAAGATTTTAGTAAAGAGAACGGTATCATTAGCAGTAATCTGCATGAATTTATGAAGAATCGTTCTTGCCAAACCAATCTATTAACCTTCTATGAGGAGGTGAGTTGCCATCTAGATAAAGGAAGGCCGTAGATGTGGTGTATCTGGATTTTGCAAAAGTATTTGACACAGTTCCTCATAAACGTTTACCGTACAAAATAAGGTCCGTTGGCATGGACCATAGAGTGAGTACATGGATTGAAAGCTGGCTACAAGGGCGAGTTCAGAGGGTGGTGATAAATGGGGAGTACTCTGAATGGTCAGGGGTGGGTAGTGGGGTCCCCCAGGGTTCTGTGCTGGGACCAATCAAATTTGTTCATAAACGACCTGGAGAATGGGATAAACAGTTCAATCTCTGTCTTTGGGGACGATACTAAGCTAAGCAGGGCAATAACTTCTCCGCAGGATGTGGAAACCTTGCAAAGAGATCTGAACAAATTAATGGGGTGGGCAACTATATGGCAAATGAGGTTCAATGTAGGAAAATGTAAAATAATGCATTTGGGTGGTTGTAGATGATAGGCTCATCAATGGCATGCAATGTCAAGCTGCTGCTAACAAAGCAAACAGAATATTGCCATTCATTAAAAAGGGGATCAATTCCAGAGATAAAACAATAATTCTCACGCTCTACAAGACTCTGGTCCGGCTGCACCTAGAGTATGCTGTCCAGTTCTGGGCACCAATCCTCAGGAAGGATGTACTGGAAATGGAGCAAGTATAAAGAAGGGCAACAAAGCTAATAAAGGGTCTGGAGGATATTAGTTATCAGGAAAGGTTGCGAGTACTGAATGTATTCTCTCTGGAGAAGAGACACTTGAGAGGGGATATGATTTCAATATATAAATACCGTACTGGTGACCCCACAATAGGGATAAAACTTTTTCGCAGAAGGGAGTTTAACAAGACTCGTGGCCACTCATTAAAATTAGAAGAAAAGAGGTTTAACCTTAAACTACGTAGAGGGTTCTTTACTGTAAGAGCGACAAGGATGTGGAATTCCCTTCCACAGGTGGCGGTCTCAGCGGGAGGCATCGATGGTTTCAAGAAACTATTAGATGTGTACCTGAACGACCGCAACATACAAGGAAATACAGTGTAATACTGACATATAACCACACACATAGGTTGGACTTGATGGATGTTCTGTTCTCGCTACACGTTTGCCCCTGGCGTGTATGTAGCTCAACATACAGTTTAAACCTTGAATCCTACAATAACCAGACTGTCTGTAACTTTGGATCTTTATTACGATGAACAGGTGGTGGTCATATAAGATAGGATGTACACATGCGCGGTGAAACTAGGAATAAACAGGTAATGAACATATATAAGAATTACATGAACATAACAAATGTCTACTAGGTTTACAAATAAACAGTCTTTAGCATACCAGCGATGCTGCCCTAGAGGGTTAGGAACTCCTAAGAACATGCAGTACAGGCTTAGCTGGCTCCATTGCAGTCTGTTCTCCTCATGGTGAAGATGAAAGAGTTGCAATAGGAAGTGGGCTAGTTCTTAGTATTATGACAGGAAATGTCTATTAACCATAGAACACTACCCATCAATAGTCCTTTGTTGAGAGTGGCATCTAGTGGGCAATGTTGATATTGCAAGTCCAGAAGATATTATTTTTCCTTTATAGGCAGAAGGCATGACAATGGACTTGTGTCTTTTTTCGACAACTATGTATTATTAATTATGGAGAAGGAGTGGGATTAAATACGTTTGTACTTCTTCCCGCTCCTTTTCTGTAAACTCAATTCTTTTTTATATATTTTTTTGTCTTCTCTTGTAACTAGTTGTTTTGTTATTGTCTACTACTGAATGATTATGTCTTTTATTTTTTATGTTTTTTTACATGTTCGAAATAAAACAAATTAACCAACGAACTAGACAATAAACCAGGAAGTAACTAAGGAAATGTAAAAAAAAATTCTAAAACAAGTAAATACAATATACTTTCCTATATATTTTCTAATGCTAGCAGAATAAGGATTAAAAATAATCAATGTTGATTGGGAGAGAGAAGTTCCACTTTAAGATTATTTCTAAAATTGCTTTCAATCGTTTAAAACCTGCACCTTTCAGTAAAATAATTCCTGGTGATCATGCCATGAAGGTCCGTGTTCAGGCCTTGTTCAAGAAGCTGTTCCAAAAAAATAATATACACGCGCAAAGAAGTTTTATCTTTTAACAGATCATTTGTTGGCTTTCTAAAATTATAACATACACTAGAATGTGGCCATTATAGAAGCATTTAGCGGAGCTATTCTGGAAATCATGGGGAACAGGAGATAAAATTACTGTTATTTGGGAAGATAGACCCAATCAGGAAACATTCCAGAGGCAGCCTGGCAGCAATAGATTTAGATCTCTGATATTCTGAAAGTTGGAGAATCACATCATTGTGATTTCTTCCAGGAAATACAAATAACAAAATCTGGCCCAGATTTTATTTACTTTCTTCACATTTTAATTAGGCTTGTGTGGACTTTTCTAATTACTATTCATTTCTCTTTGTAGGATGGTAATAGGGAAATAGGCACTCACAAAATAGGATCTCACAGCTTTGTTTTAAAAAGGGCCATTCCACCCATACACCCGCTGGTGAGTTAAATCACCTGATTTTTTTACTTGTCCCTGCAGCCAGCAGATCCCAGCACAGCAGCACATGGTCCAAGCTCTGCAGCAGACAGTCTCTCCCAACAGCAGCCTTGATTCTCTGCAGCAGCAGTAGCAGGACAGCGCAGTCATGTGGCTCTGGAGTTCTGGCAAGTGCCCTGGCAGCTCTCACAGCAGCAACAGCCTGAGTCCTTCCCTCTGGAATCCAAATTTATGTTTTATAGTGCTGGAGTTCAGATAAAGGGACTCAGGGCTGTTGCTGCTGTGACAATTGCCAGGGCATGTGTCAGAGACCCAGAGCCACAAGGCTATGTTATATCCTATCTATCTTTACAGTGTTTATGACTTTTGTCATGGGAGTCATGGATATCTGGTGAGTGAGAGGGCACCCAGAGGGGAGCATGGACTGCACAGTTTGTCTTTTCAGCACTTGGCACTTTATACTGCACATTGAAAATTAGAAGCTGCACTGGAAGATTTGAAATTTATGAACTTTTAAAGATTTCGAATTTGCACGGACTTTAGTTAGTTTATGGTTATGTATTATTACTGTTTATATGAAATTTATTTACAAGAAAGACCCAAGAGCAGCAACTGGCCAGAAAGGGCATATAGGTGTCTTCCACCTGGGTTCAAAATGCAAAAAAGAAATGGTCTGATAACTGCCTCTTTTTGGCCTGTTGCTGCTCTCGGGTCTTTCTTGTAGTTACTTTTTCATTATTATTCTATATCTATTGTGACACATTAATCTATTAACTCCATGGTTGTTGGATTGTGGACTTGGCTCTGTTGTGCTGTCCCCCTTTGGGGTTGGCGGCTTGTTTTCCCTCCGGGAGCTGCGATATACACATGGGGAGCTGTCTCCCTTGCTGTCCCTGTCTCTGTGGTTTCCGGATGGGCGGGGCCACCGGTACATTGGCACCATGCTTCCACAATCATTGTGGGACTTCCACGTTCGCGGCCATGTGGTGGCAAACGTGTGATGGGATCGTGCCCTAGCCACCTGACGTATGGCGTTAGCAGCGGAGTCTGCTGCGGCCGTTCGGGGATTTAGGCGAAGGTACTGGCGTGGCAAACTTTCCTTTCCATTCGCTCTTTCATCTCACAGGCGTGAGGATATACCACACTGGTAGGCACCATGACATTTGTCAATTTTGGACACATCATTATACTTGTACACGTCTCTACCTCTATACACTACCTGTGTGGGCATATGTACCCACACTCTTCACATCCTCTTTCTTCACTTTTTCACCTGGATGATCTGCTACGATCTTCTAACCCCTCTGATTTCACCACACTGTTTGTCTTTCTTACTCTTCCTTTCCCCTTGCTGTATCCCTGCCCAGGTATTTGCGGACCCCCTTACACAATATGTATTTATTCCTTATAATTTTATACTCCCAGTTTACTGCTACATTAGCTACCAATGGACTTATACACATATATATAGATATGTAAGAGAAGATCTATACCAAGTTACTGTGAGTTACATGTAAGGATCACTATTGACTGTTGCAAGTTCAGTTGCCATAAGAGACAGTAGTACTACAAAAACAGGGACAGTATCCGTCTGGAAGGCCCTTAACCTATATAGCTGTCTGCCTATTTTGTCTCGGAATCTGCCAATTATCATTGCATCTGCCTAAGGGTGTCCCGGCCCTAACCCTCTCCCCTCCAGTTCTTGTTAAGAGACAATAAATCTCTTCTATTCGAATCCCAAAAGTAACTGGTGCCCAATCATTCCATCTTGCATTACACCCACTATGACTAGTAACCCACTCTACAAGGAGGGATGTCAGCTCTCCCTGGTTCTAGAGGTCACCTTTAGGCCTTTGGAGGTCATGGCCAGCGCTACATTGGTCATCTGAATCTTGGTATATTTGAACTGAATGTTCAATCAGGAAGCTACAGTCTTCTCTTCATCTATCGCTGGATTAAAAAGGGCCTACAAAGGACCCCAAAAGACTAAGGTCTAACTCCTGTTGTAAGAGGCTTCTTTCCATTGGAAAGTTGGTATATTTGAACTAAGTGCTCCACCAGGAGGCTATGGTCTTTGTCCATTGCTTGCTTGAGAAGGGGGGCCTTTGTCTGGCCTAAAAGCCACACCCAAAGACTAAGTACTAAATTCTATTGTAAGAGGCTTCTTGCCATTGGAAAGTTGGTATATTTGAACTAAGTACGCCACCAGAAGGCTATGGTCTTTGTCCATCGCTGGCATGAGAAGAGGGACATGTTGTCTGACTTATGAGGAGCTGCTTAAGACCAAGGACTGAATCATGTGGTAAGAGCTTCTCACAATGTGCATAAGAAGCTGAAACAAATCAGAATAAAGTGCACCAAAAAATGCGCTATGAAGGTGATCATGTGAACAGGCCTTTATAGTTTGCCTAAAAAAGAAAAATGTTTTAAAATAAAACAGCAGGAATTGCGTTGTGAAAATGCAGATCAGTCAGACGATAAGGTTTATTTGTATTTGATAAATGAGAAGTATATCTTTTACATTGTATTTTCTGCACCTTGTATTCACTTCTGTCTCAGATCTAGCCCCGGGAGGTATTTTTATATAAGGCCAGAAAAGATGGTGGTTCTGTTCGATGAGATATAATGATTCCCAGCATGACGGATGCATAACTATGGCATATCAGACAGGTAGAGTACGGCTCCTTTATGGCCTTTATTGTTTCTCCATCTTCTCATGTCACTCACTGAGTGAGCTCATCACAATTGCAAGCGATTTAATCTCTCCCCTCTTACATAGTGAAATCGTATCTTTTCTCCATAATAAACACCATGTAGAGCTCCTCCGAGCAGGATTAACGGGAGTGTTTTTGATTATATCATAAATTGTTTGAAATAAGCTCAGTGTTATTTGTGGACAGCGTCCATCCCACATGACGGCATTCCTAATATAGTTTGATAATAAAATAAAAATAAACTCTGACAGGATGTTTTGGTGTTAGCTCCACCATGGCTTGTATAAAGAAACCAATTAAAAGGAAAGAAAATATTTGAAAACTGTACTAAACTGCTGGTCAACATTAACATCAGCCAGTGCCAGGACAAGATCATCTAGAGCCCAGGGCAAACATGCCAAATCTCCCCCCCCAAGATGTATGAGCATTATGTGTCAACAAAAATCGAGCACTAATCTGCATGCTTACCCCCAAGCATATATTCCCCCTCCTTCCAGTACAAATCTACCCCCTACTGAAATTCCCTCCTTCCCAGCACAAATGTTACCCCCCCCAGCTCAGACCCTCTCTCCCCATATGCCCCCAGCATAAATCTTACCCCCCCATGCTTACCCCCTAGGCATATATTCTCCCTCCTCCCAGTACAAATCCACCCCCTGCTGAAATTCCCTCCTTCCCAGCACAAATCTTAACCCCCATGCTTACCCCTAAGCATATATTCCCCCTCCTTCCAGTACAAATCCACCCTTTACTGAAATTCCCTCCTTCCCAGCACACATCTTACCCCCCCACCTCAAACCCTCTCTCCCCATATGCCCCCAGCACAAATCCCCCCTCCCCCAAAAAACAATTTTCCCCTTCTAGCTCAAATCCTCTACCCCTCAAATGTCCTCTCTCCTAGCACAAATCCTCTTCCCTCCCACTCCAAATCCCCCCCACACAAATTCACCTCCCCCAATTGCCCGTCCTCGCACAAATCCCTCCCCCAAAGTTCCCCACCTACCACAAATACCCCCAACCATCATAAATAACACAAATCCCCCCCAAGAAAATCCCTTCGTAGCACAAATACCTTTCCTCCTCCACCATATCTTCTTTTCTAGCACAAACCTCCCCCAAATACCCCCCTCCTAGCACAAATCCTGTTCCCCCTCCCAACACAACCCCCCCCCCCCCAAATCACCACCCCTAGCACACCTCCCCAAATTTCCCCTCCTATAACTATTCTTACCCCCTGATGCGCCCAAATTCCTCCTCCCAACACAAACCCACAAACCCTCCCCCCCTCCAATCTTTTCAAGGTGTCCCCCCACCTCACATGAGAAGAAAAGAGGTTTAACCTTAAACTACAAGGATTGGAATTCCCTTCCACAGGCGTTGGTCTCAGCGGGGGGCATTGATCGTTTCAAGAAACTATTAGATAAGCACCTAAACGACCGCAACATAAAGGGATATACAATGTAATACTGACATATAATCACACACATAGGTTGGACTTGATGGACTTGTGTCTTTTTTCAACCTCACCTACTATGTAACTATGTAATACCAAAGTGCCCAAGGCAGCCGTCCCTTCTGCCCACCCCTTGTCCCCGCCCTGAATGCAGCCTGCACACCTGATCCACATTGACCACATATAAAGGGAACGCAGAACTTCTACCCTATGTTTGATCATCAGATTTAGCCTATATCTGCATCAATCTGGTATTTTCCCTGGTTCCCTGCTTGTTACTTGCCACTTGCCACCCCAGATCCCCTGCAGGTTTCTTCCTTCTAGTGAAAGATAGTACCCAAATCAGTAGAGAAATTATATTTTTCTTTTAGGCATTCTAGGGATTAGTCAATGTAACCACACACCATTCACAGCATCTGCTGTTGCAATTTCATTTAGAGATGTCTATATCACTTGTTGCCACACCCAGATAGAAATGTAACAGAGCTCAAAATATAGAGATGCAAAGTTCTTTCATTTCTAATTAGAGCATTCAGAGATTTAGCTTAAATCGGATATCCGCTGAAAAAAAAAAAAATTAAAAGTCAGCAGCTACAAAAAGTGAAACTGCTGACTTTTAATAATTGGACACTCACCTGTCCCACGGTCCAGTGATGCGGGCGTATGAAGCCCTATTCCTCTTCTCCTCCTCTCCACGGTGCCGGTATTCCTACTGTGGGCACCCGGCTATGGTTTCACAATCGGTCACGCACTGCGCATGCGCGAGCCGTGCTGCGCACTGTGAATGGCCGGGCAATCTTCTGGGACGTGTGACATGTCCCAGAAGTTTGAAGGGAGGGAGGGGGGAGAGGAGAACTTCCTTCTGGTGCCGCGGAGCCCCAGGAGGAAGTGGGAGCTGGATGTCATTAAAAAGAGGATATCGTGGGGGGCGTGGCCAGCAGCAGAGCCAGATGATTGCATAGAACCGGAGCTCCGCCCACACAGGGATTCAGCGGCCCGCAGCGGACCATCCAAGCACCTTTTGCACACCAAACCACGGTGGTTTAGACCAGGCAACCTCCGGGATCATGCCCAGCAAGCGGCGTAATGATAGACGCCCACAGCGCCTAACGGACTTCTACACCCTGAAGACTAATGGTGGTAGGCAAGATGGTGCCGAAGCCTATATCCTCCGGCAGCCTCAATCCACAATAAGGCATCAAAAAAAGTAATCATCTTCCAAAATACAACTCCCCTGATCCCCAACACTCATATCCCCCCTCACCATCATCCAATAGCCCTGCCAAGTCCAGGCCCAGGTTGATGGCAATGGATTGAGCCCGACAGCTAGCCCCACACTGGACTCAGGGGAGGACACAAGGGACATGCCTGAATCCATCAAATCCTTCCCCACACAAAATCAGCTGAATACTGTGCTAAAAGACATGCTACTGTCCCTGAGGAGCACAATCCAGTCTGATATGGCCTCCTGCATGCAAAAATTTAATAGAGACATACAAGCAATGGGGGACAGGGTAGACCATATTGAAGTTAAAATGGCAGAATACGCTGATACCATCAATGATCTCGTGGATGCCTATGATGAGAAAGAAAGTGAAAATGAATGGATCAAAGCTGATCTAGCTGATATGGAGGACAGGTCAAGAAGAAACAACCTGAAAATAAGGGGGATCCCCGAATCGGTTCAACAATCTGACCTAGGCCCTTATGCAGCGACATTGTTTAAAAATCTCATTCCAAGTCTCACCGACTTGGACATCACTATTGATAGGATCCATCGCCTATCCAAACCGTCACATCTATCTGACCATATTCCCAGGGATGTACTTCTCCGTTTGCACTTCTTTCATGTAAAAGAAAACCTCATGTCATGCATGAGGAAGCAAGACCAAATCCCTCCACAGTACCAAAGCTTACAATTTTTTGCTGACCTGTCGCAATACACGCTCCAGAAAAGGAGGAATCTGAATACGGTGACTAAAGTGTTGCGAAATTATAAAATCGCATACAGATGGGGATATACAACAAAACTGACTGTGACCAGAGAAAATCACACTTACACAATTACCACCTTAGATAAGGGGGTCACTCTCTTAAAAGAATAGGATATCCTCCCTGAGCCAGATACAGTAAGCCCTACTACTAGCACTCCGTGACAGGTTGATTGCCCATGGAAGGAAGTCACTGCTAAAAATGCAAAGTTGCACTTGTGAAATGGACCGGATGGTCAACATTTAACTTCCTAATCCCTGGATGAATAGTGCCAGGGACTGTACGGTCAGACTAACCCCTCAACATATGCCAGCAGCTCGCTGCTGCCGTTAGGTGCCCAGCACCTTTATTTCTTAATACACCATGTTAGGTGTTTTGCACTGTTTTTCATGTTTCACTATTTTTTTTTTTCATTTTTATCCCTTCACCACCCTTTTCCTACAAGATTCTGGATGATGATTAAACCAAGAGAACAGTCTTCTACAACAACTGTCAGATGATACCATGCCCAACCCCACCAGGCTCCTTCTTGGACCGACCAATGGCAGAGGAACTAACTGACAAAATCTGCAATGTGAGTACAATGCATAGTTCCTTCTTTGAGACTCTTCCTCTTTCCCAAGCTCCCAACTTCCCCTCACAGGGGGCTACCACACTTTATAAAAATGTATTCTTACAGACCTCTTCAGTTCTCTAGCTCCTTCTAAATGCCTACACAGGAACTACCCTTTTGTTTTCACTGCAAATGCAGACTCTCAAACCAAAGGAGTACTCATCGCTATCAGAGATACAGTAGCATTCACACTACTTGAGGAAATAAAAGACCCACAAGGAAGATTTTTGATTCTTATATGTGACCTGAACTCTACCACATACACGATATTTACCGTATACTCCCCCAACAAGCATCAAGTCCACTTTTTTAATAAATTTATGAAAAAGATCAACTTCAAAAAGGCCTATTAATAATTAGCGGAGACTTTAACGCCACGCCGGATCCAACATGTGACTCCACATCTCTCTCTAGACGCACCAATGCTGCGTTACTCCCCTCTATACACAACCATAATTTATATGATGCATGGCGCTGCCTACATGCGGATGAAAAGGCTTTTACTTTTTTTTCTAAATCTCATCAAGTTTACACAAGAAAATACCTTTTTCTAGCTGACCAGCGAGTCTTATGCCGCATACACACGGTCGGACTTTTCGACCGGACTTGTTCGACGGACGCCGACGGACCAAATCCAGCGCACAATCCGATCGTGTGTGGGCTTCACCGGACCTTCAGCTGACTTTTTCAGTCGCAAATCTGACGGACTTTAGATTTGGAACATGCTTCAAATCTTTACGTCGTAACTCCGCCGGACCCAAAAATCCGCTCGTCTGTATGCTAGTCCGATGGACAAAAACCCACGCTAGGGCAGGTATTGGCTACTGGCTATCAACTTCCTTATTTTAGTCCGGTGTACGTCATCACATACGAATCCGTCGGACTTTGGTGTGTTTGTGTATAGGCAAGTCCGGTCATTAGAAAGTCTGTTGAAAGTCCGCCAAAAGTCCGTTGAAAGTCTGTCGAAAGGCTGTCGGATGGGCTGTCAGACTTTTGTAGCTGAAAAGTCCGACCGTGTGTACACGGCATTACTGTTGACCAAGAATGTTACCATAAACACAATAACATGGTCTGATCATGCTTCCATTGTTCTGTCCATAATGGATGCATCTTCAGCCAAGCAAAGTACCTTATGGAGAATCAACCCATATTTGATACAACAAACAGAGACTAAAGCAGTTCTATGGACTCATTTACAGGACTTTATAACTAACAATGTGGGATCAGTACGAGATCCCTTTATTTTGTGGAACGCCCATAAGGCATACATGAGGGGTATTTTGGTACAACTTGGAGCAAGGGCAAAGAAGCAGAGGCAAAAACGGCTAGTCAAGCTCACACAAGAAATCTCAAATTTAGACCTTAGGTTCTTGCTATTAGATAATTTTGAGAAAACATCAAGGCGACTAAAAATGAATTATTATGTCCATGAAAACAGAGCTGGCAAGCTTTTAGCACAGAACATTAAGGGACATAGATACAAAACAAAAATTCCCTATATAATCCACCCAGGCACTAAACTAAAAGAATACCACCCACAAAAGATAGCAGACGCCTTTAGTTTCTATTATGGGTCATTCTATAACTTAAAGGATGACCCTCAAACGCATCAACCAAATCTAGAGTCAATCAATTGTTTTTTAGCTTCCATATCTATACCTAAATTAACACCTGAGCATCTCCATTCTTTAAATTTACCATTCACAGAACTAGAAATCCATAAGGCCATTAAAGTGCTTCCCTTAAACAAATCTCCCGGCCCAGATGGCTTCAGTGGAAAGTATTATAAGGAGTTCAAGGTTCTTCTATCCCCACATTTAGTTCAAATTTTTAATACTGCCGCTACCTCTGCTTCTTTCCTTCCCAAAATGTTGGATGCATTAATTGTCACTCTGCCAAAGCTAGGGAAGGACCCAAGCTTACCTTCCAATTTTCACTCCTTAATATTGATTTAAAACTATACGCAAAGCTGATAGCTCTGCGCATGGTCACAATCATCCCCACACTTATACATCCTGACCAAACAGGATTTACCCAAAATAGATAAACATTGGACGCTACTCGAAGGTTGGTGAATATCATCCACATGGCTGAAGTGCAGAAGAGGCCTTCTCTGCTTCTGAGGCTGGGTTCACACTGGTCCGACAAACGCTCCGACATTGGGAGCTCATGTCGCATGACGTGTGAAATTTAATGTTTCCCTATGGGAGCCGTCCTAACTGGTCCGACACAAGTCGTTCCGACTTTAGAAATGCTCCCTGTACTACTTTGGTCCGACTTTGATCCTACTTCATCCTATTGACTATCATTGAAGTCGGATCAAAGTCGGATTGCCGTCTTGCATGATCCGACTTCGGCACGCGACTTGTGCTCAGATGTTCTTGAGGGGGAACTCCGCGCCAAATTTTAAATAAAAAACCGGCATGGGTTCCCCCTCCAAGAGCATACCAGGCCCTTGGGTCTGGTATGGACCTTGAGGGGAACCCCCTACGCCGATAAAAACGGCGTGGGGGTCTCCCCCAATCCATACCAGACCCTTATCCGAGCACGCAGCCCGGCCGGACAGGAATGGGGGTGGGGACGAGCGAGCGCCCCCCCCCCTCCTGAACCGTACCAGGCCGCATGCCCTCAACATGGGGGGTTGGTGCTTTGGGGGAGGGGGCGCGCTGCGGCCCCCCACCCCAAAGCACCTTGTCCCCATGTTGATGAGGACAAGGGCCTCTTCCCGACAACCCTGGCCGTTGGTTGTCGGGGTCTGCGGGCGGAGGGCTTATCAGAATCCAGGAGCCCCCTTTAATAAGGGGGCCCCCAGATCCCGGCCCCCCACCCTATGTGAATGAGTATGGGGTACATGGTACCCCTACCCATTCACCTAGGGAAGTGTCAATAAAAAAAAACCACAGTACACAGGTTTCAAAATTAATTTATTGGGCAGCTCCGGTATCTTCTTCCAACTTCTCCCGGTGTTCCGCCTCTTCTCCCGGGCCCCGCCGCTATCTTCTTCCAGCTCTATTGCCAGCGAGGGGCCCGGTCTGCTGCCGCTGTCTTGTCGCCGCTGTCTCGCCGCTTCTTCTCTTCATCTCTTCTTCCGATGTTGACACGACGCTCTCCCCGGCTGGAATGCTCTCTGTGCGCTCTGCTCTGACTTATATAGGCGGTGACCCCGCCCCCTTATGCCGTCACAGTCCCTGGGCATGCTGGGACTGTGACGTTTTAGGGGGCGTGGTCATCACCCGATGACCACGCCCCCTTATGCCGTCACAGTCCCAGCATGCCCAGAGACTGTGACGGCATAAGGGGGCGGGGTCACCGCCTATATAAGTCAGAGCAGAGCGCACAGAGAGCATTCCAGCCGGGGAGAGCGTCGTGTCAACATCGGAAGAAGAGATGAAGAGAAGAAGCGGCGAGACAGCGGCGACAAGACAGCGGCAGCAGACCGGGCCCCTCGCTGGCAATAGAGCTGGAAGAAGATAGCGGCGGGGCCCGGGAGAAGAGGCGGAACACCGGGAGAAGTCGGAAGAAGATACCGGAGCTGCCCAATAAATTAATTTTGAAACCTGTGTACTGTGGTTTTTTTTTATTGACACTTCCCTAGGTGAATGGGTAGGGGTACCATGTACCCCATACTCATTCACATAGGGTGGGGGGCCGGGATCTGGGGGCCCCCTTATTAAAGGGGGCTCCTGGATTCCGATAAGCCCTCCGCCCGCAGACCCCGACAACCAACGGCCAGGGTTGTCGGGAAGAGGCCCTTGTCCTCATCAACATGGGGACAAGGTGCTTTAGGGTGGGGGGCCGCAGCGCGCCCCCTCCCCCAAAGCACCAACCCCCCATGTTGAGGGCATGCGGCCTGGTATGGTTCAGGAGGGGGGGGCGCTCGCTCGTCCCCACCCCCATTTCTGTCCGGCCGGGCTGCGTGCTCGGATAAGGGTCTGGTATGGATTGGGGGGGGACCCCCACGCCGTTTTTATCGGCGTAGGGGGTTCCCCTCAAGGTCCATACCAGACCCAAGGGCCTGGTATGCTCTTGGAGGGGGAACCCATGCCGGTTTTTTATTTAAAATTTGGCGCGGAGTTCCCCCTAAAGATTCATACCAAACACAGTGCCGGGCATTGGCGGGGATCCAAGTCGGATCCCCGTTCATTGAAAGTCGGACACATGCCGGCTTCATGTCGCAGGGCAAAGTCGGATCCAAAGTAGGACGGCTGTCGTGTCGCACCAGTGTGAACCCAGCCTGACACTGGATGCAGGAAAGGCCTTTGATTGCATACACTGGCAATATTTAGCCAGGGGACTCATTTGGCTTTGTTGGAAGAATTATCACAGCCATTATGGCTTTATATTCTAAGCCATCCTCCAGGGTGTATATGTCCGGGGTATTATCTATGCCTTTTACAATATCTAATGGAACCAGACAGGGGTGCTCGTTGTCCCCCTTAATTTTTAACCTCTTAATGGAACCCCTAGCCATTTACATCAGAAACTACCCACATATTAAAGGCTTTCCAGCTAAGGAAGGGAATCATACTATCAGCTTATTCGCTGATGATATAATCTTGATTTTGACAGAAGTGGAATCTTCCCTGGCTGCAGCACATGACACCCTTACTATGTTCAATCGTATTTCTTATTATTAAGTCAATGATAGTAAATCTCACATATTAGGTCTAGGTATTAACCAAGTATTACAAAATAAGCTTGCAATGCAATACCCTTATTCCTGGAGTACTAAAGGCATACAATATCTAGGTAAAACCCTGACAGCAACCACCAATCAACTGATCGAAGCAAACAACGCCGCATTTCTCACTAAACTCAACTCCAAGCTACAGTCCTTATCAAAGATAGAGTTAACATAGTCTGGTAGATTGGCCGCGCTCAAAATGACCATACTCCCCCAATTTATTTACCTGTTCCGAACCCTTCCCATTCCTGTCCCTCAATCATTCTTTGCTAAAGCCCAATCCATGGTAAATAGCTTTCTATGGCAAAGGAAAAAAGCTAGATGCGCTTTCTAAAAATTAATCAAATCACGAATTGTTGGAGGAGTAGGGCATGTTCTATTAAGACTATTATATAGCTGCCTCTCTAGCCCAGGCCAGACAATGGTTCCCAGATTACCATACATCTAGGTGGCGCAAACTAGAGATTCACCAGAGCCCCCATAAAAACTTACCAGATTTATTACTCACTAGCAGATTTATGGCCAAAGCCCCCACAGGTATTTCACCACCAAAAAACTCTCTTAAATACTCCAACAGGTGATACACCATCTAAATCCATTCCCTTATCTATATATAGCTTACAACATCTGATCCCTAACCTAAAAATCAAACATTGGATAACCAAAGGAATCACAAATATCACGAATATGAAAGTAGATCCGGCAACTAAGACCTTCAGAACACTCCAATTGGAATTTGGTATAAACCCAGATGATATGTATACCTATAACCAAATTTCACATCTACTATCAACCATCCCTGACATATCTACTACACTGCCATGGAAAGTGTTTCTATATCTCACAAACCCCACCTCCTCAAAGGCATATCTTTAATGTATAATATTCTAAACCAAAAATCAATCTTCACCAAAACCCCATCTACGAAAACATGGGAAATAGATATCTTGACCTCATACTCCAATGAGCAATGGATAAAAGCTATGTCATCCATCTATAAAGCCACCAAAAGTGCTAATTTTTGGAAATTATACCAAAAATTGCTGCTACGGTGGTATTTAACGCCCACAAGACTTGCAAGTTTTACACCACAGGCCTCCCCACTTTGCTGAAGAAACTGTGGCAACAGGGGTTCACTGATCCATTTATTTTGGAAGTGTCCCTCAGTGAGAATTCTATGGCCTGCCATTTACAGAATAATGGCTAATATCACGAACACCAACCTTCCTCAAGACCCGGGCTTAGCCATTCTATCTTTAGGAATAGAAGAAATTCCACCCTGGTTAAGGAAAATTGTTTCCCACATACTACTAAGTACTAGACTAGAAATAGCTAGAAGCTGGAAAAAAAGGGAAGCTCCAACCGTAACAGAAGTTCTAAGAGCCTCTCACTTACATATCACATATGAATTAATGTTTGCTACTTCTCAGGGTAATTACCAAGCACAACATCAAGACTGGAAACCCTGGTTGGACTGGTATGCTAAAAATAAAGTTTAATTATCATACTTTTTATATACATCTGATGGAAAATTCTCTCGTAATGAATCGCATCCTTAATCTCTTCTTCTTTTTTTATCAACATTGCACATATGGACACGATAACCGGATCCTAAGCTAAATAGTCTGGGATTAAGTCCAATTGTTGACAAGTTGATTTGTTACATAACCCATGTCACTTGGAGAGATGATGACAGATTTTAAGACGGGGCCTGGCTTCCTTCGCCTGTAGACACAGTGTGATTCCAGAGGGGCGTTTTGGCAGAGGATTCTAGGCACCCGATACGAAGAAAATTGATACCCAAGTGATGAGTATTTAAAAAAATAAGATGAGTATTTAAAAAAAGTCACATTCCAGAACTATGTCTCATTATCTTGTACCTGTTCGTTTATTTTTATTTCTCATCTTTATTATCCTTTTCTTGTATAAAATATTTGGAAAACTTCTACTGTTAAAAAAAAAGAGGGTATTGCTCCCCCGCTCAAAAAAATGCCATGCCAAATGTGGCATCCCAGGGGGTCACCATCACTTAAAGCGGAAGTTCCATTTTTGGGTGGAACTCCGCTTTAATGATTTTTACGTATCGTTTTAATGAAAGAAAATAAAATAACGGTGATAACGGAGTAAAAGTATACAACACAACAAAAGTAAAGTTTGCCTGTTTTTTTTATCCTATTTGCTAGCAGAGGAAGTCCAATACTGTATCAGAGTCGCTCTAATAAATGACACTTATGCCTTGTACACAGGAGCGGACTTTCCAACAGGACTGGTCCGACGGACCGAATCCGTCAGACAATCCGACCGTGTGTGGGCTTCATCGGACTTCCGACGGACCTTTTCGGTAGAAAATCCGACGGACTTTAGATTTGAAACATGTTTCAAATCTTTCCGCCGGAACTCCGCCGGACCCAGTTCCTATCGGCAAGCCCGTTCGTCTGTATGCTGGTCCGACGGACCAAACACAACGCAAGGGCAGCTATGGCACCTGCCCGAGAGAATGTTTCCATGCTCTGGTTCTCGGCGACAGGGTACTATGCATCTCGCGCTCGCTGCAATAGGAAAAACACATTTTCCTATTGCAGCGAGCGCCAGAAATAGGCGACAATGTCCCTTAGGTCTGGTATGGATTTTAAAGGGAACCCCCTACGCCGAAAAAAACAGCGTGGGGGTCCCCCCAAAATCCATACCAGACCCTTACCGAGCACGCAGCCCGGCCGGTCAGGAAAGGGGGTGGGGACGAGCGAGCGCCCCCCCCCCCCCTCCTGAACCATACCAGGCTGCATGCCCTCAACATGGGGGTGGGTGCTTTGGGAAAGGGGGGCGCCCTGCGGCCCCCCCACCCCAAAGCACCTTGTCCCCATGTTGATGAGGACAAAGGCCTCTTCCCGACAATGTATAATGTGGCAATCTGCGCTACCCCAATCAGTGCAACCCTGGCCATTGGTTGTCGAGGTCTGCGGGTGGGGGGCTTATCGGAATCCGGGAGCCCCCTTTAATAAGGGGGCCCCCAGATCCCGGCCCCGTGCCCTATGTGAATGAGTATGGGGTACATCATACCCCTACCCATTCACCTGGGGAAAAAAGTGTCAATAAAAAAACACACCACAGGTTTTTAAAGTATTTTATTAGGCAGCTCCGGGGGTCTTCTTCTGACTATGGGGGTCCCTTCCGACTTCTCTGCTCTCTCCAGACTCTTCTCCCGGTGTCCAGTTCTTCTCCCGCTCTCCGGTTCTTCTGCTGGGCTACTCCGAAATTTTTTGTCTTCTCCATCGTCTTCTTCCCTCTTCTCTTCTTCCGAAGTTGACACAACGCTCTCTCCCTCTGTAATGCTGTTTTCACGGTGCGCAACGACTTATATAGGCATGCCCCAGGACTGTGACGTCATAAGGGGTGGGGTCACCAGGTGACATCACCCGGTGACCATGCCTTTATAAGTGGTCCTCCATCCGGGGTCTCCGGTTGCTCCAGATGCTGCTCGGCTGCCATCCTCGGCCCCCCGGGCTCCTGAGGGTCAGTGGCCAGACCTCCGCTCCTGGACCTCTCCTTCCATCAGGATTCTCCTGTCTTGCCAGCCATCAACATTCCTCAAGGTGATGGATGTCGCGGGCCTCTGCCAGTTCCTCCCACGGACGATCCTACCCCCGGGCATTCCTCCTGGACCTGCTGCTGTTCGCCCTTCTTCGGCTGCACCTCCGCGCCTCAGTGAGTATGATTGTGATATGATTTGGGTACTCCCCGCATATGTGTTCCATGTGTATTGGAGTTCTATGATTGTGAATTATTCTTTGCATTTTGTATTGCTATTTTTTTGTATGTATCACGCATGCTGCACATTTACCCCATGTACCACAGAACTATTTAAAGATCTATACTACTAATAAACACTTTATCATACAACTTTTACATCTCCCATACTCTTTATGACCTGTGAGTAGGTGTTCCCTTTAAAGTCCCGTAAGAGGATCAATTTCCATGTAGCTATGATTTGGGGTACGTCCAGTGACACTGCCGTATTGGGCCCACTGGACGAACGCATTGTTATGGCGTACAGTTGGTCCTGTCTCGCATTGGTGTGTCGGGTCCGGCATGTAGTTTGGGCTCTTCCGCAGGTGGCGCTTTGTGGGCGGTTTCGCTTACCGGCACACACATCGGAAGATCTCAAGGATAGGATCTGGCATTGCAAATTTATTAATTTCCTCGCTCTAGTTCCTCCCGACAGAGAGACGATTGACAAATCTCATCAGGTTGACGCTGTGGCGCAGGGCGACAAATCGAAACAGCTTCCTCGGACGTTCGGGAACTGGCTGCAGGGGTTCTGTGCTTACGCCGGAGTGCTTTGTGAGTGTTTTCCGGAGTTGGCTGCATCACTCTTTTGCTATCTTGATCTCATATGGGGTGCCTACAAAGTGTACAGGGGTCAGTGTTGGTTCCACTACGACACCCAGTTTAGCCATAGGATGGCGTCAAGAAAGGAGTTCCGCTTTGATTTTCAGGACGGTAGCCTGTGGTTATTGCTCATGTGCCTCCACAGGCCTTCATCCCTTCAGTTCCCAGCCGGCGCTCTCTCCGGAGTGTTGGCTGCCCCCAAAAAAGGTTTATGCTGGCTGTTCAATGAGAGCCACTGCAAGTGGTACACCGCGTGCCGTTTTAAGCACGAGTGCTCACTTTGCGGGGGTGCTCACCCAGCCAGCCGGTGCTTCCAAAAGGGAAAACAACTTTCCCAGGCCGGGGGCCAAGCCTCAGATTTATAAACCAGAGGACCCCAGTGATTGTCTCAGAGATGCTTCCCCGGCTAGACCGGTACCCCCTTCATAGGGAGGCCTTGATCTTGAGGGACGCTTTGGACCATGGTTTTTGGATCCCCTTTACTCCTCCTGATGTGCCGACCATGGCAACAAATTAAAAAACGGCTAATCAATTGGAGTCCGTGGTGGCCGAGAAACTCCAGAAGGAATTGGATTTGGGGCATATGGGGGGCCCGTTTGATCTCCCCCCTTTCCACAACCTGAGGGTTTCCCGCCTCGGTGTGGTCCCCAAAAGGGCCTTGGGGAAATTCCGCCTTATCCACCACCTGTCCTATCCTTCTGGCTCCTCGGTCAATGTTGCCATCGACAAGGAGGAATCAAGGGTCCACTACGCCTCTTTCGACAAGGCGCTCCACTTGATCAGGGCGGCTGGTTCTTCCGCTTTCCGGCCAAGGCGGACATTGAGTCCGCCTTCCGTCTCCTCCCAGCCCACCCGGAATGCTTCCATCTGCTTGGATGCTACTTTCAAGGAAGCTACTTTTTTGACATGTGCCTTCCCATGGGCTGTGCCATTTCTTGTTATTTCTTTGAACTCTTCAGTAGTTTCCTTGAATGGATAGTTGTCCAGGCGGCTGGTTTGCATTCTGTGTTGCACTACTTGGATGACTTCCTCTTCGTCGGCCCAGCTGACAGCAGTCGGTGCCAGCAGCTCCTGTCTGTTTTTCAGGACACCTGCGAGCGGTTTGCCATTCCGCTGTCAGCTGACAAGACCGAGGGCCCTGTGACGGTTTTGGCTTTTTTGGGTATTGAAATCGACACTGTGGCGATGGTTTTTCAGCTGCCCAGTGACAAGCTGGTCAGGCTCCTCTCCCTGGTCTGCTTGGCAAAAGGGGCTAAAAAACTACAGTTAAAACAGCTTCAGTCCTTGCTGGGTCACTTGGTCTTTGCCTGTCAAGTCATCAAGTCATCCCCAATCCTCCCATTGGGGAGGGCTTCTGTAGACGCCTGGTGTGGGCCATAAAGGGGGTGGCTGCCCCCCACCATTATATCGGTATCACCAAGCCCATGCGGGATGACTTGGGGATGTGGCTATCCTTTCTTCAGTCCTACAATGGCCAGTCATGTTGGCTGCTGGAGGAGGTACCGAACTCACAGTTGGAGCTATACACTGATGCGGCAGGCTCCTGTGGTTTTGGTGCCTTTTTCCAGGGGGAGTGGTCTGCTGAGTGTTGGCCAGCCTCATGGACCCGCATGGATCTGTTACGCAACCTCACCCTGCTGGAGCTCTTTCCGATTATTGTCGCCATTGAGCTGTGGGGCGAGCGGTTGCGCAATCGCCAGGTGGTTTTCTGGTCTGATAACATGAGCATGGTACAGGTGGTCAATCAACAGTCTGCTAGATCCCCTCCGGTCGTATCATTGCTGCGTTTTTTGGTTCTAAAGTGCCTGCAGTTTAACGTATGATTTAGAGCTAGGCATGTCCCTGGAACTGCTAACAATATTGCTGATGTTCTCTCTCATTCACAGCTTGATCGTTTCCATGCCCTGGCTCTGTCGGCTTCTCTGGAGGGCCACCCCTGTCTAGCTTACTTATGGAACCTTGTTTCTGATGTTTGCTAGACTTCCTTCGGGCATCGCTGTCCCTGTGGACGTGGGCATCATACTGTCACGTGTGGGACGAATGGGTCCAGGTGTCGAGCTATGAGTTTTCCATCTCGTCTTCACAGGAAAGACGCGTGGCTTTATTTTCTTATCTTGTTTATTTGCTACAAATAGGTTCGTCGGCTATGTTTGCTTTGTCCTTCTGGTTTCAACTCCTTGGGTGGGAAGACATCACAAAAGCATTTCCTGTACGTCGGGTCCTGCGGGGTTGGAGACATGACTCATTCTCCCGATTCTTGGTGCCTGGTTTCCCTCACTATTCTCTCCGGTATCCTTTCCCTGTTGCTGTCTGTTTTCTTTTCCCCGTTCGAGACTCTTCTTTTCCAAGTGGCCTTCTCTTGGGTGTTTTTCGGGGCTGTTCACATCGGCAAACTGGTTTTGTTGCGTACATTAAAAACCGCCAGCTTTGGTAAGGGCAGAAGGGTTGTTTTGTACCCTTATGTGGACCCCTTCTGCTCTGTTTCGTTGGCCTCCCCCTTCCTGTCCTTATGCCCCCCTTCCCCTATTTTCTTTGTCCATGCTGATTCTTCCTCTCTGAGAAGGTTCCAATTTTTGCGGGTTTTTCGTTGCTGCCTTGAGAAACTGGGCCTCCTTGTACATCTGCCCACACCTGTTGTTTTAATCTTCAGATTGTTACCCGGCTCTGATCTGGATCTTTGGAGATTCCTTTTTACTTAAGCTACAGGAAGTATTTGGGTTTTACCTATGATCTTGCCAGGATCTGCTGGCTTAGACTCCGTGGGTTATGCTGACCTCAAGTCCTTCCGAGTGTTTGCACCTTTGGTCCCATGTGTCTGGCTCCATCATCTTGATTCTTCATGCTAGAGGGAATGATGTGGGTTATACACGTTCTGTGGACTTAATCTCTGCTGTCAAGCGGGAAACGTTGCTCAATGCTATGCAGTTTATACCAATTTGGTGCTCATCTGGTCTGAAATTGTGCCTCTCTTGCTATAGGCCAGGGAAATATGTGGCCCCCCGGCTGGAACGCTTCCGTCGCAAAGTTAACGCCCAGGTCGCCAAGTTTGTTTAGCAAATCGGGGGGTTTGTCATCATCCGTCACAAGGATCTGGAGGGTGCTAATGAGGATCTGTTGAGACCTGATGGCGTTCACCTGAATGACATTGGGATGGACATCTTCAACCTTGGCCTGGTGTGGAACAGTGGCCGGCTGTGGTGGGGTGCTCGTCAGCTATCCAATGACATGCGGATTGCGGTTTCTTGACCTTGCTAGCATTTAAAGTTGCTGTAATGGGCTATGCCATTGATGAAAAAATTGGAACTAGGCTGTCTGTCCAGCACTTATGGTAAGGACAGGCCCCACTTCCCCTTTTGGTATTGAGTGCACACAGTACGACTGTGACTGGCACTGGTTAAATGTGTTCACATGTTATGTGTTGGAATTTAATAAAGCTGTGGCCTTGCCCTTTCCAACCTAATGGTTGTAAGTGTTTTATTTAATGGGGTAAAAGGGCAAGGGTGGTGGGGGGATTTGATACCATGGTGTTACATTCATTTGTACCTAGGCCCATTGCGCCTCAGCAGTCATGTAACATGTTACATGTTACACCCAAATTCAGGGGCAGTGGTGGCCTGTCCATTAGGGGCACCGCTTCCCCTACCTATCCATGCGTCCGGCCCCTTAATCTACATGCAGGGCGATGAACGCATGGATTCTAATAGGTGGGGTGCTCTGCACCCCGAGCCAGGCATGTACTGGCCATTGGGACTACAGGGAGTTTCCCGGTGGGCCGATGGCTCAGTGGGCCGATTTCAGTGACAGTGGACCGCTGCCTCCCTCCAGTCCTCTGTCCCCCCCCCCCCCGCAGTGCTCAACTCCTCTCCCTGGCTAGTTATGCAGCGCGCCTGAATACAGACATGATGCTCAGGAGTCAACACTTAGAAGCTCATCATACGATCTGGAAGGAGGGCGGCCTCACTTTCCTGCCTAATCTTGTTCCATTGGGGGGGGGGCGCCAAACTGATTCTTTGCCCCAGGTGAAATAATGTCTAGCTTCCCCACTGATACTGCCTATAAGAGAAATAATGTAAAACGGCTAATAGCTAGTGGGGGGGGGGGCTTGGGTGGCAAGCCGGCATGGGAGAGACCTGTCAAAGTGGGCCAGTCTGGGTGAAGTCCAGGGCCAAATTTTTGTCCCAGTCCAGCCCTGCCCCGAGCCCACCCATTTTTTAAGCCTATTAGAGCCTCTGGCTCTAATCACGTGCTTAAAAAAAAACACACCCCACATTGTAATTCATGCACCAGGCATCCTGTATGGGGTCCTGATGCATGGATGGGGGGGCGGCGCCCGTGTGCCCTTAATGGACGGGCCGCCGCTGGTATACACATGCATGAGTTTGAGCTTTGAGGTGCACACCCTAATGGAATAGGCTGTGCACACCTACAGTATGGCCAGTCGTAACCAGTTCTCTTTAAAATTCTTCTAATTTTAGAGTGCCGCATTTCAAGAATTCAGAAGCTCAAACAGCACAAAATCGCTTGGCTGGCGAGTTGCAGTCTTTTATTCATAAACCGTGGCGTAAATAATATATCTAATTATTGGGCTCAGAGCAGACGATTCATCTTTCCCGTCCCATCATGCTCTACTGCACCATAACCGTGGCTGGCTTAAACAGTCATTTGTAAAAAATGTTACAATGTTTAAGGCAGTGACTCCTTCACCCCTGTTATTTATTAAGATGGTTACTGTTTAATAAAAATTGTGCTGCGCTGAGCGGCTTCACAGGCAGCGCCTGGAAAGGGCCGCTGAGACGTTGATGGTAAAAGGCTGAGCCGGCGCTTCATTCAGACTCTCAGACAAACAGAAAAATAAAATCTCTCATGCCATCTGTTAGACACATATGAACCCTTTCTGAGCTCGCATTGTGTCGCTGTGAAATATTCCTGCCAGGAAAGCATTTTTCATTGTCGTAAGAAATTATAAATGTTCCTTTTTTATGGCATATTTGCATTTTAATATTTCTTTTCAGGGTCTCAATGAAATCCTTCATCATCATCTCTGCATTGATAAGAAAAAGTCACCTATTATATGCGTAGAGCTTTAACATAGATACAGTGAGTATACTGTAGCTGGTAATGCAGGACTGATTCATTTTTATAAAAGTCAAGCGGTCCATGGAGTCGGTGCACAGACGTGTTCTATGACCAGTAACTAAACCTCCTGCAGCACTGAATGCCCGTTCTGAAAGCACGTTGGATGCAGGGCAGCCCAACAACTCAGTAGCATACTGGGCAAGTTCTAGCCAGTGGTTTATTCTCATGACCCAGTAAGTTAGTGGATTGTCGGCTGGAAAGCTCTCCATCTCTGTTTTGGCCCGATGTGTCGTCCACCATGTGATGCAGACGCTGCCGATGGGATGTAGAGGCTGACAGCCCTGGGCGGCGAGGACTAAAAAAATTCCGAAATGCCTCACTTAGGCAGATGCCTTCTCCAACGCTCCACTCTTGACCAACAGAAGACTCAAAACAACGTTTTTTCATGACCCTGTAACCTACTGGAGTCAGCAAAAATGTTCTATAAAATCCTCTTTAACGTGTCCTCAAGAGATTTTATCTTCTGCACTCTCTGTGGGGACGGGATGAGTTCTGAGACCTTCCCCTTATAATGGTGGTCAAGGAGGGTTGCCAACCAGTAATCATCCTTCTCCTTTATGTCACGTATTCTTGGGTCCTTTCGCAAGCTTTGAAGCATGAGGTTGCCCATGCACCTCAAATTTGCCAAGGCTTGAGAAGCAGACTCCTCAGGGTCACTCAGGATGACAGTGTCTGGAACTTCCTCCTCCCAGCCACGTACTACTCCCAAGGGTCCTGGGGTAGGAACGCCATCACTTACAGATTGACGCATGTCTTCCTCTCCTTTGAAGCATATGAAAGTGCCCGAATCCTCCTCCTCATCCTCCTCCCCTCTCTCCTCCTGTGTGTTCTGTGACATAGGAATTGTGGTGTACGATAATGGCTCAAACCTCCTGTCTGCCCTTTAGACAGGGAAAGTTGACATGTGCTATGCCTAGCACATGTCATTAATTTGGTGGTGCAGCGTTTCCTAAGTATGTACCTAGAGTTGCAAGATGTACTAAAGCAGGCCAGAATAGACTGTAGCCATTTCAGGTGGTCATACACAGTAAATTTAAAACCTTCCCTCATCTTAAAGCTGAAATCCAGGAATTATTTATATTGCATAGTCACATTGGTCCAGCTTGGCGCATTGTAAGTATGCATGCCATACCTGAGGGACCACTGGGGAAGCTGACAATCACTGTAGTAGTTGCCTTTTACAGTGATAGCCACGATCTTCTGGGTCCTGTTCAGGTTCTACACGAGTGGCTGCCTCACTGCACACTGACCACATGGGTTGCTCACATTGCGCTTTCACTGTCACCTACCTGGTAGGAGATTGAATTGACAAGGTCAGCCTCTCTTGTATCTCCAGCCCAGGCCCCACTAAAGGTGGAACAAATGGTGCAGAGGGACAGGAGGAACACAAGTGCCCACAGGTGTTGATAGGAGAACAGCAGGAGATGCAGGCTTGAGAAGTCAGGCAGGACATCAGGCCAGGAGCAGATGTGATGCACGCTGGACCAGCCGGGTCTAAAGGGGCACTCCACATGTACTGCAGGTTCTGGAAGCATGGCTTGTCAAAGTACTTAACAAGCTTTAGGCAGGAACACACTATAATAACTGGAGCGGTTATGAAGGATAGCCAAAGCAGACACTCAGAAGTAGTATTAAGCCAAATCGGAAACAGGAGTGAGGTCACAGAAGTAGCCGAGGTTGGTAGCAGGTGGGCAACGAGGTACAGAAGCGTAGGTGCAAGCGTAGTCAGGAATTAAGCCAAGGTCAGGAACAAACAGGCTGAGGTACAAGCAGAATCCGGGATGAGGTCAGTAACAAGCCAGGTCATCAACGGAAGTCAGATACAGGATACACTCAGGACACAGGGAAAGCTGAAGACCAGTCAGCACTGGCATTGAGCAAGAGCATCCCTGAAATAGCCCATGTGGCGCTAGAAACTGTGGGCAAGCTCCCTCATGCATGCACACAGGTGCGTGCATGTGTCCATTGAGAATGCGGCCACGCTCATTTCTTTTAGCGATGCACCTATGTCCATTTCTATGAGCGATGTTATGCACATATCTATGCTCCAGTCACCGTACTGGAATTCCCTTACAGTCACCATTCACAGATTCCCTGATTGTATGAAGAGGAGGAGAAGGGTGGTGTCATTATAATCTCCAACTCATTCATTCAGACAAAGCCTTATATTTATTGAACAAACACAAGGAGGGTGGTGCTGAGCAAGCACCCCACTATTATCAATGCACAGAGGTGTTTTACCATGGTTATGGGATAGTTTACATTTTTGGGGGGTTTCAAGATTTGCAAACAATGATCTCACAAACCCTTGTAGGTATAACATTTAATTAAGTAATGACAGATGCAGATAAAAATAACAAATATAATAATATTGGAAAATGTAAGAAGAGTACTTTGCTATAGATGCTTTTTCGCCGCAAAGTCCCCCATCTTTGCAGCGTAACATGATGATACAATCAGGTGCTTGCTCACCCTTGTACAAGACTAAGTTTTAGCTGTAGTGTATACAAGACTAGTGAGTATGTAACAACCAATGGTAACTGTTTAGAAAGTTATATCACCTTTTAAGGAAGATAACTTATTGTGCATTTCTTGAAAGGAAATTTGTAGGCTTGGCCATATGGCCAGTTTACAATGACATTCCTGTAGCATTTGGTCAGTTAAGGTAAAACCATCCTTATGTACTTACTGTATATAGCAACTTAACCAGGTTTTGGAGGTATCCTTATACATTAGTGAGCCACAATTAAAGAAATTTTAATTTCTCAACCACGAGGGTAAGATGCTCGCATGCTCGCACCTGACCAAGACCTGCATTTGAGCAGGACGTAAATAAAAAGGCAGACATTCTCATGACATGACATTCTCATGACATAATTGACCTAACTAGGCCATATCAAAGTAATTGTATCCACAGCCCATTGGCCCATCTCTGACAAGTGGGGCCTTCTGGGTTCGGACGAACATGGGCTCAGGTCAAACCCATGGTCATCCCTAAAAAAGAATTACTGTGTCAAACAGCTCTAGATTAAAAGTGAGTATTGCAGCAAAAGTGATTTTTTATTTCTCTTGCCGTGCTACAGTATGTATTTTTATTATTTTTAAAGCTAGAGTTCTGATTAAACTAGAAGATTTGAACAACAGCAAAGAACTATCACTTTTAGAGGCAGATGAGCAATGGTAACTTACCTGTGTTTCTAAATATAATGTTCTTTAAACCAATCACACACAAACACACACATAAATTCCCTGTGTATCTCTTTTTTGCCAAAGACATGAAGTTCCCAGTTAATCTCTGCACATATCTGGCTTTCCTTTGCAATATTAGCAGGCTTGAAAAAGACAGAACTACCCAACAGCTTTACTTATTAGAGCATCAATCAAGCCTGTCTTCCATTTTGGTCCACATACCAGATAATTCCCTTACTAGAGCCCATGAACTCCTCACCCTGGAAACCAGGGTTTAATGGAACTGTCTGAACTTTTTACCTCCTTCGCCTTATACAACTAGACTTCTACAACATGCCAAACCATAAGGGACTTATATCTTCTGTCCATGGTGCTGCAACCACATAATTATCTCTTTAGAGCAGACCTTTCACCATCAATTGAACTTTCTGCCATTCCCTTCCTCCCCCCTCTGTCTCACAAAATCACATCTAATTATCCTGCTTTGTGTTTGGTAAAAACTTGTTTTATCTCCCACCTCTTGGTTTTCCTGCTTAGGTGGGAGTTATGTACCCTTGGGAGATTTTCAGCCTCCTGGCACATCATCATCAAAGATTCCAAAAGGCTGCAGGGCAATAAGTTCTGAAGTATTAGGAGATTGCCAAAGTATAATGAGATTTTACACCTACTTCATTCTATAATGCTTGTTTACTGGTTGTCATAATGTCTTTACATGAACCTGACGTTGAGTCATTGGCTCCTGCTGCTATCAGTCAAATCCTGGGAGGAGGGAGTGTGGGGTGAGGTCAAGCCGCACTTTATGTGTCTATGGAAGCACATAGCCCGACTTGGTACAAGTGATGCTATGAAGGTGGCACAGAAGAGGAGGAGCTGAGAGTGGATCCAGAGAAGAGGAGGTTTGGTGCTGCTCTGTGCAATACCCCATGTAGAGAGCAGATACGTGTAGTGCTACCCCCTCAAAAGGACTGCTGGAAATTTGCCCAGGTTCTTTTCCCAGTGGATTGCCCACACATGTTCACAGTCACTCTTTGGCTCAGTAACAAGTCCAGGAGTGTTCTTTTTGTTGTTTTTATTGTTGGTGTAAACGGGATAGGGTTGAGGGAATTAAGTGGGATACTCCAAAAAGGAGAACTATGTACAAGTTGAGGACAGTAAGCTCCTTTTTGAAAACCTGAAGCAGAAGTCCTTGCATATAGCAGACTGTGGACTTGGCTTGTAGTAGAAGCAATGTGTCAGAAAGAATGAGACCAAGACAGAAGTACAGTTAAATTACACTTGTTGAACCACTTGCCGACCAGCCGCCGCAGTTTCACTGCAGCAGAATGGCACGGCTGGGCGAAACTACGTTATGTTACGTCGCTTCGCCCTGTGGCCACTAGGGGCCCTTGATCACTCGTGACACACCGATCCCGGTTGTAAACACACAGATCCCGGTTCTCTGAGGGGAGAAGAGACTGATCGTGTGTTCATACAAAGTATGAACAGCGATCTGTCATCTCCCCTAGACAGTCCCATCCCCCTTTCAGTTAGAACACAGAGAGGGAACACAGTTAACCCCTTGATCGCCCCCTAGTGTTAACCCCTTCCCTGCCAGTGACATTTTTACAGTAATCAGTGCATTTTTATAGCACTGATTGCTGTATAAATGCCAATGGTCCCAAAAATGTGTCAAAAGTGTCCAATGTGTCCGCCATAATGTTGCAGTCCCGATAAAAATCACAGATCGCCGCCATTACTAGTAAAAAAAAAAAAATAATAATAAAAATGATATAAATCTATCCCCTATTTTGTAGACGTTATAACTTTTGCGCAAACCAATCAATATACGCTTATTGCGATTTTTTTATTACCAAAAATATGCAGAAGAATACATATCGGCCTAAATTGAGAAAAAATTAGCTTATAAAAAAAAAATGGGGATATTTATTATAGCAAAAAGTACAAAATATTGTGTTTTTTTCAAAATTGTTGTTTTTTTTTTTTGTTTATAGCGCAAAAAATAAAAACCACAGAGACGATCAAATACCACCAAAAGAAAGCTCTATTTGTGGGAAAAAAAGGACGTCAATTTTGTTTGGGTGCAGCGCCGCACGACCGAACACTTGTCAGTTAAAGCGACGCAGTGCCGAATCGCAAAAAATGGCCTGGTCATTCAGCAGCCAAATCTTCTGGGGCTGAAGCGGTTAATAAAAAAAAAATAGAACAAACGTAGTCAAAACATAGCCAAAGTTCGGTAACTGGAACGGATAGTCAGACAAGCCAGAAAGTCAGGAAGCCAGGAATCAGTGGTGGAACAGCAAGCAGGATCTGGAGCCAGAAGGAATGTCAGCCAAGCAAGTCTTTAACAGGAACGCAGGAGAAAGTCTCTGTAAAGTTGACCAAGGCCAAGGCAGAGATCATCTGGGCTGGATGGCTTAAGTAAGCAGGACTGACGAGCAGGATATCATCAACAGGTGAGTCACACAGAGATAGGAGCTGGCAATTAGCCGACAGCTGTGCGGCCAGCTCAGAGAAGAAAGGGCTGAGCCCAGCCCTGACAGTACCCCCTCCTCAATGACCCCTCCCCCTCGGAGGACCACCAGGCTTGAGGGGAAAACATCTATGGAAATCACGGAGGAGGACAGGGGCATGTACGTCCGAGGATGAGACCCAAAAGTGTTCCCCCGGACCATAACCTTTCCAATGCACCAGGTACTGTATACGCCCACGGAACCTACGGGAGTTAACAATTGAGTGTAATTCATACTCCTCATGGTTCTCAACCTGTACAGGGTGAGGACGTGGCACCGAGGTGGTAAAACGGTTGCAGACCAAAGGTTTTAATAAGGAGACATGAAATACATTCGAAATACGCATATTAGAAGGATGGTCTAATGCGTAAGCCACTGGGTTAATCCTGCGAAGAATACGGAAAGGCCCAATAAACCGAGGTGCGAACTTCAGTGAGGGAACACAAAGTCAGAGGTTGCGAGATGGCAACCAGACCCTGTCCCCGACCTGGTAGGAAGGCGCAGGCAGGCGTTTGCGGTCAGAATGGAGTCTGTACCTATCATTAGCATGACGCAAAGCCTCCTGGACTTGTGCACAAGTGGAACGAAGACCACGGAGATGCTCCTCTAACGCAGGAATACTCTGCGGAACAAACAAGTCAGGAAACATGGAAGGTTGGAAACCATAATTGGCCAAAAACGGGTAATAAGTCTGACAAGTTGTTATGATGGTCAGAAATCTAGCAACATAGGAATTGCTCTAAGGAATGATTGGCTCGTTCTGCGGCCCCATTAGACTGCGGGTGATACACAGAGGAAAAAGCAAGCTGAATTCCCAACTGTGCACAAAAAGCTTGCCAGAACCGGGACACAAACTGACTACCCCTGTCCGAAACAATCACCTTGGGTAGCCCATGTAAGCGAAAGATCTTCCGAGCAAAAATGGAAGCCAGTTCCTTAGATGTGGGCAACTTCTTAAGTGGAATACAATGACACATCTTTGAGAACCGGTCAACCACCATAAGGATAACTATGTTGCCCTGGGAGTTGGATAACTCCACAATTAGCCGACATCTGAGCGGCCAGCTCAGAGAAGGAAGGGCTGAGCCCAGCCCTGACAGTACCCCCCCAGTCCTCACCAGGCTTGAGGGAAAAATGTCTATGGAAATCAAGGAGAAGGACATGGGCATGTACGTCCGAGGATGAGACCCAAGAACGTTCCTCCGAACCATACCCTTTCCAATGCACCAGGTACTGTATGCGCCCATGGAACCTATGGGAGTCAACAATGGACTGTACTTCATACTCCTCATGGTTCTCAACCTGTACAGGGTGAGGACGTGGCACTGAGGTGGTAAAGCGGTTGCAGACCAAAGGTTTTAATAAGGAGACATGCAATACATTTGAGATACGCATATAAGAAGGAAGGTCTAACGCATAAGCCACTGGGTTAATCCTGCGGAGAATACAGAAAGGCCCAATAAACCGAGGTGCAAACTTCAGAGAGGGAACACAAAGTCGGAGGTTGCGATATGAGAGCCAGACCCTGTCCCCAGCCTGGTACGAAGGTGCAGGCAGGCGTGTGCGGTCAGCATGCAGTCTGTACCTATCATTAGCATATAGTAAAGCTTCTTGGAAATTATGGGGTAGGATGAAAATGTCAACTATATAAATAAAAGCTTATTATTATCAGTTCTCCTGTCAGTTTGTCTAAACCTTTTCACTTTTACTTGACAGCGTGGTCTAGTAAAGAATGTTAAAAAAATTACAAACTTACTGGCAAGATTAACCAGCAATAACATTTTTAAAGGGGACACTTAAGAAACTTTTTTTATTTTGACCATAGTTCCAATTTAACTTTCTCTTTTGCTCGAAACATTGTCAAGCTGGTGAAACTTTTACCCTTTTGTATTTAATTATATCAACTGTGTATTATTTTAAAATTATAACCTGCTTATTAGTTCAAAGTTTAGAATTATTAATTTTAATATCCAGTTTCTCTGTTAACCACTTCAAGACCAGACCTATTTCTGACATTTGTTGCTTACAAGTTAAAATCAGTATTTCTTTGTCGTACATCATGGCACGCAGAGCCTTAAGTAATTACTTAATGGGTTATAGGCCACCTACAGGTGATGGACACTGGTTATACCCAATCCAGGAAGTTCACTCCCTATATAACCCCTCCTCCTTCCAGGAGCACATCAGTTTTTTCGCCAGTGTCTAAGGTGTTGGTCATGAGTGAAGATGTGCTCTGAGGAGCTCCACTGAAGGGATCCATGCTGGATTTAAATAGTCTCCATAAAGACCAGATCCATCCAAAGTGCCACTAAGGCCTAAAAGGATGGTACCCAGGGCCTCCTATCCAAAGCACAAGGTTTTGCCTGTAATGCCTCTCTTTGAGGGCTGGACCCCAGGAACCCCATGTGCTCCTTGCTGTGAAGGCCAGTTATAGGTGGGGGCAGTGGCCAGTTTTTTGTTACTGTTTGTATATATGGTCCGGGGACAAACTGGGCACCTTCACTGCTATTGTTCTCTTGCTGGGTGTCCAGTGTGCTCCTGTTCCTTTAAGGGGGCTGGGCTGCCTCCAGGCTCACCTGCCCCACATCTATCCATTCCATGCATGCTTCCACTGTGGAGACACATAAATTTGTAGTGTTAGGACTGCAAGCAACACAGGGTGCCGTGACGAGGCCTTGCAGCTTTCACATGCGTTTGCAAATGTGTGCTAACTAAACCCCTGCTTTTAACAGACGGTTAGACAGGTTAATTTGGTTGGTCAGCAGACTGGTTGGTGAGTTGAGCTATGGAATTGTTTTTGTCTTACATTTATATGGCCCTCCATGTGCTCCTTGCTGTGAAGGCCAGTTATAGGTGGGGCAGTGGCCAGTTTTTTGTTACCCCAGGAACCCAGGGCTTTGGTCTTGCTACATTACCTAGCTTTCCTGGTGGGGTGCTTTACAGGTCCAAGGGAGCCCCGATGTCTAGGGACCCGGTCCTTGAAGGTTTTCTAAACGCAGCCCGCCGTGAAGGTTGGATAGTCTGTTAATTCAGCAAATTCTGCAGTGGGGATAAGGTAGGGGAAGAAACTTAGGTATTAAAAACACCTATGTATTCTTCTATTAGGGAAAAAGTGTTGTCATGCCCTAATTCTCCACTAGAGGGAGTCTATGCACATAACTTACTCTGTTGTCTTCACTGCAAAGCTCAGTCTGTGTGTGGTTGGTTGCAGCAGCGTGTGCAGGGAGATTTTTTCAAGGTAAATCCCCCCTGAAGGGACCAGAGGGTTTGGGGAACATCAGCGCTGTACCACCTTTACATTACCCCTCTCCCCCACCACGGGGGGGTGCAGAGGTCCCGCTAATGCTGCTAAATTTATTACTGTTGGCTGATTTTACTGTTGTTTGTGCCTGCTGCTGGACGGATCTCTGCCTCCCCTCCCCCCCTCGTGTTGGGTTTGTGGACCCGAAAACGCTGCGCACAAGCGCAGGAACACTTTAAATGTAAAAAGGGGGCAGAATTTTTTCTCGGAGGGGGTCGTGAACGTCCACGAGGACGCACGGCAGGCTAATACAGATAAAGCTATAGCTGTGACAGTCTCTCCTCTGCTGACGAGGAGGAAACAAGAAACCTGCAACACATGGAAAAAAGGGCTGTGGGACATGTATGGGTTGCAAACTGGCATTTCCTGATACAGGAAGGACACTTTTTTTCCAGCACTAGGTTGAACTTTATAGCGGCTTTAAATGTCATGGCTATTTTCAGCAATTAAGTGCAATTTGTATAGTGCCTCTGTTTTTGTACTTAGGACTATGCCTACCAAAAAAGACACCACAAAAACCAAAAAAGTAAAGGTTTCACCCCCAGGCGTTAGGATCTCGAGTCGCATTTCCATGCTGTCATCCTCGCCTGAATTACCAGTTATGGCAAACCAGGGTGAGCCATTGGAACAAATTGATGGTGCAACTGCTTCTCACATCTCAGCCCCTGTATACATGACTGAAGATGTCCTTTCCTCCTCCCTGCAGGGTCTGGAAAAAAGATTAATGGCTTTAATCTCATCCTCCATTCAAATGGATAGGAAGCGTGCTAGATCACCCTCCACCATTTCAGAACCTTTGCAAGGGGAACAGTGGGCACAGGATGAGGTGTTACCCTCAGTTGATCAGGAGGAGAAACAAACCTATGATTCCTCTGCGGAGGAAACAACGGTAGATGAACCTTTTTCAGCCTCTCAATCTGAGAAATGGCTGATACAATCTCTTACAGAGATGGTTCGCTCCACTTTCATGCTACCCCTAACGGAGTCTCCTGAAAGCTCGGTTTCTTCCTTGGGTTCCTTAAAACCTTCTCAACCTTTGCATGCGTTTCCTGCACATGCATTACTAGAACAGCTTATTTTTGCTGAATGGGATCACCCGGATAAGCATTTTCTCCCTCCTAAGAGATTTTCAATTCTCTATCCCCTGGAGGAGAAATTCTCCAAAAGATGGAAAATACCAGCAGTTGACGCTGCGATTTCCAATGTGAATAAAGGCCTAACTTGTCCAGTAGACAATGCACAAATGCTTAAGGATCCAACCGATAAAAAGTTGGAATCCCTGTTAAAATCTACTTTTTCCATGGCAGGTGCTCTTACTCAGCCTGCAGTCACTGCAATAGGCATCTGTCAATCCCTTAGAGAGCTTCCTGCACAACAAGCTTGGGATTTGGCTGCACTACCAAAAGCATTATGCTTTGCCATAGATGCCATTAAAGATTCTTTTCACCATGCGTCCCGCCTTACGCTTATGCTTGTGCATATGCGTAGAATCCTGTGGTTAAAAAATTGGTCAGCTGAAGCACCATGTAAAAACCTCCTAACTGGGTTCCCTTTTCATGGGGAGCGACTATTTAGAGAAGACTTGGACAAATATAGCCAAACAATTTCTAGTGGGAAAAGTACTCTTTTGCCAGTCAAAAGAAAGTATAAAAGCCCTTCATTTAAAACAGGCTCTTTCCACCTGCGCCAGGGGCTTCCGCCTCTAGGCAGTGGCGACGGCTTCCGCCGTCAGACTCTAGAGCAAAATGTCAGCGCCAGACCCAGGCTCAAAAGAAGTCCTGGGGTCGGAAATCTGCAAAGCAGAATCCTAAAGCCTTATCATGAAGAGGCAACCCCCCTCACCCAGGTGGGGGGAAGACTTCTGCAGTTTTCAGAAGTCTGGAAAGAGGAAATTCAGGACAGATGGGTCATCTCCACAGTATCGCTGGGGTACAAGCTGGAATTTCGGGACTTTCCACCATCTTGCTTCCTGAGGTCAAGCGTTCCTAAAGATCCAGAGAAAAGACAATCTCTGTTTCAGGCACTAGACTGATTAATATCTCAAGGGGTGATCATACAGATCCCCAAAAAAGAGCAAGCTCTGGGGGTTTATTCAAATCTTTTTATGGTACCAAAACCAAATGGGGATGTCAGACCCATTCTAGATCTAAAAAATCTAAATCAGTTCCTGAAGATCCGCTCCTTTTGCATGGAGACGATAAGGTCAGTAGTTCTATCCTTCTAGGAAGATAACTTCTGGCATCAATCGACATCAGGGATGCATATCTGCATGTCCCTATATTTCGCGCTCACCAAACGTTTCTGCGGTTCAAGTTAGAACAGCAGCATTTTCAGTTTGTAGCCCTGCCTTTCGGGCTAGCCACAGCACCCCGGGTGTTCACAAAAGTGCTGGCCCCACCTCTAGCTAGGTTAAGGGCACAGGGCATAACAGTCGTAGCGTAACTAGATGATCTATTACTAATAGATCAGTTGGTGGCTCGTTTGGAGCAAAGTGTTTGCACTACAACCAACTATCTGAAAATTTTGGGTTGGATTCTCAACTTAGAGAAATCTTCCTTAATACCGCTAAAAAGCCTGGAGTACTTGGGTCTGATCATAGACACAGCCCAGGAAAAGGTGTTCTTGCCTCAGGCAAAGATCCACTCCATAAGAGAGCAGGTCAAATGGGGTTCCCTCGATTCGCCTTTGCATGAGGTTGCTAGGAACCATAGTGGCTTTATTCAAAGCAGTTCCCTATGCACAGTTTCATTCAAGACTGTTACAAAACAGTATCCTGTCTGCTTGGAACAAAACAATTCAAGCTTTAAACTTGCCATTGCAGCTGTCCCCAAGAGTGTCCCAAAGCCTCACTTGGTGGTTACTAACCCAGAATCTGCTGAAAAGAAAATCCTTCAGACCAGTCATCTGGAAAGTGGTAACGACGGATGCCAGCCTTTTAGGCTGGGAAACAGTACTAGAAAAGACAACTGTCCAGGGACAGTGGTCAAGAACCAAAAGAACCTTGCTCATCAATATCCTAGAGATTTGGGCAGTACATCTGGCTCTAAAGGCCTGGGCTTTCAGGATTGTCCTGTCAGGATTCAATCTGACAATGTCACAGCTGTGGCCTATATCAATCACCAAGGGGGCACCAAAAGTCTCTCAGCGCAGAGAGGGGTGAACCATATTCTAACTTGGGCAGAAAGGAATGTTCCGTGCAGTCTTCATTCCGGGAGTAGAGAATTGGCAGGTGGACTACTTAAGTCACCAGCAGTTATTCCCAGGGGAATGGTCTCTTCACCCCGACATATTTCGGGCTGTTTGCCAAAGATGGGGGACTCCGGACGTAGATCTTCTAGCGTCCAGGTTCAACATGAAGTTAGTCAACTTTGTGGCCAGAACAAGGGATCCACTCGCATGGGATCAGTTCTCACTGATCTATGCATTCCCCCCTATTCAGTTGTTGCCTCGACTTCTTTGCAGGATCAAGCTGGAAAGAAAGCCGGTAATTCTGGTGGCACCAGCATGGCCCAGAGGGTCATGGTATGCAGAAATTGTAAAGATGGCAGTGGAGGGCCCATGGTCCCTCCCACTACGGCCAGATCTGCTCTCACAGGGACCGATATTCCATCCTTCCTTACGGTCTCTAAATTTAACCGTTTGGCTATTGAAACCCACATTCTGAAGAAATATGGGCTTTCCGGGTCAGTTATCTCTACCCTGATTAATGCAAGAAAGCCAGCTTCCAGAACTATATAGTCTGGAGGGCTTATGTTTCCTGGTGTGCATCCAAGGGTTGGCAGCCTCGGAGATATATCATAGGCAGAATTCTTGCCTTTCTACAATTAGGGGTAGAAATGAAATTGGCCTTGAGTACTATTAAAGGCCAAGTCTCAGCTTTATTGGCCTTATTTCATAAGAACAGATTTGTCATGAGAACAGAGTGGTGTTACGCCCTCGTCCAGACTTTTTGCCAAAAGTGGTTTCAGGTTTTCACCTGAACCAAGATATTGTCTTGCCATCGTTTTTTCCAAAACCATGTTCCAGGGAAGGAAAGTCACTACATTGTCTTGATGTGGTGAGAGCAGTGAAAATCTATTTAAAGGCAATTGCTCAGATTCGTAAGACTGATGTCTTATTTATTCTGCCAGAGGGTCCTAAGAAGGACAGGCAGCATCGAAATCCACTGTCGCTAAGTGGATTCGGCAAGTGATAATTCAAACTTATGATTTAAGGGGTAAGATTCCCCCTTTTCAAATTAAGGCGCACTCTACCAGGGCGGTTAGTCCTTCTTGGGCAGTGGGTCATCAGGCCTCCGTGGCTCAGATCTGTAAGGCTGCAACTTGGTCTTCAGTGCATACATTAAAAAATTATCAGCTGGATGTAAGAAGGTATGAGGATAGATCCTCAAGTTTGGGGGTACCCTCCGGGTTGTGTCTCCCTCCCCTCAAATAGCATTGCTATGGGACATCCCATTAAGTAATTACTTAAGGCCTTGTGTCCCATGATGTACGATAAAGAAAATAGGATTTTTATAACAGCTTATCTGTAAAATCCTTTTCTTGGAGTACATCATGGGACACAGAGGTCCCTCCCCTCTTTTTTGGGATTTAAGTATATTGCTTTGCTACAAAAACTGATGTGCTCCTGGAAGGAGGAGGGGTTATATAGGGAGTGAACTTCCTGGATTGGGTATAACCAGTGTCCACCACCTGAAGGTGGCCTATAACCCATTAAGTAATTACTTAAGGCTCTGTGTCCCATGATGTACTCCAAGAAAAGGATTTTACAGGTAAGCTGTTATAAAAATCCTATTTTTTTTGCTAGAAAATGACTTAGAACCCCCAAGAAATATATATATATATATATATATATATATATATATATATATTCAGCAGAGACCCTAGATAATAAAATGGCGGTCATTGCAATATTTTATGTCACACTGTATTTGCGCAATTTTTTGGGGAAAAAAATACACTTCTATGAATTAAAAAAACGAATCAGTAAAGTTAGCCCAATTTTTTGTGTAATGTGAAATATAATGTTGTGCCGAGTAAATAGATACCTAACATGTCATGCTTTGAAATTGCGTACACTGGTGGAATGGCGACAAATTACGGTACTTAAAAATCTCAATAGGCAATGCTTTAAAAAATGTTAAAGGTTACCTCTTTTAAAGTTACAGAGGAGGTCTTATGCAAGAATTGTTGCTCTCGCTCTAATGATCGCGGCGATACCCCACGTGTGGTTTGAACACTGTTTACACTTGCGGACGTGACTTACATATGTGTTTACTTTGGGGCGCAAGCACAGAGGGATGGGGCGCTTTAAAAAAAATATTTTTTTTCTTATTTATATATTTTTTTATTTTTATACTGTCCCTTAAATTTTTTTTTTTTTTGATCACTTTTATTGCTGTCACAAGGAATGTAAACATCACTTGTGACAGCAATAGTCACATGGCTGTTTTGAATACTGACATTTTTTTTAAATTTGGCGCCTTTAACCACTTAAGGACTAGCCTCGTTTTGGAATTTAGGTGTTTACATGTTTAAAACAGTTTTGTTTGCTAGAAATTTACTTAGAACCCCCAAACATTATATATTGTTTTTTTTCTAACACCCTAGAGAATAAAATGGCGGTCATTGCAATACTTTTTTTCACACCATATTTGCGCAGCGGTCTTACAAGCGCACTTTTTTTGGAAAAAATTCACTTTTTTGAATAAAAAAAAAAGACAACAGTAAAGTTAGCCCAATTTTTTTTATATTGTGAAAGATAATGTTACGCTGAGTAAATTAATACCCAACATGTAACGCTTCAAAATTGCGCCCGCTCGTGGAATGGCGTCAAACTTTTACCCTAAAAAATCTCCAAAGGCGACGTTTAAAAAATTCTACGGGTTGCATGTTTATGCGCTACAGAGGAGGTCTAGGGCTAGAATTATTGCTCTTGCTCTAACGATTGCAGCGATACCTCACACTTGTGGTTTGACCACCGTTTTCATATGCGGGCGCTACTCACGTATGCGTTCGCTTCTGCGCACGAGCTCGTCGGGACGGGGGTTTTTTTTTTTTTTAAATTATTTATTTTTCTTATTTTTACACTGTTTTTAAAAAAAAAAAAATTGTGTCACTTTTATTCCTATTACAAGGAATATAAACATCCCTTCCCTAGAAAAAAGCATGACAGGACCTCTTAAATATGAGATCTGGGGTCAAAAAGACCTCAGATCTCATATTTACACTAAAATGCAATAAAAAAAAAAAAAGTAGTTTAAAAAAATGACATTGAAAAAAATTCGCCTTTAAGACGTATGGGCGGGAGTGACGTTTTGACGTCGATTCCGCCCTGCAGTGTCATGGAGACGAGTGGGCGCCATCTTCCCCTCACTCGTCTCCAGGCACAACAAGGGGACAGATGCGATCGCCTCCGCGGCGGAGGGCACCGGATCGCGGCAGGAGGGGGGGCCCCTCTCCCGCCACCGATAAAAGTGATCTTGCGGCGAATCCGCCGCAGAGACCACTTTTATCTGAAAGCCGATTGCCGCACAAAAACGGGGATACCGGGGTTATGGCAGCTAGCTACATCGGCGTGCGGCAGTGGGCAAGTGGTTAAGGCTCCAGTAAACTGGAAGTGACGTTGTGACGTCGCTTCTTGGTTTTTAGATCTGAGACATGATCAAAGCCGATTCCGGCTTTGTTTGGGTCTCCGGCCAGCCGGTGGATGTCCCGGCTGGTTGCTCAGGCCTCCCGGTGGGACAGGAGAACCTGGGCGGAGCAGCGGAAGGCGGTGGGAGGGGGGAACGTCCCCTCCCGCTGCTTGTGATAACGATTGAGTGGCTGCTTAGCCGCATCGATTGTTATCACAAGAAAGCTGACCGTTGGCTCTAAAAAAATGGTACTGGGGTGATGCCTGCAGCTGCAGGCATCACCCTGGTACAACCACTTGAAGCAGAATGACGTACAGGTACGTGATTTGGCGGCGATTGGTTAAGCTGACCACACATATCAATTTTGCATACATTTTTGCTAGATTTTCTCAGATTTTTTTGATCATCTTTCCAAATGTTTTCTTTAAATATTGCCTCAGGCACAGTTTTATTCTATCGATCCAAAATAAAGTATAACTAAAGGCAAAACTATGTTCTTTGTTTTGGATAGAGCAGAGAGGGATTAAAACAACTGTCAGGTTTTATTGCTGTCTATGCCCCCGTTACGGAGATTCCCCCTCTCTATTTGTCTTGTTTACAATTATCATTGAAAGTGAAAGTAAAAGAAAATCCACATCTTTGGTTGTCCCTAGAAAAGGGAAAATCTTCCAATGCGGACACTACACCCTGTTCCAAATTATTATGCCAATGATATTTTTCTCATTTACCTAAATAATTGATGCAAACAACAGTTAGCATAATTCTCATGTTATTAACTATTAGGCCCCTTTCACACGGGACGGATCCATGTTGATCCGCCCCGTGTTTATCCGCTGCTCAGCGGGGATCGCTCCGCTTTCCCCAGCTGAGCCGGCAGATGACAGGGCGGGACCCGCACACTGTGCAGGGACCGCCCTGTCAGATCTCCGCTCTCCCCTATGGGGGATCGGAGGAACACAGACCGTCTGTCCGTGTTCATCCGATCCGCTCTGCAGACGGATAGAAAAATAGGATTTTCTTCCGTCCGCAGAATCGGACGAGAGCGGAGCCGGACAACATCGGGTGTCAGCGGATGTACATCCGCTGACACCCGCTATCCCATAGGGATGCATGTATGTCCGTATTTCATCCGAAAACGGATGGATGAAATACGGACATACGGTCCGCATGTGTGAAAGGGGCCTAAAGAGTACAATTCAAATTTTATTGAACAAGCCTCCTAATGATAACAGTTTTTATTTTTCAAAATACAAAAACTTACAATGGGCCATTCCTAATTCTTACGCACAGTACGTTTCAAAACCATTTATAGGTTGCGAAGAACTTAAAATTGTCATTTGTTGTGTTTGCAGCATATTTACTGAATACAAAGCTATTTCAATCAAACTTTGAACAACATTTTAACTTTTTAAACATTTTAACAGGTCACGTTACATTTTAACATAGGACCCCTTATTTGATAGCAGCTTCACAAGTCTTGCATCCATTGAACAATAGGATTGAGGTCAGGGGAGGATGGAGGCCACACCATGACTTTCTCTCCTTTTATCCCCATAGCAGCCATTGATGCAGAGGTATTCTTTGCAGTATGAGATGGTGCATTGTCATGCATGAAGATGATTTTATTACGGAAAGCATAGTTCTTCCTTCTGTATCAGGGAAGGAAGTGGTCAGTCAGGAACTCCACATACTTTGCAGAGGTCATCTTTACACCTTCAGGGACCCTAAAGGGGCCGACCAGCTCTCTTCCCGTGATTCCGGCCCAAAACATGACTCCACCACCACCTTGCTGACGTCGCAGCCTTGTTGGATCAGGGTCCACCAACCATCCACTACTCCATCCATCTGGACCATCCAGGGCTGCACAGCACTCATCAGTGAACAGGACTGTTTGAAAATTAGTCTTCCTGTATTTTTCTGCCCAATGCAGCCGTTTCTGCTTGTGAGCATTGGTTAGTGGTAGGCGAATGGAAGGTTTATGCACAGTTGCAAGACTCTGGAGGACTCTACACCTTGATGTCCGTGGGACTCCAGAGGCACCAGCAGCTTCGAATATTTGTTTGCTGCTGTGTAATGGTGTTTTAGCAGCTGCTCTCTTGATTCGATGCATGGATCTGGCAGAAATCTTCCTCAATGTGCCTTTATCTGCACGAAACCCGTCTGTGCTCTGAATCAGCCACAAATCTCTTAATAGTGCGATGATCACGCTTAAGTTTTCGTGAAATATCTAATGTTTTCATACCTCGTCCAAGGCATTGAACTATTTCACTTTTTTCGGCAGCAGAGAGGTCCTTTTTCTTCCCCATATTGCTTGAAAATGGTGCTCTGCTTAATAATGTGGAACACCCTCCTTTAGTAGTTTTTCCTTTAATTGGTCTCACCTGGCAATCTAATTATCACAACTGTCCGAGATTGTGTCTCAGGGCTCTTTTGATCACTGAAAACAATGCCATCCATGAGTTAAACTGAAAAACAAAATATTTAATCTTTGTGACACTGAAATAGAATTTGCATAATAATTTGGAACAGGGTGTAGTTCTGGTGATTTGGGGGTCCAAAAGGAATTCCCTTAATTTGCAGGGATTTCCTCTCACTTCCTGTTTGGCTATGGGACAATTGGACAGAGATGTTGAAAAAAATCTGACATGGGTTATAACCCTCCCTTACTCTATCCAAAATGAAAAATAAAAGTTGTGCCTATAGTTCTACTTAGGAATTACAATACTTTTCTTTTTGTTACCTGAGTTTTTTATTTTTTATGCCCTAAAAAGGGCAACTAAAAATAGTTTGATTATACTGTACTTTTTTCAACCCCTTGGAAAAGCTAAGAGAGGTTTTTTCAGTCACTAGATTTTTTTATTATTTGATTCAACCTAAATTAAAAAAAAAAAAAAAGTACAAAATATTGTTAAATGACCCACAAGTGCTTTGTTTTTTTTAGAAATGTGATTAAAAAAAATTAAAAAATTAAAATGAAACATGATCGTGGTTAGGATTTTTTTTAGGTTTCAACAGTGTCCTTCATAAATAAATGACATCATTACAGATGTTTTCTGACATTTTAGAAATGTTCTACAAATATTCCAGACACTTGTTCTTCATCCAAATTTCCCCAGAATGAATATGCCCTTGAAACCATGTTCTGTATCCTTTGTGCTTTTGCTTGGTAATTTATTACAGCTGTCATGTGGCACTAATTTGTCATTACTGCTCGTAAAAGCCGAAGTCCATTTGTTAACACGGCCAACAAGATGTTTCAAAATCAGAGATGGCAGCTTTCATTGAGGGATAGATAGTGAGCTGAAGGGCAATGCCGGCAACGATTAAATGGAACAGCAGATGGGACTGAATTTGAATTTCAAAAAGGAGAAACACTAAATGGCCATGAGTTTGTGGGCACCTGACCACCCCACCCAGGGCTTTTTTTCTCAGTGAACAGGTGCAGGAACTCCCCCCTTCTGAGTCACCCTTTGTCTCTGCCCCCTACCTACCTCTGAGCCCCATCCCTTGGTTCCACCCCCTATCCACCTCCCAGTACCACCCCTTTTAGAGAATATGGAACCAAATATAATTTTATGCTACTAAGTAATTTGTATGGAATGTGTTAATGCCCTGTACACACGGTCGGACATTGATCGGACATCCAGACAACAAAATTCATGGATTTTTTTCGGCTCAAACTTGTCTTGCATACACACGGTCACACAAAGTTGTCAGTAAATCCGATCGTTCTGAACGCGGTGACGTAAAACATGTACGTCAGGACTATAAACAGGGCAGTAGCCAATAGTTTTCGTCTCTTAATTTATTCTGAGCATGCGTGGCACTTTGTGCATCGGATTTCTGTACACACGATCGAAAATTTTATAGCCTGCTCTCAAACTTTGTATGTCAAAAATTCCTATGGAAAATGTGTGATGGAGCCTACACACAGTTGGAATTTCCGACAACAAGGTCCCATCGGAAAAACCTATTGTGTGTACAAGGCATAAATGGTAACAAGAAAGACAGTAAAACAGCGAGCAACAATAGACTCCATCCCAGCAGCAATAGACCCCCCTCCAGCAGCAATACATCCATCACGCAACAATAGAAACCCCCCAGCAACAATGGACCCCCGCAACAAAATAAAACCCAAGCAACAATAGACTTCCAGCAGCAACAGCAGATCTCCCAGCAGCCAGCATCAATAGACCCTACAACAGCCAGAAACAATAGACCTCTCCCTCAACAGTAGATCCTTGCCAGCAGAAAGAGATCCCCCAGCAACACAAGACCCCCCACCAGCAACAACAGACCCACCCAGCAACAATAGACCCCCACACAAAAATTGAACTCCACGAGCAACAAAAGATCCCCAGCAGCCAGCATCAATAGACCAGTCAGCATACCCCAGCACTAGAGGTATGACTTTGTTGTGCTGACTGACAATAAGAGCCACGCCAAGCTACTCCAGGAATAAGATCATTGCAGATCCATTAGTTGAGGTTATACCCTTTCCTCCACTGTGTCCTGTCCAAATCACCAGACACAATTGGGACATGGACTTTAGATCATCCTAATACCTGGCTGATTTTTTACGGATCTGTTCTGGTATATCAATATTAAACTCCTGAGAATACCAAGTTTTAGACACTTTTGGCGACAGGATCCCCCTTTGCTCACTACAGCATCCTCCTAGGGGAGAGAAAACCTCCCCCTTAGGTACTTGGCAATCTGACCTACATATTCATGTGGTGGATGGATACTCTCCTCAAATTTTTTTACTCTTAACTGAATCATCCCATCTGTGTTGGTGAAACGCTTCTAGCGGTGATCCAACTTTCAGGTTTGAAAACAATAAGCCCAGTCAGTCCCCGAAGAAGATAAAAACCATGTGTGTTTTTCTAAACTCATTGGATGGTCTGTCGTTTGGACAGCTTTTGGGCTTTGGTTCTTAGTTGTTTTTTTAGTTCTGTGTCTTTTATGTATATGTTTTGGTTTTATCTAATGTTTTGTTTTTCATCACGAATTGTCTATTTATGTAATAATTTCTAAATATTTTTTCTACTGATTCTCTGTCTGTGATCCATTTAAATTCCCATCTTTCTGAGGAAAACTGTCTTTACTCTGATGTGAAGGGGAGCTCTGATGTGATGTCAGGATCTCTGATGTGAAGGGGGCTCTGATGTGATGGGGGGCCTCTGATGTGAAGTGAGGGCTATAATGTAATGGGGATCTCTGATGTGAAGGGGGAGTTTTTGAGGTGAAGGGAAGCTTTTGAGGTGAAGGGGGAAAACTGATATGATGGGAACCTCTGATGTGAAGGGGAGGTTCTGATGTGATGGGTGACCTGTGACATGAAGAGGAGGGGGGGTTATGTGATGGGGGACCTCTAACATGATGGGGGGCCTCGTATGTGAAGGGAGGGCTCTCATTTGATGGGGGATCTCTGATGTGAAAGGGGAAATCTGATGTGATGGGAACCTCTGATGTGAAGGGGAGGCTGTGATGTGATGGGTGACCTGTGACATGAAGAGGAGGGGGGTTATTTGATGGGGGAGCTCTAACATGAAGGGGGCTCTGATGTGATGGGGGGCCTCTGACCTTTGATGTAAAGGGGGGCTCTAATGTGATGGGGAGCTTTGATGTGAAAGGGACCTCTGATAGGAAGGGGACCTCTGATGTGATGGGGACCTCTGATGTGAAGGGGGGTTCTGATGTGATGTCGGGATATCTGATGTGAAGGGGGCTCTGATGTGAAGGGGTAATTCTGACATGAAGGGGGGGGTTTAATGTGAAAGGGGAGCTTTTGAGGTGAAGCAGGAAATCTGATGTGATGGAGAGGCTCTTATGTGATGGGTGACCTTTGACATGAAGAGGAGGGGTATTATGTGATGGGGAACCTCTAACGTGAAGGGGGATCTCTGTTGTGAAGAGGGAAATCTGATGTGATGGGAACTTCTGATGTGATGGGTGACCTGTTACATAAAGAGGAGGGGGGTTATGTAATGGGGGACCTCTAACATGAAAGGGGACTCTGATGTGATGGGGGCCTCTGATGTGAAGGGGAACCTCTGATGTAAAGGAGGATTCTCATGTGATGGAGACCTCTCATGTGATGGGGAGCTTTGATGTGAAGGGGCCCTCTCATAGGAAGGGGAGCTCTGATGTGATAGGGACCTCAGATGTGAAGGGGTGTTCCGATGTGATGTCGGGATCTCTGATGTGAAGGGGTGCCTCTGACGTCAAGGGAGGGCTTTGATGTGAAGGGAGAAATCGGATGTGATGGGAACCTCTGATGTGAAGGGGATGCTCTGATGTTATGGGTGACCTCTAACATGAAGGGGGGCTTTGATGTGATGGGGGACCTCTGACATGAAGGAGGACCTCTGATGTAAAGGGGGGCTCTGATGTGATGGTGACTGCTTATATGATGTGGACCTCTGATGTGATGGGAACCTCTGATATGATGCGAACCTCTGATGTGATGGGGAGCTCTGATGTGAAGGGGACCACTGATATGATGCAAACCTCTGATGTGATGGGGAGCTCTGATGTGAAGGGGACCTCTGATAGGAAGGGGAGCTCTGATGTGATGGGGGCCTCTGATAGGAAGGGGAGCTCTGATGTGATGGGGGCCTCTGACTAGAAAGGGGGACCTCTGATGTAAAGGAGGGCTCTTATGTTATAGGGGCTGCTGGTATGATGTGGACCTCTGATATGATGGGGAGCTCTGATGTGATGGGGGCTTTTAATGTGATGAGGAGCTCTGAGGTGATGGGGAGCTCTGATAGGAGGGGGAGCTCTGATGTGATGGGGAAGGGAAGTAGAATGTACACCGCTCCAAGGCTGTCTGCAATTTCAAGATCTCTTGATACTGCTGTGGCAACAAGACTAGGTGCCTGCCAAGGTCTGCAACCTGGGAAATCCATTCAACAAAGAGAAAAAGTGGCACATCCAGAGATGAAGAAAAATGTGTTGGTTTATTGTAGAATCAAAGGTTAAAAAACATGACACATGAGGGATCCACACTGTTCAGCAGACGCGTTTCACACAAAGTGCTTAATCATGCTGTGATGTGATGGGGACCTCTGATAATAAGGGGAGCTCTGATGTGATGGGGGCCCTCTGACATGAAGGGGGGAACTCTGATGTAAAGGGGGGGCATTGATATTATGCAGACCTCTGATGTGATGGGGACCTCTGATAATAAGGGGAGCTCTGATGTGATGGGGGCCCTCGGAAATGAAGGGGGGAACTCTGATGTAAAGGGGGGGCTCTGATATGATGCAGACCTCTGATGTGATGTGGAGCTCTGATGTGATAGGGTCCTCTGATAGGAAGGAGATCTTTGATGTGAAGGGGTACCTCTGATGTGAAGGGGAGCTCTGATAGGAAGGAGAGCTTTGATGTGAAGGGGTACCTCTGATGTGAAGGGGAGCTCTGGTGTGGTGGGGGCCTCTAATATGAAGGAGGAACTTTTGATGTAAAGTTGATTTCATTAATGCAGCTGTTTTCCTTCCCAAGATCAGGATTTCTACGGATAAGTAATACGTTTGTTTTTTTTTTAACTTGAGGTTTTGCTTACTTTTAAAGGGTGCCATGACTGAAAAAAGGTTGATAAATATTGGGCTTATCTATGGATGGCTCGATAACCTTTAAAAATATTGTTATTTTAAGATATTTATCATAGTGCCAAAATCACTCAAAGCTGAGGCAGGAAGTTTTAGGAACAACGCCCGCCATTATAGTCAAAGTATTTGTAGAAATTCTGACTGCTGCTCTGGAAACACCTCACTATATTATTTACAAGAAGCTGTATGTTTACACGTCGGATTTCCTCCTGACGGGTTCAAGGAATCTCAGTGTAGATGGTGTAAACTCTTTTGTATTTTTAGATATCGTGTTAAAACTGATCCACGATGTAATTGCCAAACAGCTTAGAGTTCAGGGACGTTGTCAGGTTTTAGAGATTTTCCTGTCGGTTTGTATTTCCACAAATGGTTACAGCTTTCACCAATGATCAGGATCAAAATATTCAAATTTTCAGAATGATACACAATGATCAATATCTACTTATAATATATTGTATAGGCATGTATAGGCATGTTAAATGGATTCTATTGGGTGTGAAACATAATCTCAGCGGTTAAAGCCGACCTACGGTCTTCCGTTCAGTCTTGCACAGTTGTACAGCTCCTCTCCTGTACTGAAATATTTTACTGTGATTTCACTGCACACTGTGAGCTAGGAATTATTAAAGAGGAAGTAAACTGCTACCTTTTTTTTTCTGACCTGCAAACTAAAGGCATAATATGCTAGTATGCACTGCATACTAACACATTTATGTGAAATTTACCTGCAAGCCTTGCAGTAGGGTTGCCACCCGTACGGGATTGACCCGGACAGTACGGGTTTGGCAACTTGTGCCCGGGTTTCTGTCCCCTGGAAACCCGGGCACAACATATATCCAGCGCCTCTGTCTGTGTCCCGGTTTGTCCCGTCCCCCTCCTCTCTTTCAGCCCTCTTCCTCTGTAAGCCCCCCCCATGTCAGCCCCCCTTCCTCTCTGTCAGGCCCCCTTCCTCTCTGTCAGCCCCCCTCCTCTGCCAGCCCACCTCCTCTCTGTCAGCCCCCCTCCTCTCGCCTGTCCCCCCCATACTACACCAGGAAACCTCCCCCCACCCCCCAAAATCACACTGGGAGGCTCCCCACCAAACATTACACACTACATATACACTATATTGTACATTACACACACCTCCACTATATACACTATATGGCACATTACACACACCTGCACTATGTACTGTACACTATATTGTACATTACACACACCTGCACTATATACACTATATTGTACATTACTCACTAAATATACACTATATTGTACATTAAACACGCCTGCACTATATACATTATATGTTGTACATTACACACACCTGCACTATATACACTATATTGTACATTACACACTAAATATACACTGTATTGTACATTACACACACCTGCACTGTATACACTATTTTGTACATTACACACACCTGCCATGTATACACTATATTATACATTACACACACCTGCACTGTATACACTATATTGTACATTACACACACCTGCACTATATTGTACATTACACACACCTGCACTATATACACTATATTGTACATTACGCACACCTGCACTATATGCAATTGGCTACACCCACTGTTCACCACTGCGCTTGCCGCATTACTACTCCCCTAGGGCACACAGAGGTGTCCCAGGTATTTTACATTCTCATAGTGTATGCTACAAAAAAATGCCAAGCCCCACTGAAGTGTTCGGGTTTGGCTTGAAGAAAAGGTGGCAACCCTACCTTCCAGTAATGTGTTGTCACCACTGGAGGCGGCATCCATCTTCACCTGTATCTCTTCTGTGTCTGCGGACTTTGGTTGTGTGACTGTCTGGAGCCTTGTGACGTCACTCCCGCGCCTTGCTGCGGTAGCCACCGGTCACAGCACAGGGCTCTGATGAAACGGCACGGGTGCTGGACTCAGGAGCGCGCCTGCAAGGTAATCTCCCGGGAGAGTGCTTCTCCTAGTGCTAGGAGGTTATCTAAAATGAGGAGCCGTGAGAGCCACCGAGGGACCCCAGAAGTCAAGGATCGGGGCCACTCTGTGCAAAACCAACTGCACAGTGGAGGTAAGTATGATATGTTTGTTATGTAAAAAAAAAAAACCAAAACGATCCTTTATAACCACTTTAAATTAATGTAAAATGTGTTTTTATTTACAATTACTTTAAGCAAATAAATCATATGGGTTTTTTAACCACTTCCCGACCAGCTGCCACAGTTTTGCTGCGGCAGAATGGCACGGGTGGCCGAAAAAACGTTATGTAACGTTGGGCGCGCGGCCACGACGATCTGATTTGTTTCAGAACTGATCATTCTCCAGGCCCAGGCCAATGATTTCTGGCCTGGACCTGCTAATCGGTCCTGATGAATGAAATCCTCCCCTGCCTGTGTAAGTATAAACACAGACAGGGGAAGTGATGTCATCTCTCCTTGTGGAATTCTTTTACGTTCCAGAGAGAGGAGAGAAAACATCTCAGAGTAAGTTGCACCAACACTACAATGACACCAGTACACATAGGCACACTTGTCACCCCCCGATCCCCCCCAATCGCCCCCCCCCCACAGTTAACCCCTTCACCCCCTGTCAGTGTGTCACCCAATGTAGTGTTCATATTTTTCTTTGATCACTGTACTGGTGTCATTTGTGCCACTAATCAGTGTTAGAGTACCTAGTAGTAGCCCATAAAGGTCTAGGGACCCCCCCAACCTCCCCTAATAAAGGTTTAATCCCTTGATCACCCTGTCACCAGTGATCACCGTATTAGTGTCATGGGTGACGCTGGTCAGTTAGTTATTTTTTTTTAGCGTCAGGGCAACCGCCGTATATGACCTAAATAAAGGTTTAACCCCCTGACCTCTAACCAGTGTTGATATCAGGTTTTAGCATCAGTCAGGGTCTGCATCACCCCAGGCAGTGTCAGATTAGTGCCAGTACCGCTAACACCCACCCACGCACCATACACCTCCCTTAGTAGTATAGTGTCTGAACGGATCAATATCTTTGATCTGATCAGATCTATACTAGCATCCCCAGTAAAAATGCAGTGTTAGCGGGATCAGCTCAGATACTGTAGCCCCTCCGCCCAGCCCAGCCAAGTGCTGTATTAATCAATCACTGTCACAAACACAACACACATAACTGCAGAAATCGCAGAGTCAGGCCTGATCCCTGCAAATGCTAACAGTTTTTTGGTAGTGTTGGAAGCAGTCAGTCAGGTGCTTTTTTTTCCTTTGAGTCTCACTAGTTGTACCAGTAAATTTAGAGGCCAAAATGTCCAATCAAAGGTACACTAGTGAAGAAGCCTACACGTTTCTGAGCATGACAGATGAAAGTGAAGAGGAAGTCACCCATCTGTCAGATTCAGGCTCAGGATACAAATCTGTAGACAGCAGTGGCACCCTGACAGATAGCTCTGACGACGGAGTAGTGGTCTCTGCCAAGGTCAGGCGTACCAGACCTGGTTCTTCTGCTGTTGTTGAGGTGCAAGAACTGCAGGGCTCTTGTTCGGAGCAGAGAGCCAGTACTAGCGCCGCTCATCCTTCTGGTGAACTGGAAAGCACCAGTGGCCTAGTACACCTTGGTCGTAGTCAAACCAGCACTGTAGTATCACGTGGTGACGTGGCAAGTCCCAAAAGTGCAGTTCAAGCTGGTGAGGTGGCTAGCACAGCTAGTGTCCCACAGCCACCAAGAAAACAAAGACAGGCCTGTCGAGCCTATAGTGCCCTTCCTGCTGCATTTGCCAATCCTAATTGGGAGCCCACCACTTCTGCAGCACCCGTACTTCCCCCATTCATTGGCCAACCCGGAATTCAGGTGGAAACAGTTGATTTTACGTCACTTGATTTTTTATTCGCTGTTTTTCAAGGAAAATCTCTATAGATCTATTGTGGACCAAAGCAATTTGTATGCTGGCCAATTCATCGCTGCTAATCTCCATTTGACCCTTGCCAGAGATTGGAAACCTATTACGGTCTCCGAATTTAAGACCTTCCTGGGCCTATCCCTCTTCATGGGCATAACTAAAAAAAAGTGAGTTGCGGTCATATTGGTCCACTGACCCAATTCACCATATGCCCGTGTGTTCTGCCTCCATGACCAGGACACGGTACGAGCAGATCTTGCGGTTCATGCCTTTTAATGACAATGAACTCTGTCATCCTCGGGGTGACCCTGGATTTGATCGGCTCTACAAAATTCGGCCCCTCGTAAACCACTTCAACCAGCAGTTTGCAGCCTTGTTTACTCCTGATCGAGTTGTCTGCATTTATGAGTCCCTGATTACGTTTTCTGGCCGCTTGTCATTCAAACAGTATCTTCTTAGCAAGCATGCCAGATATGGGGTCAAGATGTATAAGCTCTGTGATAGGGCAACAGGCTATATATCTAGTTTTATGGTTTACGAGGGAAGAGATAGTTATGTAGAGCCGGAGAACTGGCTAGACTACATAGGGAGCGCTGGTAAGATTGTGTGGGACTTGATGTCACCCTTATTTGGAAAGGGGTACCACTTGTATGGGGACAATTATTACACAAGCGTGCCACTTTTTAGTCACTTGTTTGATCATGGAATTGGCGCATGTGGCACCGTGCAATCGCCGGGGCTTACCCCAGTGGCTTGTAGATTGCCATCTTAGGCTGGGGGAGAGACACTGCTTGAAGTGTAATAATTTGCTTGCTGTGAAGTGGAGGGATAATAAGTATGTTTTTGTTCTGTCCTCCCTTCACGCAGATACGACGGTCCAAATTCCAACGGCGACTGGTGTTGTGGAGAAACCCCTCTGTGTCCACGGATATAACCTTAATATGGGAGGGGTGGACCTCAATGACCAGTTGTTGGCACCGTACCTAATTGCCCATAAGTCCAGGCGTTGGTATAAAAAAGTGTCTGTATTCTTATTTCAATTGGCTCTGCTAAATGCTTATGTGCTATACAAAGCTTTAGGACGAACTGGATCCTTCCTTAAATTCCAGGAAGAGATCATCACAGCCCTTCTGTTTCCAGACGGTGCTGTAGCCCAACTTCCCAATCCAAATGCAGTAAGCCGGCTGCATGAGAGGAATTTTCTGCATGTCCTCCCTGGTACCCCTACCCAAAGAAGATGTCGTGTCTGTAGAAAGCGTGGATATAGGCATGACACCCGTTTTTATTGTTCCTCCTGTCCTGACCAACCTAGTCTTTTCATTGGTGACTGTTTCGAACGCTACCACACACTAGTGGAGTATTAGCGTAGGGTACAGCACTGCACAGTCTTAGGGCACAGTAACACAGGCTCTTGAAAGATGAGACGGCCATCACATTTTGAGAGACCCTAATCTGGAACGTTTACAGTTTATATAAAAGTGCAAAAAAAATGCCAATGGAATGTTTGAGCAATATATCATTTAGTGACAACTTTATGCAAAAAAAAAAAGTTTGTAATTTTCCCACAACTTGTGGCAAAATATAAAATATTCCATGGACTCAACATGCCTCTTGGCAAATAGGTTGGGGTGTCTACTTTCCAAAATGAGATCATTTGGGGGTGGGTTGTGCTATCTTGGCATTTTATGGCCTTCAAAACTGTGATAGGTAGTGAGGAGTGAAATTAAAAATTTATGCCCTTAGAAATCCTGAAGGCGGTGCTTGATTTTCAGGAGCCTGTACGCGGCTAGGCTCCCAAAAAAGTCTCACACATGTGGTATCCCCATACTCAGGAGAAGCAGCAGAATGTATTTTGGGGTGTAATTTCACATATGCCCATGGCATGTTTGAGCAATTGTGTAATTTTTTTTGCCATTTTTCAATCACTTGTGACAAAAAAATAAAATATTCAATGGGCTCAACATGCCTCTCAGCAATTTCCTTGGGGTGTCTACTTTCCAAAAGGGGGTGATTTGGGGGGGTTTTGTACTGCTCTGCCATTTTAGCGCCTCAAGAAATGAGATAGGCAGTCATAATCTAAAAGCTGCGTAAATTCCAGAAAATGTACCCTAGTTTGTAGACACACTAACTTTTGCGCAAACCAATAAATATATGCTTATTGACATTTTTTTACCAAAGACATGTGGTTGAATACATTTTAGCCTAAATGTATGACTAAAATTGAGTTAATTGGATTTTTTTTATAACAAAATTAGAAAATATCAATTTTTTCATAATTTTCGGTCTTTTTCCGTTTATATCGCAAAAAATAAAAATCACAGAGGCAATCAAATACCATCAAAAGAAAGCTCTATTTGTGGGAAAAAAGGACGCATATTTCGTTTGGGTATAACATTGCATGACTGCGAAATTACCAGTTAAAGCAGCGCAGTGCCAAATTGTAAAAAGTGCTCTGATCATTGGGCAGCCAAATCTTCTGGGGCTGAAGTGGTTAACAAAGCCTCCAGGTCACATGGCTTGTTGATAAATAAACAGTTTCCAGGTAGTGTTAGAGTTTCTGTGTTCCTCGATATCTAGAGTGATGTTCTCAGCTAAAAATGGAGCCAATTTTTTTAGTACAAGTCAAGGATAGTTAAACAGAGCTTCCCTGACCCATTAAATCCTATTGTACTTTTGAAAAAAAACACCCAAAACCTCCTTATTTCAGTTTTCCTATGACTTCAATACATTTCAAATGGCAAAATTTTGCTTGAAGTTTCCTAATATCCCAAATTTTGGTAAAGTGTTAACTCACAATTTCCCTAATCACTAGTAGGAGGCCCAATGAGCCTTGGTGGAATGGGCCAAGTCCCACCTACGTAGAGGTAAGTACCCTGATACTTCTCACTCTGTATAGTAGTTTTCCTTTAAATTCTGACATCTTCCTGGCATGGATAGAATGTGTTATTTTAAAAGTCTTGTTCTGCTTCAATTGAGTATTTAAACAAAGTGCTCCAGTGTGGTGGAACATAAATATTTGATTTTTTCCTTTCCTACATATTGTAATTCCACGGGGCACAGCGGAATGTACTTCAGCTCGGAGTAATGCGGAGTATTAATATGCAATGGACTCTTCGGTGGAATGCACGCTTTATCAAAGTCAACAAACTGAAACATTCATCGATCTGCATTATAAGGTGCTAGCTGACAGCCTCTCCCTCCTTTCAAATGTATAAACAATTATACTGTGGAGCCATTGTCTTGTAGAGTTAATTATTGAAAGGAACTGTTTCCTTACTTAAGCTATTTAAAATAGTTTGAATGCTTTATCCAGAAGCACAGACCAGTGTAAATATTTGCCAGCACATCACAGATCTTCAAAGTCCGAAAGTTTTAATTTTTTTTTTAAGAGAGACCATATCACAGCAAGGAAGTGCAAGATTTCGGAGCTGCGCAGGACCCCTTAGTCAGATATGTGATGATCATCACATGCCTGACAAAGGTGTCCTGTGCGTCTCCGAAACATTGCACTTTCTTGCTGTGATGTGATCTCTTCAATAAAAAACATTAGGACTTTGTCTGAAGGTCTGTGGTGTTCTGGCAAATATTTACATTGTTCTGCACACCTTCCAGTCTCCAGCTGGCTGTTGCTGCAGCACCCAATACTTTCAAGTCTATTACATGAATGGGTTAATTATTCTGGATCCCCCAAGTGTCAGTGAGTCACTGTTCTGGCACCCCAACTGTCAGTGTATTATTGTCCTGGAGACCCAAGTGTCAGTATGTCATTGTTCTGGAGCTCCCCAACTGCCATTGCCATTGTTCTATGACTACCAAGTGTAACTGTGTCATTGTTCTGGACTCCCAATTATCAGCTTGTCATTGTTCTAGGAGCCCCGAGTGTCAGCATATCATTGTCCAGGGACCCCCTGTCAGTGTGTCCTTTCTCTGGGACCCTCAAGTGTTAGTTGTTATTGGTCCTTGCATTTAAGACATAGTTACATAGTTACATAGTTACATAGTAGGTGAGGTTGAAAAAAGACACAAGTCCATCAAGTCCAACCTATGTGTGTGATTATGTGTCAGTATTGCATTGTATATCCCTGTATGTTGTGGTCATTCAGGTGCTTATCTAATAGTTTCTTGAAACTATCGATGCTCCCGCTGAGACCACCACCTGTGAAAGGGAATTCCACATCCTTGCCGCTCTTACAGTAAAGAACCCTCTACGTAGTTTAAGGTTAAACCTCTTTTCTTCTAATTTTAATGAGTGGCCACGAGTCTTGGTAAACTCTCTTCTGCGAAAAAGTTTTATCCCAATTGTGGGGTCACCAGTCCGGTATTTGTAAATTGAAAGCATATCCCCTCTCAAGCGTCTCTTCTCCAGAGAGAATAAGTTCAGTGCTCGCAACCTTTCCTCATAACTAATATCCTCCAGACCCTTTATTAGCTTTGTTGCCCTTCTTTGTACTCGCTCCATTTCCAGTACATCCTTCCTGAGGACTGGTGCCCAGAACTGGACCGCATACTCTAGGTGCGGCCGGACCAGAGTCTTGTAGAGCAGGAGAATTATCGTTTTATCTCTGGAGTTGATCCCCCTTTTAATGCATGCCAATATTCTGTTTGCTTTGTTAGCAGCAGCTTGGCATTGCCTGCCATTGCTGAGCCTATCATCTACTAGGACCCCCAGGTCCTTTTCCATCCTAGATTCCCCCAGAGGTTCTCCCCCCAGTGTATAGATTGCATTCATATTTTTGCCACCCAAATGCATTATTTTACATTTTTCTACATTGAACCTCATTTGCCATGTAGTCGCCCACCCCATTAATTTGTTCAGGTCTTTTTGCAAGGTTTCCACGTCCTGCGGAGAAGTTATTGCCCTGCTTAGCTTAGTATCGTCTGCAAATACAGAGATTGAACTGTTTATCCCAAGACATTAGCGCCTCTTATTTTTGAGATTGTAGATATTAGTGTGTTGGTGTATACTTAGTGTACCCTAATTGTATCTTTATTTTGTTACCACAACTATCCATGTGTCATTGTTTTGGACCCTTACTTATCATGTCATGTGGATCTCCCAAGTGTCAGTTTGTCATTGTTCTGGCACTCCAAATGTCAGTGTGCCATTGTTTTGGAGCTCCTACTTGTCATTGTTCTGAGACCCCCTAGTGTCAATGTGTCATTGTTCTGGGACCCCCAAGTGTCAGTCCTTAATTTTTCTGGACTCCAAAGAGTCAGTGCTTCATTTTTCTGGACCCCCCAAAGTGTCAGGGTGCATTGTTCTGGAGCTCCTAAGTGTGTTGTCATTTTATGAAGCAATGAATTATGGACTGCACTGCTAAAAGTGTTCAACCTTGGTGACCGATTAGGTTGTCTGTAGTGATACTAGCAATTGTTATACAGTATGCCGTAAGTCATATATGACATATAAAGCCAACATTTTGTGGCTGTGAAGGGTTCCTTCCTCAAGGCAACATAGCGACCAATATTATTTTAAGACTTTCAGGTGCCACTGTCTCATTGTTCTATGACCTCCAGGTGTAAATATTTCCTTGTTCTGGCACATCAGTTGTCATAGGATCATTATTATAGCACTCCAAGTTTCAGTATGTCACTAGCCAGGTACTTTTTAGCATCAGGGTGTCATTGTTCTACGACCTCCATGTGTCAGGTTGTAATTGTTCTTTGCCCCCCCCCCCCCCATTGTCAGTGGTCATTATTCCGTGACCTCCACCTGTCTGCGTGTCATTGCAAATTCATATGGGTCATTGTGTCATTTGTCACGAACCCCGTCACACTTCATTTGACTGCTTCCCTCAGTACACTGCTTCCTCCAATCTGGACTTTCAGATATCAGATAATACAGCCAAACGTACAACACTAGCCGACAACAGCTTGTAGGAACATGAAATGTTTATTTGAACCAGCCTCACACAAATATATACACCAGGAGGACCCCCCCCCTTTTCTGATCATATTACTAGACATGTGCATCATCAATAAATTTGTTTTGTTCTGTTCCGTTTCGTATTAGTATTAACCACTTCAGCCCCGGAAGGATTTACCCCCTTCCTGACCAGAGCACTTTTTACAATTTGGCACTGCATCGCTTTAACTGCTAATTGCGCGGTCATGCAATGCTGTACCCAAACGAAATATGCGTCCTTTTCTTCCCACAAATAGAGCTTTCTTTTGATGGTATTTGATCACCTCTGCTGTTTTTATTTTTTGAGCTATAAACGGAAAAAGACCGAATATTTTGAAAAAAAATGATATTTTCTACTTTTTGTTATAAAAAAAATCCAATAAACTCAATTTTAGTCATACATTTAGGCCAAAATGTATTCGGCCACATGTCTTTGGTAAAAAAAAAGGTCAATAAGCGTATATTTATTGGTTTGCGCAAAAGTTATAGCGTCTACAAACTAGGGTACATTTTCTGGAATTTACACAGCTTTTAGTTTATGACTGCCTATGTCATTTCATGAGGTGCTAAAATGGCAGGGCAGTACAAAACCCCCCCAAATGACCCCATTTTGGAAAGTAGACACCCCAAGGAAATTGCTGAGAGGCATGTTGAATATTTATTTTTTTTGTCCCAAGTGATTGAATAATGACAAAAAAAAAAAAAATAAATAAAAAAAAAAAAATTACAAAAAGTTGTCTCTAAATGATATATTGCTCACACAAGCCATGGGCATATGTGGAATTGCACCCCAAAATACATTCAGCTGTTTCTCCTGAGTATGGGGATACCACATGTGTGGGACTTTTTGGGAGCCTAGCCGCGTACGGGGCCCCGAAAACCAAGCACCGCCTTCAGGATTTCAAAGGGCATAAATTTTTGATTTCACTCCTCACTACCTATCACAGTTTTGAAGGCCATAAAATGCCAAGATGGCACAAAACCCCCCCAAATGACCCCATTTTGGAAAGTAGACACCCCAAGCTATTTGCTGAGAGGCATGTTGAGTCCATGGAATAGTTTATTTTTTGACACAAGTTGCGGGAATGTGACAAATTTTTTTTTTTTTGCACAAAGTTGTCACTAAATGATATATTGCTCACACAGGCCATGGGCATATATGGAATTGCACCCCAAAATACATTTAGCTGCTTCTCCTGAGTATGGGGATACCACATGTGTGGGACTTTTTGGGAGCCTAGCCGCGTACGGGGCCCCGAAAACCAAGCACCGCCTTCAGGATTTCTAAGGGCATAAATTTTTGATTTCACTCCTCACTACCTATCACAGTTTTGAAGGCCATAAAATGCCAAGATGGCACAAAACCCCCCCAAATGACCCCATTTTGGAAAGTAGACACCCCAAGCTATTTGCTGAGAGGCATGTTGAGTCCATGGAATATTTTATTTTTTGACACAAGTTGCGGGAAAGTGACAATTTTATTTTTTTTTGCACAAAGTTGTCACTAAATGATATATTGCTCAAACATGCCATGGGCATATGTGGAATTACACCCCAAAATACATTCTGCTGCTTCTCCTGAGTACGGGGATACCACATGTGTGGGACTTTTTGGGAGCCTAGCCGCGTACGGGGCCCCGAAAACCAAGCACCGCCTTCAGGATTTCTAAGGGCATAAATTTTTGATTTCACTCCTCACTACCTATCACAGTTTTGAAGGCCATAAAATGCCAAGATGGCACAAAACCCCCCCAAATGACCCCATTTTGGAAAGTAGACACCCCAAGCTATTTGCTGAGAGGCATGTTGAGTCCATGGAATATTTTATTTTTTGACACAAGTTGCGGGAAAGTGACAATTTTTTTTTTTTTTTTGCACAAAGTTGTCACTAAATTATATATTGCTCACACAGGCCATGGGCATATATGGAATTGCACCCCAAAATACATTTAGCTGCTTCTCCTGAGTATGGGGATACCACATGTGTGGGACTTTTTGGGAGCCTAGCCGCGTACGGGGCCCTGAAAACCAAGCACCGCCTTCAGGATTTCTAAGGGCATAAATTTTTGATTTCACTCCTCACTACCTATCACAGTTTTGAAGGCCATAAAATGCCAAGATGGCACAAAACCCCCCCAAATGACCCCATTTTGGAAAGTAGACACCCCAAGCTATTTGCTGAGAGGCATGTTGAGTCCATGGAATATTTTATATTTTGACACAAGTTGCGGGAATGTGACAATTTTTTTTTTTTTTTTTTTGCACAAAGTTGTCACTAAATGATATATTGCTCGCACAGGCCATGGGCATATGTGGAATTACACCCCAAAATACATTCTGCTGCTTCTCCTGAGTATGGGGATACCACATGAGTGGCACTTTTTGGGAGCCTAGCTTCATACGGGGCCCCGAAATCCAATCACCGCCTTCAGGATTTCTAAGGGCGTTAATTTTTGATTTCACTCCTCACTACCCATCACAGTTTCGAAGGCCATAAAATGCCAAGATAGCACAAAACCCCCCAAAATGACCCCATTTTGGAAAGTAGACACCCCAAGCTATTTGCTGAGAGGCATGGCGAGTATTTTGCAGCTCTCATTTGTTTTTGAAAATGAAGAAAGACAAGAAAAACATATTTTTTTTTTCTTTTTTCAATTTTCAAAAGTTTGTGACAAAAAGTGAGGTCTGCAAAATACTCACTATACCTCTCAGCAAATAGCTTTGGGTGTCTATTTTTCAAAATGGGGTCATTTGGGGGGGGGGTTTGTGCCATCTGGGCATTCCATGGCCTCCGAAACTGTGATAGGCAGTGAAGAGTGAAATCAAAAATTTACGCCCTTAGAAAGCCTGAAGGCGGTGCTTGGTTTTCGGGGTCCCGTACGCGGCTAGGCTCCCAAAAAGTCTCACACATGGGGTATCCCCGTATTCAGGAGAAGCAACAGAATGTATTTTGGGGTGTAATTTCACATATTCCCATGGCACGTTTGAGCAATATATCATTTAGTGACAACTTTGTGCAAAAAAAAAAAAAAAAAAAATTTGTCTTTTTCCCGCAACTTGTGTCACAATATAAAATATTCCATGGACTCGACATGCCTCTCAGCAAATAGCTTGGGGTGTCTACTTTCCAAAATGAGGTCATTTGGGGGGGTTTTGAACTGTCCTGGCATTTTATGCACAACATTTAGAAGCTTATGTCACACATCACCCACTCTTCTAACCACTTGAAGACAAAGCCCTTTCTGACACTTTTTGTTTACATGAAAAATTTTTTTTTTTTTGCAAGAAATTTACTTTGAACCCCCAAATATTATATATTTTTTTAAAGCAAATGCCCTACAGATTAAAATGGTGGGTGTTTCATTTTTTTTTTCACACAGTATTTGCACAGCGATTTTTCAAACGCATTTTTTGGGGAAAAAACACACTTTTTAACATTTTAATGCACTAAAACACACTATATTGCCCAAATGTTTGATGAAATAAAAAAGATGATCTTAGGCCGAGTACATGGATACCAAACATGACATGCTTTAAAATTGCGCACAAACATGCAGTGGCGACAAACTAAATACATTTTTAAAAGTCTTTAAAAGCCTTTACAGGTTACCACTTTAGACTTACAGAGGAGGTCTACTGCTAAAACTACTGCCCTCGATCTGACCTTCGCGGTGATACCTCACATGCATGGTGCAATTGCTGTTTACATTTGACGCCAGACTGACGCTTGCGTTCGCCTTTGTGCGAGAGCAGGGGGGGACAGGGGTGCTTTTTTTTTTTTTTTTTTTTTTTTCCTTATTATTTTTTTGCTTTTTTATCTTATTTTTAAACTGTTCCTTTCATTTTTTTTTTTTAATCATTTTTATTGTTATCTCAGGGAATGTAAATATCCCCTATGATAGCAATAGGTAGTGACAGGTACTCTTTTTTGAAAAAATTGGGGTCTATTAGACCCTAGATCTCTCCTCTGCCCTCAAAGCATCTGACCACACCAAGATCAGTGTGATAAAATGCTTTCCCAATTTCCCAATGGCGCTGTTTACATCCGGCGAAATCTAAGTCATGAAATGCTCGTAGCTTCCGGTTTCTTAGGCCATAGAGATGTTTGGAGCCATTCTGGTCTCTGATCAGCTCTATGGTCAGCTGGCTGAATCACCGGCTGCATTCTCAGGTTCCCTGTTGGGACAGGAGAGCCAGAGAAAAACATGGAAGACGGTGGGGGGGGGGGGGGGCATTCCCTCCCACTGCTTGTAAAAGCAGTCTAGAGGCTAATTAGCCGCTAGGATTGCTTTTACGTGTGGCCGACCGCTGGCTGAAAAGAATGATACCAAGATGATACCTAAACCTGCAGGCATCATTCTGGTATAACCACTCAAAGTCCAGCAACATACCAGTACATTGCTGGTCCTTGTTGGGCATACATTGTAAACTTTTTTTTTCATGCAGCCTGTGGGCTGAACGAAAAAAAGATCTTGATCGGTGGGTATGCCCACCATTAGAATACCTCCCTTCATCCACCCACTTCTAATGATGGGCATACATGCACCGTTTTTATATGCCGAGGCATCCTCCCACAAAAGGCAGGAGCAAATCGCTCCTCCACCCACTGCTGCCCCCACGCTTCGGCATATATGCTGAAGTATGTAACTGTGGTGGTGAAATCACCTCCGACAGCGCTGGAGTCACGGCTTTATGTATCGTGGGAGCAAACGCTGTTGCTGTCAAGATAAATAAATCCGCACTGCAACTGAATGGCGTACCTGCTAAGCAAATGATGGTAAACAAAGTAACATTACAGTATAACAGTAATACTTACCATACCTGCAAAGCAAATACAAAAAAAAACATAGTAAAAAATAAAACATTTAACGCAACCTGTGCCTATCTAAAATATATATATGCCGAAGCATGGGGGCATCCTCCCACAAAAGGCAGGAGCAAATCGCTCCTCCACCCACTGCTGCCCCCACGCTTCGGCATATATGCTGAAGTATGTAACTGTGGTGGTGAAATCACCTCCGACAGCGCTGGAGTCACGGCTTTATGTATCGTGGGAGCAAACGCTGTTGCTGTCAAGATAAATAAATCCGCGCTGCAGCTGAATGGCGTACCTGAAAACAAAAAAATGGTTAAAACACATTAAACTATAAAAAAATTACATACCTGAAAAGCAAACATGATAAAACATAACAATAAAACATTGCATAATAGAATACAGTAAAAAAGAGCAGAACAATAGAGAGAAAATAGAGAGAGAGAGAACAATAAAACGACAACTATTTTTGGTTTTTTTATTTTATATTTTTTTTGTGTATTTTTTTTTTTTTTTTTTACATTTTTTTTATAACTGTAACTTTTAAAACTGTAACAGTTCCAGGTTTGGGTCTCTCAAAATGCGATGGCATCTTGGGAGACCCTGTGAAAGTGTGTCCTAGTCTGTGCAGTGCTGTACCCTACGCTAAAACTCAACTAGTGTATGGTAGCGTTCAAAACATTCACCAATGCAAAGACCAGGATTGCCAGGACAGGAGGGACAATAATACCGGGTATCACGCCTAAATCCGCGCTTGCTGCAGACACATTTTCTTTGGGGGGCTCGTTAGGTAGGGGTACTCTGGAGGACATAAGGAAAATGCCTCTCATGCAGCCGGCCTACTGCATTTGGTTGGGGAAGGTGAGGTGGAGCACCGTCTGGAAACAGAAGGGCTCTGACGATCTCTTCCTGGAATTTAAGGAAGGATCCAGTCCGTCCTGAAGCTCTGTATAGCACATGAGCATTCAGCAAAGCCAATTGAAATAAGTATACAGACACTTTTTTGTACCAGTGTCTGGCCTTACGGGCAATTAGGTACGGCGCCAACAGCTGGTCGTTGAGGTCCACCTCTCCCATATTTTGGTTATATTCGTGGACACAGAGGGGTTTCTCCACAACACCAGTTGCCGTAGTAATTTGGGTCGTCGTATCTGCATGAAGGGAGGTAAGAACGAAAACATTCTTATTGTCCCTCCACTTCATAGCGAGCAAGTTATTACACTGCAAGCAGGCTCTCTTCCCCAGCCTAAGACGGGAATCTACAAGCCGCTGAGGAAAGCCCCGGTGATTAGGTCGCACAGTGCCACATGCTCCAATTTGATGATCAAAAAGGTGACTAAAAAGTGGCACGCTCGTGTAATAATTGTCCACGTACAAGTGGTACCCCTTTCCGAATAAGGGTGACACCAAGTCCCACACTATCTTGCCAGCGCTTCCTATGTAGTCAGGGCAGTTTGTCGGCTCTACGTGACTATCTTTGCCCTCGTAAACCATAAATCTACATGTATAGCCTGTGGCCCTGTCACAGAGCTTATACATCTTGACCCCGTATCTGGCACGCTTGCTGGGAAGGTACTGTTTGAATGACAAGCGGCCAGAAAATTTAATCAGGGACTCATCAACGCAGACAACTTGATGGGGAGTAAACAAGTCTGCAAAACGTTGGTTGAAGTGGTTTACGAGGGGCCGAATTTTGTAGAGCCGATCGTATTCAGGGTCTCCACGAGGACGACAGAGTTCATTGTCGTTGAAGTGCATGAACCGCAAAATCTGCTCGTATCGTGCCCTGGCCATGGAAGCAGAGAACATATGGTGAATTGGGTCAGTGGACCAATATGACCGCAACTCACTCTTTTTGGTTATGCCCATGTTGAGGGAAAGGCCCAGAAAGATCTTAAATTCGGAGACCGTAATTGGTCTCCAATCTCTGGCAAGGGAGGACTGGGGAATAGTGGCGATGTGTTGACCAGCGTATAAATTGCTTTGGTCCACAATAGATCTATAGAGATCTTCGGTGAAAAACAGTGAATAAAAATCAAGTGGCGTAAAATCAACTGTTTCCACCTGAATTCCGGGTTGGCCAGTGAATGGGGGCAATACGGGTGCTGCAGAAGTGGTGGGTACCCAATTCGGATTGGCGAATGCAGCAGGAAGGGCACTATGGGCACGACGGGCCTGTGTTCGTCTTTTTGGTGGCAGCGGGACCCTACTAGTGCTTGCCACCTCACCAGCTTGAACTGCACTTATGGGACTCGCCACGTCACCACGTGATACTGCAGTGCTGGATGTACGACCAGGGTGTACTAGGCCGCTGGTGCTTGCCAGTTCACCAGAAGGAATAGCGGCACTAGTACTGCTCTGCTCCATACGAGGGACCTGCGGTTCTTGCACTTCAAGGACAGAAGAAGAAGTTCGGGGTCGGGTACGCCTGACCCTAGCAGGGACCACAACTCCGTCGTCAGAGCTATCTGTCACGGAGCCGCTGTCCTCTACAGGTTCGTATTCTGAGCCTGAACTTGACAGATGAGTGACTTCCTCTTCACTATCTGTCATGCTCAGAAACGTGTAGGCCTCTTCACTAGTGTACCTTCGATTTGCCATTTTGGGCTCTAAATTTAGGGGTACACTAGTGAGACTCACAGGCAAAAAAGCTCCTGACTGTCAGCGACTGATTCAAAACGCTACCAAAAAACTGTTAGCGATCGCAGGGATCAGGCCTGACTCTGCGAACGCTGCAGTTATGTGTGCTTAGTGTTTTGTGACAGTTATCGATCGATACTGCACTTGGGTGGGCTGGGCAGGGCTGGGCCGAGGAGCAAAACGCAGGTGCTAGCAGGTATCTGGGCTGATCCTGCTAACACTGCATTTTTTTAGGGGACCCTAAACTGCTGGGGAGTATAGATCTGATCAGATCAGATATCGATCCGTTCAGATACTATAGCACTAAGGGAGGTGTATGCTGCGTGCGTGGGTGTTAGCGGTACTGGCGCTAACCTGACGCTGCCTGGGGCGACACAGACCTTATCTGACCCTAAAAACTTAACTTATATCACCGCCGGGCAATTAGGGGGTTAAACCTTTATAAGGTAATAAACGGCGGGTGCCCTTAAACTATAATAAACTATAATAAACTATAAAAAACTACAAAAAACAAACCAACTAACCAGCGTCACCCGTAACAATTATATGGTGATCACTGGTGAAAGGGTTAACTAGGGGGCAATCAAGGGGTTAAAACCTTTAGAAGGTAGTATATGGGGGTCCCTGTCGCTATAAAACACTGACGGCGAATCTATATACTTACCTCCCTAACTAGCGTCACCTGTGTCACTAATACAGCGATCAGAAAAACGATCGCTTAGTGACACTGGCGACGGGGGGTGATCACGGGGTTAAAACTTTATTAGGGGGGGTTAGGGGGGTACCCTGGACGTAAGGGGGGGTACCCTAGACCTAAAGGGGGCTAACCTAACTGCCCTAACACTTATAACTGACACAAACTGACACCAATGCAATAATCAGAAAAAAAAAAACCTGCTATTGGTGTCAGTATGTGTGGGGGTACAGGGGGGTGATCAGGGGGTGACTGGGGGGTGACAGGGGGGTGACAAGTGTGCCTGCGTGTTCTACTGTTAGTGTAGTGTTGGTGCACTTACTTGGATGTCTTCTCTCCTCGGCGCTGGATCAAAGAGACCGGCTCGAGGAGAGATGACATCACTTCCATCATTGGCCAGGAGCGATCGCGAGGGGGGAGCCACGAATGAGTGGCCTCCCCCTCACCTTCGATCGACCCTGACCTGAATCCGACCGCTGCTGGCACCGGGGGGGGGTCCGATCGGACCCCCCACCCGCAGGCAGGCAAGGACGTACCTGTAAGTCCTTTTGCCTGCCCGTGCCATTCTGCCGACGTACATCGTCGTGCGGCGGTCGGCAAGTGGTTAATTCGTATTTCGTGTCTGAAATTTCATACGAAATACGAATTTTCGTTAGGTTCATTAACTTTTCCTAACAATTATGAATGTTCGTTATGAAGAATTTATCATTATTAGGGGCTCCCACCATCCCTGTGCTTTGCTGACTTCCTGGGTTTTTAACTTTTAGGTTTGTTAACTTTTCGTAACAATTACGAATGTTCGTTAGGAACTGGGATCCGAAATTCGTAAACAAAATTTTGTATTTCGTACAAATTTTGGAAGCATAGCAATTCATATTTCGGATCATCCCGAATGTACAAATTTATGGAAATTCGTACGAATTTTCGATTCGTACAAAACTAATCGCACATGTCTACATATTACCCTAGCAATACAAACTGTAACCAGAAACAGAATTAACATAGCTAGTTAACCAGTCACTTAGATCAGCCGAGGTGACTCCATGCCCACCTGCCCATTGTTGTGATTAAATGTAAAGGGTATATCCGCGCTAGGAACTAAAGTTAATAAGCAGCTGTGCACTATGACCCAGACACCAGGCACAGATAATATATGTAAAAAAGAGAGTGCAGATAATCAATATTATATAAACAATAATAACTGTGAATAAAATTTGAAGGCACATATGCTAAATTACATCACATGTAAATAAAGTGCAATTGTGCAAACAAAAAGTTTATATAAAAAGTCTCATGGAAGAAGAGAGTGTTTGGAAATGACGATCATACACCTGAAGGCGTAACACCCATCACCATAACAAAAATGGAGGCTTACCGGAAAGCCAGCGACCCCTCTTACTCAGAGAGGTCACACAGCGCTTGGTTGGATCTCTGATCCACTGAGAAAGAAGTCCGGACGTTCCTCTCCTATGGCCGTAGATGGTATACACTGGGAGGTTTACAGCAACTCAGGATGCAAGATGCAGTGTAGGAAGCCTCGATATCAGAATGTTTAGGAAACAAAAGGACTCCACAGTGTGATACTGTCCCAACATCCGGTTTATTAATCAGTACACTTACATAAAATTCCAAGCTATGTTCATGTCACAATCAACAGATCAAACAGATAAAATCCTTGTGAGTTTCAAGCAGCAATCGCACAAGTGCAGCAGCATGTGTACATAACTATCTCGACGATCGTTTCATCATAAATGACATCATCAGGGGTCACCAAGCTTTACACAGTAGATTACACATTATCATAACTATAAACACAGGACACCTTCACACAATAGCAGGAGCCCCCAGTAGCAGATGGACCGTCTCTTACATTGTAAGGGGGCCAATGTGATCAGCTTTTTCAATTAACATGTATAGTTCAGAATCAAATAAACCAGGAATAGTCTTTGTATATTTCCTGGGAGATATTGTGGATAAATATTACTGTTCCATTAAGTAGCTGTCCATCATTTTCTCAGTCACCCTGTACCCCTAATAGACACAGGGTGACTTAGACATAGGAGGTACATGGGTAGCTGAAACAAGGGTCTCCCAAACTCTCCAAGGGATTCTGGGTTTCACGGGCCCCCGCACCCAAAGCAACTCCCGTCACATTATTGTTCTGGGTCAAACGATAATCATTAATCCAGGAACACAAGCCTACTACTCATTAATTTAAGCTCTTTTCTGTCATTAGTAGGGCTATACTGAGATTATTCCATCCAAGGCACATGACCTAAAATGGTAAATTGGCACTTTGTACTCATGTTCCCATCTAAAAAAAAACCTCGTAGCTCTTATTTTTGTTAGAAATGTTAGGTCGTTAGCGAAATCCAAGTTAATAAAAAGTTAATGAACACAATCACGGTGTAAAATGTAACCAAACACACAATCTAATCAGCCTGTTCTCATATTCACACCAGTAAGACATTGATAAATAAACTCTGCTGGAATAAAGGATTAATCATTTTAAATTAAACTTCAGATCCCACCACAGCTTGATGAAGAGAAAACAGCAAGCCCCATCCCGGCCAGGAACCGACGAGGCTTCTCCACTCTGCAATATATGAAAGAGAATAAAACAAAAATATTGTCAGGGGAAATTCAATTTTCTGCTGTATTTCTGCAGTTATTCTGTAATAAAAGGATGAGGCACAGGAAGGACAACTGTAAACGGGTCCCGGTCTCTTCAATATCTGGTAAATTCATTTTTGATGAAGCTCTGCGTTTTTGGATCACTCCGAGAGACAAATTCAACTCAACAAGTGCAACTTTATGAATTTTTAGGAAGGGATTTGTCGAGGGATATCATGTAACATTGAGTTTTTATAAAGGTCAGGTCACTGGAAACAGATTATTGCAGTTGTGGGCTGATGCCAAAGATGTGCTAAAGTAGGCAACTCTGTACTTCTCTCAACAACATCTCCAAATTTGAATAAAGAAAAAAATGACATGAACAAGATTTAGTCTCCCTTAGAATAATGATTAACCACTTGGAGACCAGGCATTTTCTGGCACTTTTGTTCACATGTAACAATCAATAACAATTTTTGCTAGAAAATTACTTAGAACCCCCAAGCATTATACAGTGGAACCTTGGAGTATGAGTATAATCTGTTCCAGGAGAATACTTGTAATCTCAGGCACTCGCATATCAAAGCGAGTTTCCACATAGAAGTCAATGAAAACTAAGATAATTCGTTCCATACCGCATGTGGCCAGAGGTGGGGGGTGCCGGAGAGACTCGGAAATACTCGGAGACAGCTCGGATGCACTCGGAAAGGCTGGGAAGCTGAGTATTTCTCCGAGTCACCAGCGCCCCTGCACCTCTGGCCAAATGCGGTACTGCACCTTGCAGAGGCTTGAATCCTGATTGTTTTGCGAGACAACAGTCGCAAAACGAATCAGGATTTAAAAAAAAATAATAGCTCATATTGCGAAACACTCGTTAACCGTGTTACTCGCAAACCGGGGTTCCACTGAATATTTGTTTTGAAAGCAAGGGGCCCTACAGAATAAATTCATTGACTGTCAATCACAGTCAGTGAGCCAATGAAGAGAGAGTGGGGGGGTACAAAGATGTACAAAGAGCACTGAAACAGTCACATCAAGCTCTGCACCAGAGAAGGTTACACTCCAGTATCCTTACTATACTGTTATTTTGATTGATATAGCTCTGACATAAACAGTGCAAACAACAGCATAAGCATAAACAATAATAATTTTTATTCTATATAGCGTTGACATTCCAAACCACTCCCATCAGTCCTCACCCCCGAGGAACTTACACGCTCATATCTGTACAGCCACACCCTCTAGGGATAACTTTAGACAGAAAGGGAACACAAACCAATTTAAGATGTATACTAGTAGGCTCCTTTACAGTATAACCAAAGGCACACCCAATTTTATTTTTCATATTGGATAGAGAGGGTGGGTGGTTAGAACATCTATAGAGTTTGTATTGCTTTCTGTGTCCCCAGGGCTGGGACAAGCACCCAGGGCAAAGATGCCAAACAGCTCCCCCAAAATGTATGAGCATTGTGTATCAGCAAAAACCCCCTCCCTGCCAGTCCCCCCCCCAAAAAAAAAACTCTCAGCTCAAATCCGCTCCCTCTCCAAAACTCCCCTCCAAGCACAAATCCTCTATACCTCAAATTTCCTCTCTGAACATAAATCTTCTCCCCCCTCCAAATCCTACTCCTCCAGCACAAATTCCATCTCCTAGCATTAATCCTCTCCTCAATTTCCCTTCCTAGCACAAATCCCCCCAATCACTCCTACTAACACAAATCCTCCAACCCCCCCCCCCCCCCCAAATTCCTCTTCCTAACACAAATCCACCCTCCTAGTACAAAACCCCTTCCAAATCACCTCTTCTAGCAATCCTTCAAAACCCCAACCACGCCCAGGGCAGCCACCCCTCCTGTCCACCCATTGTCCTGGGTCTGTGTGTCCCCATTAATGAGATTCACCCTCTCTATATGTCATGTTTTGGCTATAGGATAAGAAGTGCAGGAGAATCTCCCCAATCGGATGCAGATGGTTATACCAATCTCTTACTCTATCTGAAATAAAAAAACTGTTTTGCCTAGAGCAGCCTTTTTCAACCAGGGTGCCTTAACCGGTTCAATACCGGGCAATTTCACCCCCTTCCTTCCCAGGCCAATTTTTAGTTTTCAGCGCTGTCGCATTTTAAACGTCAATTGCGTGGTCGTGCGATGTTGTACCCAAAAGAAATTGACGTCCTTTTTTTCACCACAAATAGAGCTTTTTTTTGGTGGTATTTGATCGCCTCTGCGGTTTTATTTTTTGCGCTATAAACAAAAGAAGAGCGACAATTTTGAACAAAACACAATATTTTTTACTTTTTGCTATAATTAATATCCCAATTTTTTTTTTAAAAACACATTTTTTCCTCAGTTTTGGCCAATACGTATTCTTCTACATATTTTTGGTAAAAAAAATCGCAATAACCGTATATTGATTGGTTTGCGCAAAAGTTATAGCGTCTACAAAATACGGGATAGATTTATGGCATTTTTAAAAAAAATATATTTTTTTATTTTTTTTAGCGGCGATCGCGATTTTTTTTGGTGACTGCGACATTATGGCGGACACATCGGACACTTTTGACACATTTTTGGGACCAATCACATTTATACAGCGACTGTGTAAATGTGACAGGCAGTGAAGGGGTTAACCACTAGGGGGCGGGGAGGGGTTAATATGTTTCCTAGGGAATGATTCTAACTGAAGGGGGAGGGGACGCACTAGGGGAGGAGACCGATCTGTGTCCCTCCGTTCTGGGAACATAGATCGCTCTCCTCAGGGCTGACAGGCTGTGGATCTGTGTGTTTACACACACAGATCCACATGCCGGCCCGGTTAACGGGCAATCGCGGGTGCCCGGCGGACATCGCGGCCGCCGGGCACACGCACCGGGTCCCGAGGAACGCGGCAGGTGCGCGCGCGCGCTCCCGGCGGCGCGCGCGCGCACCCTAGACGGCCGGGAATCCCAGGACGTCATATGACGTCCACCCAGGATGGGAGATCCCATCTGTGGACGTCATATGACTATGGGCGGGTAGGGAAGTGGTTAAGGTTTCCTCAGGGGTGCCTTGGCAAAAAGCTTAAAAATTGTCCCAAAATTGTATACAAGCTGGCGTGTAGATGAATCCTGTCTTTTAGCTACACAAAGCCACAGGTTTTCATTGTACACCATTACAACCTTCGAATTGCCAACCACCTAACGACTAAAGACATCATCAGTTGATAGGGAGGATGTCAATTGCCTGCATATCATCCTTATTTGACCCTCCCCTGCCTTTCTCCATCAGCTTTGGGGTCTCATTAGCTAAGTGATGGAAAAAAACGGAGGGAGAAAAGAAACATTGGGATACTAGTCAGTACCAGTTTGCAAAAGTGTATTTGCTTTGGAAAATTAATTTGTCTCTAATGTTGGGTTTCCTACGTGTATTGATGTTGCTGCATTATGTAAAACTGTTAGAATAGTTTTTCCATTTTAAAAAGGGGTGCCTCAAAACTGTCCATAATTTTGGAGAATGCCTCAAAATTGTCTATAATTTTAAAGGGTGCCATGACTGAAAAAAGGTTGAGGACCACTGGTCTATAGTTCTACCTTGAAGGCCAAATCTGCTCAAAACTACAGTTTATATTTTCAGACACTGGTATGTAAAAGTAGTTAGTAAGAGTTCCTCATGGGACCTAAGTGCTGAAATAATTGACCCTCCCAGCAATTGCCCTGATCATCTTTAGCCCCTGGTTTCTGCTGTTATCTTCTGCTGTAGATCTGTATTCAGTCCTTGTCTACCTTGTACAGTTTGTAAATAGACTAACAAGAGTCACTTCTCCAGTTACATAGGGGTTAAATGTTGTCACCTAATTAGCTGCCACCTGCTCCGCCAGCGCCCCAGGACCTTGAGCTTGGAGGAGAGAGTTTTGTCCGGGCAGACGTCCAGAGCCATCATGAAATGTGTTTTGTTGGTAATACAGCAATTAGCTTTTCCACGGGTGACTGTGCTCACTTCACGGGATATTACACACTCCAGAGTGCATTCATAAGCCGTCGCTTGCCCCCAAATTGTAGACTCATTGGAAGCCATTAGAAAGTCACAACTTCGCTTTATGGATCCTTTTGCACGGCAGCCATTAATTATTGTCAACGAGATAGCGGCTGGAACTGAGCCTAGAAAATTTTGGCCCGGCGGATGAAGAGTGATGCAAACATCCACGATTCTGCAGGAAACTTTTCTTTTAATATTAGTTAGTTTATGACTTCCAGAGCAACAAACTTATGTATCCCCTTTTTTATGATGATCTATTGCGGAATGTTCTTTTTTTTTTGTTACAAAAATGTTTTCAGCCAATGCTCAACACTTACATGAATCTTTCTTTTACATTTTATATTTATTCCAAGACTTTCATCAATACTTAAAGGGGTTGTAAAGGTTCATGTTTTTTCACCTTAATGCATCCTATGCATTAAGGTAAAAAAACACCTGTACGTGACTGGCCCCCCAGCCCCCCGTTTTACTTACCTGAACCCTCGAACTTGTCCCACAGGGATGCGCTCTCTCTCTGCAGGGGGTTCTTGGCTCTTGATTAGATAGACTGATAGCAGCGCAGCCATTGGCTCCCGCTGCTCTCAATAAAATCCAATGATGTGGGTGCCAGGGGGCGGGGGCCGAGTCCTGCATTCGGCCTCTATGGATGCTGAATGCTGGACTCGGGAGCGCGCCTGCAAGGTAACCCCCCAGGAGAGTGTTTTCCCAGGGGGGTATCTGATGCAGGGAGGAGCTGTGAGAGCCACCGATGGACCCCAGAAAAGGATGTTCAGGGCCACTCTGTGCAAAAGGAGCTGCACAGTGGAGCTAAGTATGACATGTTTGATATTTAAAAAAAAAACTGAGCTTTTAGTGTCACTTAAAAGCGGTGTTGTAGTCGTTTTTAAGTTTATTAAAAGTCAGCAGGTACAAAAAGTGTAGCTGCTGACTTACTACAGTACTTAAAAATCTCCATAGGCGATGCTTTAAACGTCTTTACAGGTTACCTGTTTAAAGAGACAGAGGAGGTCTATCACTAGAATTATTGCTCTTGCTCTAACGTTTACAGCGATACCTCACACGTGTTGTGTGAATACAGTTTACATATACGTGCACGACTTACGTATGTGTTCGCTTCTGTGCACGGGCACGGAGGGATGGGGGTGCTTTAATTTTTTTTCTCTTATTTTTTTTTTTTTTAACCGTCCCTTTAATTTTTTTTTCATCACTTTTATTCCTATTACAAGGAATGTAAACATCCCTTATAATAGAAGTAAGGATGATAAGTCCTCTTTATTGAGAGATTCAGAGTCAAAAAGATTCCAAATCTCTTCTTTACCTTTAAAAGCAAAAGATCAAATAAAAAAAAAAAAAAAAAAATGTTATATTTTCCTTTAAAAAAAAAATATATATATTTACTACCAGCCTGGACCGGAATTGACATTATGATGTCGCTCTGGTCCTCCAAGGCCGTAGAGTCAATTAAAGAGTATCTACTCTTTGATCACCTATGGGACCAGCCAGCTGCACCGTTGGATTGTTTCTCGGGCGGACCGGCAGAAACGTTAAGCCCGAGAAACACTGGCGGGGTGGAGGGTCCCCTCCTGCCACCGCTTCTGAAACCATTCCAGGGCCTCATGAGCCTCTCGATAAGGTTTCATGAGAAAGCCAGCCACCAGCTGTAAAAAAACACTACTGGGGTTTTGGCTGATAGCTTCAGCCATAATCCCAGTAAACCACTTGCAAACACATTGTATATATACTGTAAGTATTGTGGTCGGCAAGTCGTTAAAAAAAGTTTCAATAGCAGCTCTCCCAGCACACCCCCCTAAACACTTACCTGAGTAAGTGTAATGATCTAATGCAGTCCCATCTGCATCTCATCACCCCTTCCTGGTCTCTCTGGCTTTGCTGAGAGCAGTGGAAGCCATTGGCTCCTGTTACTGTCAATCAAATCCTGTGAGGAGGGAGTGCGGCTGAGCTACGCTGTGTGTGTCTATGGACGCACACCGCTTGGCTTAGGAGTGAGCCTGTATGAGTGCTCCCACAGTAAGCCGCTTGCTATGGTGCTATGGGGGCACTCAGAGAAGAGGAGAAGTGGGGAGCGCCAGCGGGGGACCCCAGAAGAGGAGGTTCAGGGCTGCTCTGTGCAAAACTATTACACAGAGAAGGTCAGTGTGGCTTATTTTTGTATTCAGGGAAAAAAATTCCATTTACAACTGCTTTAAAGCGTATTTAAAACAAACAAAAAAATATATATATTGAGCACACCAATCCTTACAGTGGTTGTAAAGGCTGAAGGTTTTTTACATTCATGCATTCTATGTCTGCTGCTTTCCCCACAGCCCCCCTAATACTCACCCGAGCCTTCTCTCGATACAACAATGTGCACGGGAGCCTCGGCGGTCCCTCATTGGCTGAGACATTGGCTCCCACCGCTGTCAATCAGGGCTGCTGTTAGAAATGACGGGGCCCCATACAGTCTACCTGACAGACCCCCCCCGGCCGAGTGAGGGCATACATTTATCAGTCCCTTTCTCTACAGCCTCAGCTGCACAGATGAATCAATAGGAAGCACTCTAAGACTTCCTGTTCATTCACAAACGGAAGCATAGTAAACATAGTTTACTATGCTATAATGATGAATGGACAAAGGAGGATCGCTCACTGTGTTCATTCAGGAAAGAAAGGGGCCAGTAAATGACATTCCCCTGTGAGCCCTCAGCAGCTGCTGGTGAGAGAGGAGGGAAGCCAGCAGCACTATGGGGGAAATGGGCACACAGGGGGGCCCAGACAGCAGATGGAAGGGCCACATGTGCTAGAACCAATCCTGTTGCAGTGCAGCCGGAGTGAGGGAGAGGAGAAGCTGGCAGCGCTGCAGGGGGAGACAGAAGAGGATCGGTGTCTGCAATAAGACAGTACAGCCGGGCCTCCTGCTCAGCAGATGACTAGGCCCCCCTTTTGAACTGATGGGGCCCCGGCCTAGTACAAGAGGGCTGGCTGTACTGCCTTATATAGTGGGCTCGGGAGCGAGCATGCACCAGTGCCCCCATAGCATGCGGCTTGCTATTGGGGGCACTGGTCAAGGGGGAGGAGCCAAGAGCACCCGCGGGGGGACCTGAGAAGAGGAGGATCTGGGCTGCTCTGTACAAAACCACTGCACAGAGCAGGTAAGTATAACATGTTTGTTATTTAAAAAAGAAAAAGAAAAAAAAGGACCTTTAGAATCACTTTAAATTTTACGACTTTGTAAGTTGGCCAATTTGTGTTAGAAAATTTTTGTTTTAAGAAGGAAAGATTGAGATTTTTGCACAAATCATTCTTTCAAAATCAACTAATGTATGGCCAGATTTAGATGTGGTGGCTACATTTGTTTTGTCTTTTTACCTTTATTTTCACCTGGTAATACTGCAAGTAACACATTTCCTGTTTTTTCGTGTCTACAGTTTTTCTCTCCATTGTACTTATGGAGGGAGTCGTGTTTTACAGACAGGCTAGTGGACTTTAAACATCTGCCTACTTTTGTTCATCTCATTACATAGAGGAAGTAGTTTAGCCGAGCAAGATAAGGTTCTTCACACTTTCTTTAAATACTTTTGTCTGCAATTTTTATATATATATAACTTTATGACCACTGACAGGCAAAGTGAATAATATTGCTTACCTTGTTACAATGGCATTTGAAAGTTGGTGGGCTACAGTATATTAGGCAGCAAGTGACCTTATTGTTCCTGAAGCTGATGTGTTGAAAGAAGAAGAAATGGGCATCACAGTTTGTTGTGTATGTGGCTGTGTAGCCTTATACCAGTAAGGATGCCCATGGTGACCCATGTCCAGAGACAAAAGCACCCACAATGGGCATGTGAGCCTCAAAACTGGACCACAGAGCAATGGAAGAAGGTGACTTGGTCTGATGAATCACGTTTTTTTTTATATCATGTGGATGGCCAGGTGTTTGTGCGTCACTTACCTGGGGAAGAGATGGCACCAGGATGCAGTATGGGAAGGGCGCAAGCTGCTGGACGCAGTGTGATACTTTAGGCAATGTTCTGCTGGGAAACCATGGGTCCTGCCATCATTGTGCTGCCTGGGCCCAATAATGAAATGCTGCCCCCCACCAAAAAAAATCACGCCCACCAAAAGGCCCCCACATTTATTATTTTTTATCATGATAGCTAAAATTACATTTATCAGAAAATCTGAATAAAAATGTCATAAATCTATTTCCTATTTTGTAGACCCTATAACTTTTACGCAAACCAATCAATCAATATACACTTATTGCGATTTTTTTTTTTAACCATAAATATGTAGCAGAATGCATATTGGCCTAAACTGATGAAGACATTTTTTTTATAGCCAATATCTATTGGAGGGGTTTCCATCATCCCTGCTAAGTTTCATTTTATGCAAAAACATATTTGGGGGACACACCCTACAATACGTTTAAATTCAAGATGGTGCTGCTATAAGACCTACAAACAGTACAAAACATATTACAGCGCACACATTCAAGAATGACATTTCCTGCAAGGCTAGTTAAAAACACCTGAACATATTAAAAAAAAAATACGGGGGTTTGGTCACACTATATGGTCATATAGTGCTAAGCCCACTTACTGAGACTAAGTACCCCGAATTCATTTTATGCAGTACGACTTATTTTCAGGTTGATGTGTATTACATGTGAATTGCATATCAGAAACCGGTATTGTTGTAATATCGAAGCCTATTAAGATTTCCATACATTAGAGGATGCCACCATTATTGTTAAGTTATTAATCAGTAAGTTAGTGCTGCACATTTTTTTTGTTGTGGGAACACATAACAGTGCTTAGCGGCAGGCCTTTTACTGACACTTTTTTATTTTACCTCCAGTAGTTTATTGTAAATAGTAATGTGGTGATTACCTATTATACTAAAGATCGACATGTGGAATTTATAAACATCAACAGATTTCAGTTGTGCCCCACCAGGTCGGCCCCCCATGGACAATGTGACTGGCTGCTGAGTTCATCACCCCATCCCTGCACTCAGTGCACTGATTGGCACTGATTGGCAGCACTTTCAGGCAGCAATGATTGGCACTGATAGGCGGCACTGATTGGTAGTAATAGAAAGCACTGGTTGGCACTGATGGGCAGCACTGATAGGCTTCACTGATTGGCGCTAATAGGCAGCACTGATTGACACTGATAGGCAGCACTGCTATGTAGACCTCTGCCGGGTTAGCCCCCCATATCAAAACTTTTGAAAAAATCTTATGCAATTTGCTAGTTCTTTGTTAGATCAGGTTAGATCAACCATTGTTTGTGTTAGATCTCACACAGAAGAAGCAATATTAACAGTTATTTGCTGGGAGGGCTAACCCGTCATCAGCCCCCCTTATCAAAAAATTGACCAAACAGTTAGCTATTTTGGATGCTATTTGTTAGATCCGGTATGATCAAGTGTTTTTAGCGTTAGATCTCACATAATTAGAGACTTATTAAGTGATTAATGAGGGTGGCCCCCCTTATCAAATTTTCTGGCCAAAAATCATTCAGGCTAATAGATATTCGTTAGATCCGGTAAGATCAAGTGGTTTTAATGTTAGATCTCACATCATTTCAGAGATATTCCACATCAAAATAGAGATATTAGGTGGTACATATGGACGGGTTAGCCCCCCCTTATCAAATTTTTCTGGCCAAAAATCATTCAGGCTAATAGATATTCATTAGATCCGGTAAGATCAAGTGGTTTTAACGTTAAATCTCACATCATTTCAGAGATATTCCACATCAAAATAGAAATATTAGGTGGTCCATATGGATGGGTTAGCCCCCCCACATGCAATTTTCTGGCCAAAAATAATTCAGACTAATAGATATTCATTAGATCCGGTAAGATCAAGTGGTTTTAACGTTAGATCTCACATAATTTCAGAGATATTCCACATCAAAATAGAGATATTAGGTGGTACATATGGACGAGTTAGCCCCCCTTATCAAATTTTCTGGCCAAAAATCATTCAGGCTAATAGATATTCATTAGATCCGGTAAGATCAAGTGGTTTTAACGTTAGATCTCACATAATTTCAGAGATATTCCACATCAAAATAGAGATGTGAGGTGGTACATAAGGACGGGTTAGCCCCCCTTACTAAATTTTCTGGCAAAAATCATTCAGGCTAATAGATATTCGTTAGATCCGGTAAGATCAAGTGGTTTTAATTTTAGATCTCACATCATTTCAGAGATATTCCACATCAAAATAGAGATATTAGGTGGTACATAAGGACGGGATGCAATTTTATGGCCAAAAATCATCTAGGCTAATAGATATTCGTTAGATCCGCTAAGATCAAGTGGTTTTAACGTTATATTAGGTGGTAGTACATAAGTACATAAGGATGAGATTGGATGTCACATAATTAGAGACTTATTAAGTAATTAATGAGGGGGGCTGGCCCCCTCTTATCAAATTTTCTGGCCAAAAAATCACCCCGGCTAATTAATATTCATTAGATCCGGTAAGATCAAGTGATTTTAATGTTTGATTACCCATAATTACAGGGATATTATGGATATTTGGTAGCGATGCATGGATATCCATACTAGTGTCTATATCGGAGCCAGTGATGAGCATTTTCATGTGTACCAGTGAGGAGTGCCATTGAGCATACCGAGGTATGCTGAAATTATGTGGGGCATTAATCGACAGGTGTGTCCAAGCCCGGTGAAGCACAGTGCCAGAAGCCAGAGGGAAACTTCGGAGGGCTCTGTTGAAGGAGCCAACTGGGTGCCCATCTACGGTAGCTGGCTCAAAACCAACGACACAAAGAGACAACAGTGAAAGTCCAAACCCTTGCAGAGGGCCCCCAGTTGTTGCCTCCAAGCAACCCAGTGTCCTGTTTCTTTTGAAAAATGCTGCCTGGTGCCTGTTGTCAGAACTTAGCACAGACTTAAGCCCGATCAGAACCTCGCAGAGAGGAGAGCGGATACAAACCACCGAATAGGCCAGGGCCACCACTTCCTCCATGCTCCCTGACAAGCTGGTGGGACCTTCTCCTGTTGTTCCCATCCAAGTAAAGGGAGTCTACACCAAGGCCCTTCTGGATACTGGAGCTTAAGTTGGAAGAGCTGCAGATATGGGGCATTGTGACTCAGAACTTCCCCTATGATGGCTATCTACCGGTCAAGCTGACCTTCGATCCCTCCATGGCTGGGAAAGCTGAGACTTTTGAAACTCAGGCAGTGGTCTGTCCTCGCCCACCAGGGGCCAGTAAGAGTTTTCTCATCATAGGGACCAATATAGATCTTGTCAGAAGGCTGTTGACACCTCTTGTTCTGGAGCCGGGCACTTCAACTACAAGTGAGAAAAGCCTGGAGCAGCCGAACGAAATGAGGTATGTGCAAGGCGCACATGACGGAGGTAACAGGGTTAAGGAATTAGAGGGTGGAGACATGGTGCCGAGGGGGAGGATAACACAGGGAGGGACTGATAAATAGGAGGCCCGCCCTGGGAGGGACAAGCAGAAAGTTGTGGAAAGTTCTGAGGCAGCATGGCAGAGGTAGAGCGGATCATGGCCCAGCTGAGGGATGAAGCGGCGGTGCGGGGCACAGCTTGGCTCCAGGCAGCAGTCGGTGCAGCACTGGCAGGTGAGGAGCGGTTATCGGTGGAACGTGGGAGAACCGGCAACAGAGCGCGCCGCTCTAGGCCGCCGGAGCGTTTCTCCCCAGAGCATCCAGGGACAGCACAGCGGCAGCGGGGTAGTCCCGGTGCGGGGCTCCCAGCGGGCCCACCGTCGAAACGAGCGGCTGGGGGAGAAGGTAGCAGCGGTTATGCGACCGCAGTGGACCGGACAGCGGGGCGGGAAGAGGACGGAGCGGAGCTGAGGCCTAGGAGGAGAGGATCGAAAAGGTACGAAAGCCCCGCCCCCAGGAACATGGCGGGCGGCCCAGCAGGATCGCAGGCCAGGACCAGAGGGAGAGTGCCCGGGACACCTGCATCTGCAGCAGGGGAACAGTACAGAGGAGAGAGAGGCCGATCGGGCACGGGGAACAGGAGAGCGGAGGCCGGCAGGACTGCGGTTTCCAACACTGGTCCTGGGAAGGCTGTCCGGAAGTCGGGAGGAACGGTTCCTGCGCAGAGGAGGGAAAACATGGAGGTCGCTGCGGCAGCTACGGTCGGCAGGCCTAGCGGGCCCTCATCTGAGGAGGAAGAGGACATCCCTGGCGTGGTGGAGGAAGGATCCGGATCGGAAGAGGAGGCGCAACCCCCTTCCAGGAGAGTAGCAGCAGCAGCGGGCGGAAGGTCGGCTGATGGGATCGTACCTGTGCAGCCCGGTGAGTCTTGTACATCAGGACATACTATAGTTAGTGCTGACATGGCAGGGATGGGGGCTACTGTCGGGGGGTCATGTGCTAGTACAGTAAGCGTTGGGCCTGCTGGGGGGGCTTCTGGTTTATTGGGGTTTTTGGCGGGCATTAAGGAGTTGGTACAGAAATTTGAGGCGGCGGAACGGCCGGCTCCGGTACCGGCGGCGGCATGGGTCCCGACTACGGGGAGTGCAGATGTAACAGTAGCTTTGCCAGCAGTGGCGACACCATCTGCGGTGCTGGAGGCAGTGGTGAGCGGAGATAAGCAGGGGACGGACAATGCTGTGGCGGCTAAGGAAGTCGCGGGTAGACAGGATATAACTAGATTGGGGGACGCAGCTCGTTGTGAGGTATATGTGTGTTTTGAGGGGCCATTGGGAGCTCACCTGAAGCAGGAGGTTCGAGAGAAGCTGTGGAAGGGTGAGTACATAGAAATTTTTTCATTGTTGCCCCTAGAGAAATTTAACTTGGACAGGGTAAAACCTGATAGCTCCAAAAAAGACGACGAGGAGAAGAGGAGATATCGGTTAATACCTAGGACATTTACGAATTGGTTGCAGGCATTTGCTATCATGGCAAGTGTGATCGGGGAAAAACAACCGGAACACTGTTCCGCGTTATTTTGTTATCAAGATGCGATAGGGGAAGCGTACAGAGTCTACGGGGGCACAGCTTGGCTCCGGTACGATGAACAGTTCAGGCAGAGGAGAGCGGTGCGTCCGGAGCTTCGCTGGGACCACAAAGACATCAGCCTGTGGATGCGCCTGATGACAACGGTGAGGGCTCCTAACCAGTTTTTTCAGGGGGGAGCCGGTGGACCTTCAGCCCAGGGACATTCGGCAGGAAATAAGAAAGGGAGTTGCTGGCAGTACAACACTGGGGCCTGCAAATTTGGGGCCACGTGCAAGTACAAACACGAGTGTACAGGCTGCGGGGGAACGCACCCAGCGTCAAGATGCTTTAAGCAAAGTAAGGGACGAACTGCTGACGCTGGAAACAAGAGGGAGGACTCCGGTGAAAGTGGAAAGGATGCGGCCGTTTCTAGGTAGGTATCCGGATAGAAGAGCGGCAGTCCTGTTGGAGGAAGGTTTTTCGTTAGGTTTTAGGATCCCATGTACGTTAACGGTTGTTCCTCCTGTGCCAAAAAATTTACGTTCTGCATTGCAACATCCGGAGGTGGTTTCAGAGAAGCTGAAGAAAGAGGTTGCAATGGGTAGAATGGGCGGCCCCTTCGCCGAAGCACCTCTGGCAGATTTGGTTGTATCTCCATTAGGAGTTGTGCCGAAGAGGGAACCCAACAAATTTAGGCTAATTCACCACTTATCGTTCCCTAAGGGTGGGTCGGTGAATGACGCTATTGGCCGGGAGGAGTGCTCGGTGACGTACACGTCATTTGATGCGGCAGTAGGATGGGTACGGCATTACGGCAAGGGGGCTTTGATGGCAAAGGCAGATGTGGAATCAGCATTTCGGCTACTGCCGGTTCACCCGGAAAGTTTCCGGCTACTGGGCTGCCATTGGAATGGCGAATTCTACGTAGACATGTGCTTGCCAATGGGCTGCTCTATGTCATGTGCATTATTTGAGCAATTTAGCTCATTCGTGGAATGGGTGGTGAGGGACGTGTCAGGGGTGAATTCGGTCATTCACTACTTGGACGATTTCCTTTGTATCGGCCCGGCGGCATCCAGAATCTGCGCGGTGCTCATGGCGACGTTGGCACATATCACTGACAGATTCGGCATTCCATTGGCGGCGGACAAGACGGAGGGACCATGCACGGTCATCAAATTTCTGGGCATAATTTTGGATTCGGAGGCAATGGAATGCAGGCTGCCGGACGACAAGCTGGAGGAGCTAAAAAAAAAAAAAAAAAAAAAAAAAAAAAAAAAAAGAGGTTGCAGGTTTAATAGGTTTGCACAAAGTTCAGTTGCGGGTGTTACAGTCGGTGTTGGGAAAACTTAATTTTGCGTGCCGGATACTACCAATGGGGAGAGTGTTTAGCCGCAGGCTTGCGGCTAGCACAAGTGGCATACAATCACCAAGGCATTTCGTTAGGATCAAAAAAACGCACAGGGAAGATTTAAGGGTATGGCATACCTTTTTGGAGTCATTTAATGGCAGGGCAATGTGGATGTCGGGCCCAGTCAGCAATTTTGACTTGGAGCTCTTTACTGATGCGGCGGGTGCCTATGGTTTTGGTGCGTTTTCAGGGACAGTGGAGTGCTGGTCCTTGGCCACAATCTTGGGTAGCAGGAGGGTTCACGAAGAACTTAGTGCTGCTGGAACTGTTTCCAGTGGTGCTGGCGGTGGAATTATGGGGAGCATCTTTCAAGGATCGGAAGGTGCGTTTCCATGGTGATAACTTAGGGGTAGTGCAGGTGATTAATAGGATCACGGCGTCCTCTCCGCCAGTGATCAGGTTGCTACAGCATCTAGTGCTAAGATGTTTACAATTGAATATTTTTATTCATGCTGTTCACTTACCGGGGGTGGAAAATGTGATAGCTGACGCGTTGTCTCGATTCCAGTGGGACAGGTTCCGAGAGTTGGCGCCGGAAGCGGAGCAACGCGGGGTGCCTTGTCCCGAGTGGATGTGGGACATAGCGTTAGAATCGCCGCAGGATGGATTGAGCGGTCGGTAAGTGGGGGCACCTGGTCGGCATATCAAAAGGTATGGAAAGAGTGGTTGGCTTTTGTGGCAGGGATTGGGGAGGAACCGATCGGGCAGGCAGTGAATTTGTTATTGCTATATTTCATTATTAGGAAAATGGAGGAAGGTAGGTCGGCATCTGTGATTAGCGCGAACTTAGCAGGGTTGGCTTTCCTGTTCAAGTTACAGGGACAGCCGGACGTAACAAAAGACTTTCGAGTGAGACAAGTGCTAAAGGGCTACAGGAGGTCGGTGGTGAAGCGGGACTCCAGGAGACCGGTTACTTTCGAAATTTTGGGGGGTGTTGTTGATCAATTAAAGGTGGTGTGTTCATCAGAGTACGAAGTTTTGTTGTTTAAAGTGGCTTTCGTGTTAGCGTTCTTTGGGGCATTTAGGATAGGGGAACTGGTTAGTCCTTCAAAAAAGGTAGAAGGGGGTTTGGGTTGCCAGGATGTAAAGTTGGTTAAGGAGATTTTGCAGGTGTTTTTCAAGAGGTCAAAAACGGATCAGGTTGGAAAAGGTAAGATGGTCCAAGTTTTTCCGGTTCATGGTTCCTCTTTGTGTCCGGTGGCCACGGTCAGGGAATTTTTAGCGGTACGTCCAGATTTCAAAGGTTCCCTGTTAGTGCATCGGGATGGGAGTTGGTTATCCAGGTTTCAGTTTGCAGTAGTTTTTCGAAGATGTTTGAAGGGGGTAGGCTTGGAAGAAAAGGAATTTTCTTCACATTCGTTCAGGATTGGGGCTGCCACAGAGGCAGCCAAGCATGGTCTCGACGTGGAGTCGGTAAAACGTATTGGGAGGTGGGAATCCAACAGGTTCCAATCTTATGTACGTCCTCATTTGGTGGTAGGAATATAAAAAAAAAAAAAAAAAAAAAAAAAGAAGGTAAGGAAGAGGAAGAGAAATATTGCAGTAAGTTTTATGGCGTTACAGTTTCAGTTATAGATGTTAGTGGGTTTTCATCACTAAATTGTTAGTGGTTAGTTTTTCTTGTCTTCTTCTAATTTCAGGTCCGGTGGCAAGATTGGTCTGGATTATGGGCCATTCTTATGTGTGTTGGGGGGCAAGAAGGGGAGATGCTCGACATGGGGGCAGGCAGTTGGGGTTTAACAGGAGAGAAGTATGCATAAAATGGTTGGGGATACCGGGCATGTTATGGGGTCGATTAGTACCAGAAGTGCAGCGCCACGCCCAGCGGGACAGACCACCAGACATCTTGGTAGTTCATGCGGGAGGTAATGACCTTGGCTTGCGTACAATGGTGGATATCACGCGGGACATAAAATGTGATGTGCGGCGATTAATGGCGGAATTCCCCCATACTATTATAGTGTGGTCAGATATGGTGGCTCGCAGTTCGTGGAGAATGGCCAGGTCGGTGGCAGGTGTTAACAGGGCCAGGAGAAAGATTAACCGGGAAGTGAGCAAATTTGTAGTTAATAATGGGGGTTTGGCCATAAGACATATGGAGTTGGAATTTGAGACCTGGAGGTACTTGAGGGCTGACGGCGTCCACCTCAATGAGGTGGGAATTGATTTATGGAACTTGGGATTGCAGGACGGGATCCAGCGAGCTTTTCGGGTTTGGGAGGGCACCCGCGAGTAAGGCTTTACTCTTAGGGTGCTGTGGCGGGCGTTGGTCTGCGCAAGGGAAGGAAGATGGCAAGTAAGAGTGGGACCTGACGTTGTATGGGTCCAGATGCTGGTTCCCGGCTAACGGAGGTTAGCCGGGAAGTGATATGGGGGCACTGCGGTCACTGGCAGTCTCTGAGCCAGCTTGTCGGCTTGAGGCCTAATTTTTGATATTGGAGATGGACTGCAGTGCCATAAAATTTTGGTGATGGCCATCGGTTTGAGTGTCAAGGTTTTATTGCCCAGACCAACGCTCTCTTTTTTCCGTAAGTTATTGTTTTGGTTATTGATGGATAATTTTTTCCATAAGTTAATTTTGAAAAAGTATTTTTATATAAATAAAGTAGGCTGCTACGGCCTTTTATACCCCAACGAATGGTGTGGTCTTAATTATAGGGGTTTAAGATCAAAGGGGGGTATAGAGATGGTGAGAGTAACATCTGGTATCCAACAGTCAAGAAAAGCCTGGAGCAGCCGAACGAAATGAGGTATGTGCAAGGCGCACATGACGGAGGTAACAGGGTTAAGGAATTAGAGGGTGGAGACATGGTGCCGAGGGGGAGGATAACACAGGGAGGGACTGATAAATAGGAGGCCCGCCCTGGGAGGGACAAGCAGAAAGTTGTGGAAAGTTCCCGCCCACCCTCCCTAAGGTTGTTGTGCTTTTATGTTTTGCGTGGTGGTTGTTTTAACTGTTTTACAGGTGTGAGATGAAGAGAAGTCGTGGCAGTGGCGGGCGTTGGTCTGCGCAAGGGAAGGAAGATGGCAAGTAAGAGTGGGACCTGACGTTGTATGGGTCCAGATGCTGGTTCCCGGCTAACGGAGGTTAGCCGGGAAGTGATATGGGGGCACTGCGGTCACTGGCAGTCTCTGAGCCAGCTTGTCGGCTTGAGGCCTAATTTTTGATATTGGAGATGGACTGCAGTGCCATAAAATTTTGGTGATGGCCATCGGTTTGAGTGTCAAGGTTTTATTGCCCAGACCAACGCTCTCTTTTTTCCGTAAGTTATTGTTTTGGTTATTGATGGATAATTTTTTCCATAAGTTAATTTTGAAAAAGTATTTTTATATAAATAAAGTAGGCTGCTACGGCCTTTTATACCCCAACGAATGGTGTGGTCTTAATTATAGGGGTTTAAGATCAAAGGGGGGTATAGAGATGGTGAGAGTAACATCTGGTATCCAACAGTCATGCACCCCATGCTGAGAAAAGCCTATCAGCACCTGGTACAAAAACAGAAGGGAAAGATCTGGCACTTGGGTGTCCTTTTATGAAACTGAGATCAGCTGCGATCCCGAGTCTCGCCGCTGATCTCAGCTCATTACCAGTTTATGAAACTGAGATAATCAGTGGAGAACATGTTCTCCGCTGATTATCTCAGCACAGTGAGAATCTGTAACTGGCTGTCACAGAAACGTCCAATTTATGAAGGTGCGATCTCTGCACCTCACTGGTGATCTGTGACAGAATTCTCACTTTCTGATTCACCATTTCAGAAGTGGAGAATCAGAGTGAGAAGCGTGAAGACGGATGAGTATTCTGGAGAAAGCAAGAAGTCTTTTGACTTCTTTCTTTCACCAAACAGTCAGAGCACATGTTCCCCACCATTACACACCCCAAAACCAGCAGGATAGGAATTTTTTAGATGTTCACGTCTCTGGCTGGGTTCACACTTGTACGATGCGTGAACCAGCGTGATTCCTGCGCGGGTTTCCACATCACACCTGCATTGATATCTGTGCACCACTGCAGGTGTCAATGTAAAATTAATGACACCCCCAGATCATTTCACAGATTGCAGTGCGAACCATGTAATGGTGAAGGAATCGGATCGCATGGGTGTTCACACCCATGTGATCCGATTCCAGTGCGGACCAAATAAAGGGTCCTGTACCATTTTGGTGCAAATGCAATATGATTTAGGGCCAGTTCCCACTGCTTCGGTGTCCGAGATCGGATGTTATTCGCACCGCACTGCAGTGCAAATCACATCCGATCTCTGTGCGATGCGATTTCAGCCATACAGATAGTATGGCTGAATTTGCATTGCATTCGGACCAAACTCGTACAGGACCCTTTTTTTGGTCCGCAGCAGAATCGGATCGCATGGGTGTTCACACCCATGCGATCCGATTCCTGTCCGAGTTTGCAGATTGCACTGCAATATGCGAACTGATTTGGGGGTGTCGTTAACTTTTAGGTCCGGTTCACACTTGTGCGATGCCAGACATCGCACAGGCATTGCATGTAATTCGCAGCACACTGCCGTTCACATTACATGCGATGTCTGTGCGGTGCGATATTAGCCGTACAGATAGTATGGCTGATATCACACCGCATTCGGTGCAAACACGCACAGGACCCTTTTTTCTGTTCGGACCAGAATCGGATCACATGTGTGTTCACACATATGCGAGCTGATTCATGTCCGAACTGTCAGTTCACAGTGCGATATGCAAGCTGAACTGGGGGTGTCGTTAACAATGTATTGACACTCCCCAGTGATTCGCATATGGCAGTGTGAACTGACATGCGAGTCAGTGGATTTGCAGTGTTCTCGCATCGCACCAGTTTATCAATTTTTATGTTTTTTTTTAATGATTATAAATGTATTTTGCATTTATATGAATGGTGTATAGCTGCATTACATATGTGGATTACATTCATTTACTATACACCATTCACATTTAAATAGGGACATGTATGATCTTTAAATATTGATAAAAACAATGTTTTTTTTTTATAATTAGGTTAATGTATATTGTGTAGGGAGAATTTAACTTTATTATTTTATTAATATGTTGGGGAATAATGTGTGCTGATTTGTGTTAAACTTTTGTATTTTTTACGCTTCCTCATACTGTAATCCCGCTACATCACACAAGATTACAGTGAGAGGAGCCATTCTCAGGAGTTCCCGGCGTTTGTAGATCGCTCCTCAACTCAACAGGAGAAGCGATCTACACACTTTCATAAACAGGCACTCAGAGGAGAGCGATCTCCTCTGAGAATGCCTGAGAACTGAATCGCGGTATTTTACCGCAGTTTCATAAAAGGACACCTTGGACCAGTGTGAGAAGGTGTTACAGCCTGGTAAAGTGGCCTATTTACGAGCATCTGTCAAGCTTAATTGGAAGCAAGCAGGCCCTTTCATTGTCCTTGAATCAGACAGAGAGAGAGAAGACATGGGAGTGGGGATAATTCACGAGGTGGTTTCAACCAAAGGGTTGCAAAGAAGTCACAGGAATATCTTGGTTAGTGTCCGCAACATAAAAGCCTCGCCAGTGAAGATGCCGGCTCAGATGTTGCTGGAACAAGTGAATCTGGCCACCCCAGTTCCGCCGTCTGATTTGGTGGAGGGAGCAAAGGATGGGATCTCTGTGGAGGAGCTCTATCCGAAAAATACTCCCCTTTTGCCTGAATGGAAAGAAAGGGCCAAGACTCAGCTCCTGAGATGGCAGGCTGCATTCTCCAAGAGTGAATTTGATGTGGGGTGTGCAAAAAGTGCCCAATACTGGATCCATCTCTTCGAGTGCATAAGCCGTTCAGGGAAAGAGTTTGATGGATTCCTTTAGGGGACTTGGAGGATCTGCATGAACAACTGGCAGAGTTGAAGAAGGCAGGTATCATCCGAGAGTCCCAGAGTCTATATGTTTCCCCAATAGTGGTGGTACGGAAGAAGAATGGGTCACTGAGGCTGGGTATTGACTACCGGATGCTGAACTGAAGGACCATTCCCAACCAATATACCACCTCAAGGATAGAAGATGCCTTGCAGACCCTGTCAGGAGTGAAATGGTTCAGCATGCTGGATTTGAAGAGTGGGTGTTACCAAATCCCCATGCACCCTGAGGATCGGGAGAAGACCATTTTCATTACCCCGCAGGGGATCTTTGGATTTGACCATATGCATCAAGGCCTGTCTGGTGCCCCAGCCACCTTACAAAGGCTAATGGAGAAGACCGTGGGTGACATGAAACTGATCGAGGTGTTGGTGTACTTAGACGACATCATCGTTTTCAGCAAGACCCTGGAAGAGCACGAAGAGTTTCTGCAGAAGGTCCTGAAGAGACTCCATGATGAGGGGGTGGAAGCTGTCCCTGGAAAAGTGCCAGTTTTATCAACCCTCGGTCAACTACCTTGGTCACACTGTGTCTGCTGATGAAGTGGCCACTGACCTCCAGAAGCTGGAAGCTGTCACCTCCTGGCCGAGGCCTACCAACGTGACTGAGCTTAGGTCATTTCTGGGATTCTGCTCTTATCACAGAAGATTTGTCAAGGGATTCGCTAAGACGCTGACCCTGATCTGGCGAAGCCTGTCAGACCAGCTGGAGGGCCCAGAAAAGCCAGGGAGTCCATTCAGAAACAATGGACTCTGAAGTGTGAAGAGGTTTTAGGCAGCTGAAGTGAAGTCTAACAACCGCTCCAGTCGTGGCCTATGCAGACCCAACCAAATCATACGAGCTACACTTTGACACCAGTCGAGATGGGTTAGGTGGGGTGCTATATCAAGAGCATGACTGCCATCTACAGCCTGTTGCCTACATGAGTCAGAACTTGGCCTCCGCCGAGAAGAACTATCCTATGCACAAACTTGAGTTCCTAGCCTTGAAGTGGGCGGTGGTGGATAAGCTGAGGGATTACCTGTATGGAGCGGAGTTCGTGATCAAGACCGACAACAATGCTCTCACCTACATCCTCACTAGGGATGAGCTTCGTGTTCGAGTCGAACCCATGTTCGACTCGAACATCGGCTGTTCGATCGTTCGCCGAATTGCGAACGTTATGGGCCGTTCGCGCTAAATTCGTGTGGCGCGTCACGGCCCATAATTCACTGCGGCATCGCAGTGCATTGCTGGCTGATGATTGGCCAAGCATGCACTATGACCCGCATGCTTGGCCAATCACAGCGCTGTCAGTAGAGAGAGCTGTAATTGGCCAAAGCCAGGGTGGCTTTGGCCAATTATGGCTCAGGGGATTTAGTACACACCCCACACTATATAAGGCCGCCTGCACGGCGGCCCTGTGTAGTGTGTGTTCCGGTGTGCTGAGAGATAGAGAGAGAGAGAGACAGTGTCATTTGATTTGAGTTAGATAGATTAGGCAGAACAGTCAGTCAGTTAGCTGCACTTACAGTGTATTGTGTATATATATGCACCCCAGGTGTTGCATATATATATATACACTGTATTCAGTTTAGCTAGATCCGTTCCTGTTATCTTCTATCTAGACTATTTACATTTAATGCAGTGCGTCCTGCTCACAGTGTTCAGCTAGATCCGTTCCTGCAATTTACATTTAGTGCAGTGCGTCCTGCTCACAGTGTTCAGCTAGATCCGTTCCTGCTATTTACATTTAGTGCAGTGCGTCCTGCTCACAGTGTTCAGCTAGATCCGTTCCTGCTATTTACATTTAGTGCAGTGCGTCCTGCTCACAGTGTTCAGCTAGATCCGTTCCTGCTATTTACATTTAGTGCAGTGCGTCCTGCTCACAGTGTTCAGCTAGATCCGTTCCTGCTATTTACATTTAGTGCAGTGCGTCCTGCTCACAGTGTTCAGCTAGATCCGTTCCTGCTATTTACATTTAGTGCAGTGCGTCCTGCTCACAGTGTTCAGCTAGATCCGTTCCTGCTATTTACATTTTGTGCAGTGCGTCCTGCTCACAGTGTTCAGCTAGATCCGTTCCTGTTATCTTCTAGACTATTTACATTTAATGCAGTGCGTCCTGCTCACAGTGTTCAGCTAGATCCGTTCCTGCAATTTACATTTAGTGCAGTGCGTCCTGCTCACAGTGTTCAGCTAGATCCGTTCCTGCTATTTACATTTAGTGCAGTGCGTCCTGCTCACAGTGTTCAGCTAGATCCGTTCCTGCTATTTACATTTAGTGCAGTGCGTCCTGCTCACAGTGTTCAGCTAGATCCGTTCCTGCTATTTACATTTAGTGCAGTGCGTCCTGCTCACAGTGTTCAGCTAGATCCGTTCCTGCTATTTACATTTAGTGCAGTGCGTCCTGCTCACAGTGTTCAGCTAGATCCGTTCCTGTTATCTTCTAGACTATTTACATTTAGTGCAGTGCGTCCTGCTCACAGTGTTCAGCTAGATCCGTTCCTGCAATTTACATTTAGTGCAGTGCGTCCTGCTCACAGTGTTCAGCTAGATCCGTTCCTGCTATTTACATTTAGTGCAGTGCGTCCTGCTCACAGTGTTCAGCTAGATCCGTTCCTGCTATTTACATTTAGTGCAGTGCGTCCTGCTCACAGTGTTCAGCTAGATCCGTTCCTGCTATTTACATTTAGTGCAGTGCGTCCTGCTCACAGTGTTCAGCTAGATCCGTTCCTGCTATTTACATTTAGTGCAGTGCGTCCTGCTCACAGTGTTCAGCTAGATCCGTTCCTGTTATCTTCTAGACTATTTACATTTAGTGCAGTGCGTCCTGCTCACAGTGTTCAGCTAGATCCGTTCCTGCAATTTACATTTAGTGCAGTGCGTCCTGCTCACAGTGTTCAGCTAGATCCGTTCCTGCTATTTACATTTAGTGCAGTGCGTCCTGCTCACAGTGTTCAGCTAGATCCGTTCCTGCTATTTACATTTAGTGCAGTGCGTCCTGCTCACAGTGTTCAGCTAGATCCGTTCCTGCTATTTACATTTAGTGCAGTGCGTCCTGCTCACAGTGTTCAGCTAGATCCGTTCCTGCTATTTACATTTAGTGCAGTGCGTCCTGCGCACAGTGTTCAGCTAGAGCCGTTCCTGCTATTTACATTTAGTGCAGTGCGTCCTGCTCACAGTGTTCAGCTAGATCCGTTCCTGTTATCTTCTAGACTATTTACATTTAGTGCAGTGCGTCCTGCTCACAGTGTTCAGCTAGATCCGTTCCTGCTATTTACATTTAGTGCAGTGCGTCCTGCTCACAGTGTTCAGCTAGATCCGTTCCTGTTATCTTCTAGACTATTTACATTTAGTGCAGTGCGTCCTGCTCACAGTGTTCAGCTAGATCCGTTCCTGTTATCTTCTAGACTATTTACATTTAGTGCAGTGCGTCCTGCTCACAGTGTTCAGCTAGATCCGTTCCTGCTATTTACATTTAGTGCAGTGCGTCCTGCTCACAGTGTTCAGCTAGATCCGTTCCTGTTAAATTCCTACTGACCGGCAGGCTTGTCTGGTTACAGTATATAAAGCTACCTGAAGAAAATTACAGGTGTTCTATTTGATCCTATTAGTACCACGGTCAGGCAGCTAGACTATTTACATTTAGTACAGTGCGTCCTGCTCACAGTGTTCAGCTAGATCCGTTCCTGTTATCTTCCTACTGACAGGCAGGCTTGTCTGGTTACAGTATATAAAGCTACCTGAAGAAAATTACAGGTGTTCTATTTGATCCTATTAGTACCACGGTCAGGCAGCTAGACTATTTACATTTAGTACAGTGCGTCCTGCTCACAGTGTACAGCTAGATCCGTTCCTGTTATCTTCCTACTGACAGGCAGGCTTGTCTGGTTACAGTATATAAAGCTACCTGAAGAAAATTACAGGTGTTCTATTTGATCCTATTAGTACCACGGTCAGGCAGCTAGACTATTTACATTTAGTACAGTGCGTCCTGCTCACAGTGTTCAGCTAGATCCGTTCCTGTTATCTTCCTACTGACAGGCAGGCTTGTCTGGTTACAGTATATAAAGCTACTTGAAGAAAATTACAGGTGTTCTATCCCAGCTTAGTGCAGCTACAGGCCATTAGTATGTCTGGAAGGCCAAGAAGGAGAGGCAGACAGTCACAAGCCAATAAGAGAGGGCAAGCAGGCTCTGTGTCTAGTGCTGGTCGTGGAGACGGTGCATCCTCATCAGCACGTGGCCATGGGACACGCTTGGCCTTTTTTTCGGCAGCTGGCCATGTTGAGCCGCAACATGCGGAAGACTTGGTCGAGTGGATGACCAAGCCGTCCTCATCCTCCTCATCCTCTCTCACCCATGCCCAGGGTGCTTTGTCTGGCAAAGCAGCGGCCTCTTCCCTCAGCTCAATGTCATCAGTGACTCCTTCCCTAGCTCCACCATGTCCTCATGAGGATTCCCTCGAACTGTTTGACCACAGTGTTGGGTACATGCTCCAGGAGGATGCCCAGCGTTTGGAAGGCTCTGATGACGATACTGAGCTCGATGAAGGCAGTAACATGAGCGCGGACAGAGGGGGTGCCCAAGAAGGACAGCAATCTGGCAGTCATGCTCCCCCTGCTGCAGCATACTGCCAGGTTTGCTCCAGTGATGAGGAGGGAGGGGATGATGAGGTCACTGACTCAACGTGGGTGCCTGATAGGAGAGAGGAGGAGGAGGAGGAGGAGGAGGAGGAGGAGGCGGCAGCACATCACCAACGAGGCAGGATGCCCTCCAGGGGCCAGCCTAAGGGCAGCACATTGACTGCATCACACCCCAAAGCTCCACATGTGCAGGGCGCTGCAGTCTCTGCGCGTTATTCAAAAAGTTCTTTGGTGTGGGCCTTTTTTGAGACGAGTGCATCAGATCGCACCGCTGCTATTTGCAACATATGTCTCAAGCGTATCTCGCGTGGCCAAAATATCTCCCGCTTGGGTACCACATGCTTGACCAGACATATGTTGACCTGCCATGCAGTTCGTTGGCAAGCGTATCTAAAAGACCCACACCAAAGAACAAAGAGGATCTCTCCTTGCTCCTCATCAGCTGAGATTTCCAACCCCACTAGACCTTCAGTCCTCTCTGAGACCTGCAGTGAGAGGAATGAAGGTGTAGAATTAGGTGTGTCACAGCCAAGTACTTGTGGGCAATCTGCTTTTGGTACACCGACGTCAGATTGTACCAGGCAAATTTCCCTGCCCCAGCTGCTGCACCGCCGAAAGAAGTTTGCTCCCAGCCATCCACATGCCCAGCGGTTGAATGCTAGCTTGGCAAAATTGCTAGCACTTCAACTGCTGCCTTTTCAGTTGGTAGACTCTGCCCCCTTCCGTGAGTTTGTGGAATGTGCGGTTCCTCAGTGGCAGGTACCCAAACGCCACTTTTTCTCACGGAAGGCGATTCCGGCTCTCTACCGGCATGTGGAAGGCAATGTCCATGCCTCGCTGGACAGGGCGGTCAGCGGTAAGGTGCATATTACCGCTGACTCATGGTCCAGCAGGCATGGACAGGGACGTTACCTAAGTTTCACGGCGCATTGGGTGACTCTGCTGGCAGCTGGGAAGGATGCAGGACAAGGTGCAGTAGTGTTGGAGGTTGTTCCGCCACCACGCCTCCAAAATGCTGATTGTGACACACCTCTCTCCTCCACCCCCTCCTCTTCTTCTTCCTCCATGGCCTCTTCCTCGGAACCAGCGGTGCTCCGTAGGCGTTCAAGGGGCTACGCAAGTACGCAGGCCAAAAGATGCCATGCGGTGCTTGAGCTGGTGTGCTTGGGGGACAGGAGCCACACTGGGGCAGAGGTTCTGTCAGCTCTGCAGGGGCAGGTTCAGAGGTGGTTGACGCCACGCCAACTTAAGGCAGGAATGGTGGTTTGCGACAATGGCACCAACCTCCTCTCTGCCCTCCGACAGGGACAAATGACCCATGTGCCCTGTTTGGCTCACGTCCTTAACTTGGTGGTGCAGCGGTTCTTGGGCAGGTACCCGGGCTTACAGGATGTCCTGAGGCAGGCCAGGAAAGTCTGTGTGCATTTCCGCCGGTCATATAATGCCAGTGCTCGGCTGACGGACCTCCAAAAGGAGTTTAACCTGCCCAAGAACCGCCTAATCTGTGACATGCCCACCAGGTGGAACTCAACGTTGGCCATGCTGCAGCGGCTGCACACGCAGCAGAGGGCCATCAATGAGTACCTGTGCGACTATGGCACCAGGACAGGGTCAGGGGAGCTTGGTTTTTTTTCCCCACGCCAGTGGGCCATGATCAGGGATGCATGCACTGTCCTGTCACCATTCGAGGAGGCCACGAGGATGGTGAGCAGTGACAGTGCATGCATCAGTGACACTGTCCCCCTTGTCCACCTGTTGGAGCACACGCTGCGTGGAATAATGGACAGGGCACTTGAGGCAGAACAGAGGCAGGAAGAGGAGGACTTCCTTAGCTCTCAAGGCCCCCTTTATCCAGACAGTGTTCCTGCGTGCCCGCCGATCACACAGGAAGAGGACGAGGAGGAAGAGGAGGAGGAGGAAGATTGTGTCAGTATGGAGGTGGAGCCTGGCACTCAGCATCAGCAGCAGTCTTTAAGGGATCAGTCCCAAGAAACACATGGACTTGTACGTGGCTGGGAGGAGGTGGCTGCGGACCATGTCGTTCTTAGTGACCCAGAGGACTCCGGACCGAATGCCTCAGCAAACCTACGCTGCATGGCCTCCCTGATCCTGCAAAGCCTGCGTAAGGATCCTCGTATTCGTGGTATCAAGGAGAAGGACCAATACTGGCTGGCAACCCTCCTTGATCCACGTTACAAGGGTAAGGTTGCGGACCTTATCTTGCCATCGCAGAGGGAGCAGAGGATGAAACATCTTCGGGAGGCCTTGCAGAAAGGTCTGTGCAACGCGTTCCCAGAGACTGGGAGGTTACAAACTCCTGTTTCTGGACAACGTGTTGCTGAGGCTTCGGTCAGTCAAAGAAGGAGCGGTGGAGAAGGTGGCCGTCTGACCGATGCGTTCAGACAATTTTTTGGTCCGCAGCCCCAAGGTATGATCGGTTCCAGCAACCATCGCCAGCGTCTGTTTTACATGGTGCAGGAATACCTAGGGGCAAGATCAGACTTGGACACCTTTCCCACCGAAAATCCTCTGGGTTACTGGGTCTTGAGGATGGATCACTGGCCAGAGCTTGCACAGTATGCAATTGAGCTACTGGCCTGTCCTGCATCCAGCGTTCTTTCGGAACGCACATTCAGTGCTGCTGGAGGCGTGGTAACCGATCACAGGGTGCGTCTGTCCACCGACTCGGTCGATCGGCTGACCTTCATAAAAATGAATGAGTCTTGGATCACCACCAGCTACCAAGCACCTGATGCTGATGTAACCGAATAATTTTTTTTGAAATCTCAGATCCCTTCAAAGACTGCCTATGCTGATGCTGAGTGACTATCCCTGAGTAATTATCCTCTTCCTCCTCAATCATCACGCTGATAGCTTGTAAGAACATTTTTGGTTCTGGGCGCCACCACCAGTGCCTAAGGCACAATTTTTCAGCCCCTGTTTAACAGGGGCGTGTAATTACAATTTTTGATGTAATACTTTGCAGCAGGGCTCGTTCCTGCATTCCAACTAGAGTGTCTGTGAGGGGTTGCAGTGTTGTGGCACCAGCACCAGTGCCTAGGGCCCAATTTTTCTGCCCCTGTCTAACAGGGGCGTGTAATTACAATTTTTGATGCAATACTTTGCAGCAGGGCTCGTTCCTGCGTTCCAACTAGAGTGTCTGTGAGGGGTTGCAGTGTTGTGGCACCAGCACCAGTGCCTAAGGCCCAATTTTTCTGCCCCTGTCTAACAGGGGCGTGTAATTACAATTTTTGATGCAATACTTTGCAGCAGGGCTCGTTCCTGCGTTCCAACTAGAGTGTCTGTGAGGGGTTGCAGTGTTGTGGCACCAGCACCAGTGCCTAAGGCCCAATTTTTCTGCCCCTGTCTAACAGGGGCGTGTAATTACAATTTTTGAAGCAATAATTTGCAGCAGGGCTCGTTCCTGCGTTCCAACTAGAGTGTCTGTGAGGGGTTGCAGTGTTGTGGCACCAGCACCAGTGCCTAAGGTCTAATTTTTCAGCTCCTGTTCAACAGGGGCATGTAATTACAATTCTTGATCTAATATTTCACAGCAGGGCCCTGTGAGGGCTTACAGTGTTGTGGCCACAGCAACACCTAAGGCCCAAATTTCTGCTGAGTATATAGGGCAGGACCCTACTTTCAAACATCTAACTTACAAACGACTCCTACTTGCAAACGGAAGGAGACAACAGGAAGTGAGATGAAATCTACCCCTAGGAAGGGAAATTCTCTCCTGTAAGAGTTAATATGGGAAAACAAGTTCTCCTTTCCACTGATGCTTTCCAATCCTTGTTCCACAAAAAAACCCAAATTTTCAAAAAACATTTTTCATTGGGACAAAAAAGTGAGGTGAAATCTTCTGAAGAGGAGGAAAGACAGCAAAACAAATGTCACAGGGGTGATAACCCTTCCCTATGTTTTCCAAAAAGCTTAGAAAAGATTTTTTGGCTGGAGCTAAACACGTTAAAAATGTTCAAAATTACAAACAGATTCTACTTAACAACAAACCTACAGTCCCTGTCTTGTTTGCACCGCCTGTATACTGCTGTTCAGAGTATATAGGGCCTGGTGGCCCCACACCTTTCCTTATTTTAATTTGGGTGCGGGGTTCCCCTTAATATCCATACAAGACCCAAAGGGACTGGTAATGGACTGGGGGGTACCCATGCCGTTTGTCTCACTGATTTTCATCCATATTGCCATGACCCGACATGACATTAAACCCGCAAGCAGTTTTAAATGAGATTTTTTCCTTTAAAAATGACATTTGGTGCAGGGACTGTTCTAAACATGGGAAACACGCGTCACTTTACAGGCATACTATAGACACCCCCCAGGTACGATATTTAAAGGAATATTTCACTTTTTTTTTTTTACTTTAAGCATCATTAAAATCACTGCTCCCGAAAAAACGGCCGTTTTTAAAAGTTTTTTTTGCATTGATACATGTCCCCTGGGGTAGGACCCGGGTCCCCAAACCCTTTTTAGGACAATACCATGCAAATTAGCCTTTAAAATGAGCACTTTTGATTTCGAACGTTCGAGTCCCATAGACGTCAATGGGGTTCTAACGTTCGTGCGAACTTTCGGTCCGTTCGCGGGTTCTGGTGCGAACCGAACCGGGGGGTGTTCGGCTCATCCCTAATCCTCACTACCACCAAGTTGGACGCCACAGGTCACAGATGGTTGGCTGCTCTATCAGGGTTTATTTTCAGCCTGAAGTATTGACCGGGGTCAGGAAACAAGACGCGGATGCTTTGTCAAGAAGGCCCCATTGTTCCAGAGACCCTCCAGAAGAATAGGCCCAGCTGACACCTGAAGGGTACGAGCCTTATGTCAAGGAGCAGAACATCAACCTGGAGTAGGATCCAGGACCGAAGAGGTTGGCGTGTCAGCCACTGGTTTCCCCAGATGTTATTGCAATGTCGCCCAAGTCGGGGATGAAGGTCTGCCCAAGCTGTCAAAGACCTGCGGAGAGACCAGTTGGAGGACCCTCCCCGTAGCTTGGCATTGAAGGCCTTGGAGAGCCAACGCCCTGACTTGCTCCTCACTGACTCCCCGAAGGAAACCCATCTGCTGCACCGAGAGTGGGATCGGTTTCAGGTGCACAAAGGGTTGGTCTACCGAAGGAGCTCCTCTGACAATTCTGAAGAAAAATGGCAGCTATTCCTACCTGAAAAACATACAGAGACAGTATTAACTGCCCTACTATCAGGAACCATGAATCAGACCGAGGCAAAAGTATAGTTAAATCACACCTATTTAATAATAATAATAATAATAAGGTAAACAGAGTAAGCGTAGTCAAAACAAGCCAGAGTTCAGTAACCGGATCGGGTAGTCAGCCAAGCAAATGTCAGAGAGCCAGAGATAAACTTAGCAGTACAGCAAGCAGGATCAGGAGCCAGAAGGAACGTCAGCCTAGCAAGTCTTCAACGGGAACGCAGGAGAAAGACTCTGTGATGTGGACAAAGGCGAAGGCAGAGATCAAGTGAGCTGGAAGACTTTAAGTAGGCAGGACTGACGAGCAGAATCAACAAAAGCTGGGTAACTGTGGAGAGAAATGGGAACTGGCAAGCAGCCGACAGCTGAGCCCAGCAGAAGGAAGGGCTGAGCCCAGCCCTGACACCTACATGACAACCATGGCTACCTAGGGCCCAAGAGGACTTTTCTCCTGGTGAGGGACCGGTTCTACTGGCCGTGCATGCAGGCTGAGGTTGAGGACTTTTGCCACTCCTGCATCAGATTTATCCAAAGGAAGATTTTACCTCACCGAGCTGCCCCAATGGACCATCTTCAGAGTCAAGGACCCATGGAGCTGGTGCGCATTGACATTCTGTGCTTGGAGCCTGATCTGAGTGGGCAGGTAAATATCCTGGTAGTGACTGACCATTTCACTTGGTATACCCAGGCGTTTTCCACAAGGGACCAACAAGCATCCATGGTGGCCAAAATCTTTGTGGAGAAATTCTTTGTGCACTATGGTCTGTCCCAAGCATCCACTCTGATCAAGGGAGAGATTTCAAGAGTAGTCTCATCAAGAGACTTTTAGACCTGTTGGGCATCAGGAAGTCTAAAACCACCCCCTATGATCCTCAAGGAGATCCTCAACCAGAGAGATTCAACCGAACCCTCATGGATATGCTTGAACTCTAAATTCAGAACAAAAGCAGAACTGGAGCAAGGACATAGTGGCTATTGTGCATGCTTATAACAGCACCTCCAATGATGCCACAGGTTACTCTCCCTATAGTTTGATGTTCGGACCGTAAGCCCGGCTGTCAGTAGACTTGGCCTTCGGTACATCCCTTGACCATACCTCAGCAACTTTCCACAGAGGGTATGTGGATCGCCTGCAGAGACATCTGAAAACCGCCTATGATAAGGCTCAAGCTGCCTCATATGCCCGAGGACAGAGAAACAAAATAAACTTTGACCTCAGGGTACGAGTGCAGGACCTAAAGCCGGATGACAAAGTACTGCTGAGAAACCTGGGTGTCCCTGGAAAGCACAAGTTGGCTAAATGCTGAAAGTCGCAGCCCTATGTCGTTTGCAAGCATCTGCCAGGACACCCAGTATATCAAATCCGGCCAGAGGGAAGCACAGGCCTGATGAAGACTTGGCATCACAATGATCTGTTTCCTCTGTCAGAAGCAGTTCATGTGCCACCACAGCCAGATTTACAGTCCACACCCACGGCCTCTCAAAGATCCCGGCCAATGACTAGATCTCACTCTGTACCCCTTGCTGAAGATGAAAACAGCAAGGATTAAGAGAAAGATTGTCTGTTGCCATCTCAAATGTCAGGGCCTGCCACCCCCCCGCCTTCTTCTCCTCCCAAGGTGACTGAGGTGACTCTCAGGCCAGAGGCTCCTGAGTTTGTACCTCAAAGTCCACCTTTTGAAGAGTTGGAAGACCCTCAATCTTCCCTGCTGAAAACAGACCCCTAAGACTTTCCATCCTTCATTGAGAAAGCTGAAGCTGATATGCAGGAAGAAGAAGAGATCAGTGTGCCTGTAACCCCAGAACCTAAAGAACAGCGGGAGCGAAGGGTTATTCACCCGCCCAAAAGACTAACATATGATACTTTGGGTGAAAGCTCTGAGGAGGTCGTTCTCATTGCAAAAAGGACTCTTAAAGAAACTGACCCTTCCACTGCAGATTTGGTGGTGGACAATCCCAACTCACTGTCAGGGCTGGGCTCAGCCCTTCCTTCTCTGAGCTGTCGGATAATTGCCAACTCCTATCTCTCCACAGTTACTCAGCTGTTGATGATATCCTGCTGCTCAGTCCTGCCTACTTAAGCTGTCCAGTCCAGAGGATCTCTGCCTTCGCCTTGGTCAACATCACAGAAACAATCTCCTGCGAACCTGTTCAAGAATTGCTTTGCTGACATCCCTTCTGGCTCCAGATCCTGCTTGCTGTTCCACTACATTGATCCCTGACTTCTGGCTTGGCTTACTATCCATTCCGGTTACTGAACTTTGGCTATGTTTTGACTACGTTTGTTCTTTTTACTTTTATTATTAAACAAGTGTGATTTAACTGTACTTCTGTCTCGGCCTGATTTCTTGGTTTCTGACACTCACCCCCTGGCACATCTAGCTGGGCCATTCCAGTTGAGGTGGCCTGTAGGCAGGACAACATCCCCTCCTATGCTAGTTGGTGGTTGTTCCTCTGCCAGGGTTTTATGCAGATGTAAATTGTATGGTTTCCTGTGCACACTAACCTGTTTTTTTTTTTCTGTGTGTATATCAAAAGCATGTAACAGGTCATAGACTCTTTACCTCCTTTGGTGGACCAAAGGTTCTTTGGAAGGGGGACAGAGTAGCGGGGGCTACTCTGTCACCCGTGGTCTCGCACTTCCCTCCATTCCTGCCAGCGACCGCCGGACTGAATAGACACTGACACAGGCACTCACTGAGGGAGAGCATGCCTGTCAGTCCCTGTGGGGGATTTCTCCCACTCCCTCTCCTCTTCCTGTGTCCCTATTGGCAGGGAGAGGGAGCCAATCAAGCAGCAGGAGAGGACCACGGCCCACAATACAGCCCCATTGATTTCTACAGGGGGTGGAACTACCAAGCCCAGCCTGCTTTGCAAGAAGGGGGGCTAGCTAAAGACTTAAGCTTGTTGGTCTGAGGAGAGGTCACCTTGAGGCAGGTAGGTGAACGGCGGTGTGAGGAGAGACTACAGGCACCCGCTGAAGAACCATGCAAAGAAGGTTCCAGAGACCATCCAGAGACAGTTGAAGATGAATGTACCTTCTGTACCACCTATGATCTCTATTTTTTATGGAATATCTCTGAAATTATGTGACATCTAAAGTTAAAACCACTTGATCTTACCGGATCTAACGAATATCTATTAGCCTGAATAATTTTTGGTCAGAAAATTTGATAAAGGGGGCTAACCCGTCCATATGTACCACCTAATATCTCTATTTTGATGTGGAATATCTCTGAAATGATGTGAGATCTAACGTTAAAACCACTTGATCTTACCGGATCTAATGAATATCTGTTAGCCTGAATGATTTTTGGCCAGAAAATTTGATAAGGGGGGCTAACCCGTCCATATGTACCACCTAATATCTCTATTTTGATGTGGAATATCTCTGAAATGATGTGAGATCTAATGAGATCTAATAGGCAGCACTGATTGGCAGCATGTAGTGGCACTGATTGGCAGCACTGATGGGCACTAATTGGCAGCACTGATGGTCACTGATAGGCAGCACTGACAGTCAGCACTGATGGGCGCTGATAGAAGGCACTAATGGGCATTGATTGGCAGCACTGATGGGCACTGATAGGTGGCACTGATGGGCACTGATTGAAAGCACTGGCATTGATTGGCAGCACTGGTTGGCACTGGCACTGGTAGGTGGCACTGGTTGGAAACACTGATTGGCACTGATAGGTTGTATTAGTTGGCAATGATATTAGGTGGCACTGATTGGCACTGACAGGTGGCACTGATTGGAAACACTGATTAGCACTGACTGGCACTGACAGGTGGCACTGATTGACACTAACAGATGGCACTGATTGGAAGCACTGATTGGCACTGACAGGTGACACTAATTGGAAACACCTATTGGCACTGACAGGTGGCACTGATTGGCACTGACAGTTGACACTGGCAGATGGCACTGATTGTCACTGATTGGTGGCACTGATTGGCACTGGCAGGTGGCACTAATTGGCACTGGCAGGTGGCACTGATAGGTGGCACTGCACTGCTGGTCTCTCTCTGAATTCAGTTACATGACAGTTTCACACACTGAGCGGCTCTGGCAAGCATCAATATTGGCTCAGTGTGAAACTGTCTCACAGGCAGCATGGACTGCACACTCATTAGATGCAGCCTTTCACAGCAGTCCCACAGGCAGATCTCGGGCTGACACTCCTCTTAAAATGCTGCCTGGTACCATGGGCCCACTGGGTCCCATGGTAGGACCGGCCTCCTGCCATGTACTACCTACCTAAACATTGTTGATGACCAATTACACCATACCTCCAAACTTTTTGAGATGGGAACGAGGGACACCTATTAGCAAAAGTATGTAGGCATAGGACACACTCGATGCCACGCCCCCCTTCAAGGTGAATTATACAAAATAAAGATTAGTTATAACCCACAGGAGCTTTTTTGTTACCACTACTATACCTTGAGGGATGGTTCTCACTGGATTTCAGCCTGAATTTGGGGCTGAATTTCGGAAATGAAATGGACCAAAAGACGCACAGGGCCGCTGTGCAAATTCACACCGGAGCCGCATCGGAGATATGTGAACCAGCTCCATAGAGAGCCAGTCACAGTCTCCTGCTAATGTGAACTGGATGTAGGGATCCCACATCCAATTCGCAATAGTGTGAACCCGGCCTGATACTGGTCTCTGAAATTTACAAATGCAACAATTTAGAAATTGGATGAAAGGTTTACCACTGGGAAACACTTTTTTGAAAGATAAATAGTACATTTTATATGCAAATATTTATAGATTATAGCAAAATGGGGGAAAAATGAGGAGGAAAGAGGGAGGGAGGGAGGGACTTTGTTTCAAATCAGGGACAGTCCCTCCAAATCAGGGACAATTGGGGGCTATGAAGTACACCCCTTTCACGGAAACGGTATTCCCTGATGGCAGTGGCCTCAGCAGGATAATGAGCCTTACCACACTGCAAAAATCATTTAATAATGTGTAGACAGGTTGCAGATTGTGTGTGTGTAGTTAGCACCCAGCTGCCCAGGTTAGGGGGAAGGGGTTATTGTATTGCTGTCTTTTCCCCAGCGTGTGGGCAGGCTTTTGCTGAGGTCCAGTCTCTCTCCCATGTTATATAAAAGAAAAGGGGGTCTGGATCCTTAGGGGCTGTGGAGAACACTTGGGGAAATGCATGGGGAACCTACGCTAAAGACTTGCTGGAACCTATGGTACACTCAGGAATGCTGACTCGCTGGAAGAAGCCTGAAACAGCCTGAAACATGGACTTCTCTTTAGGCTGAGTTCACACTGATATGACAGAAATGTTGTACGACTATCATCCTACTTTTGCTACATCTGTCCTACATCGGTCCTACTTCCATCTGACTTGAATGAACAAGATAAGATTTTGCTCTGACTTTGAGATAGTCTGACTTGTCTTTTGACCAATCAAAACAATCCCAGAGTGACATAAATTCCTTTTACTGCTGCTGTAATCACCATGTCAAATGTCACAAGTCGGATGGTTGGACAAGGATCCAACTTTGATCCAACTTCAGTGATATTCAATGGGCTGAAGTAGGACCAAAGTCGGACCAAAGTAGTGCAGGGAGCATTTTCAAAGTCTCACCGACTTGCGTCGGACCAGTTAAGACGGCTCTCATATGGAATCATTGATTTACACACGTCATGCGACATGAGCTCCCAATGTAGGAACGTTTGTCATACCAGTGTGAACCCAGCCTGAAGAGCACCGCCAGCCTGGACTTTCCTCTAAGAGAATTCACCTGCGCAGATAACCTCGGGCAGCCACAGTTAGGTAAAAGGAAAAAGACGTTATTGCATGTTACAAATGTTCTGCTAAAAGTTCAGTAAAGTTGTTTCAATTGTTCAAGGCCTGGTCTGAAGTTACTTAAGGGGTGCATGTGGGGTACTGGCGTTTGAAAGGGACCAGGGTCTGAAATAGCACATTGGGGTCTGTGGATATCACTGCAATGCAAGGTTAGCCTGTAAGAGGAGAAGAAATTGCCATGGGTAACCACAGGATGAAACAGCAACCAGCTGTTGGCATGGTACCTGGTTAGGTGACAGGTTCTCCAGAAGCGAGGGGGTTCGGTTTTCCGACTCACTCCCTCAAGGGGACTCTGATCTCATGGGGTTCACTATAGGGGAGGCCCTGTATTATGGAGGAGGGTGACACTGACTCCTGTATTATGAAGGGGGGTGACACTGACCCCTGTATTATGAAGGAGGGGGTCACACTGACCTCTGTATTATGAAGGGGGGACCCTGACCTCTGTACTACAGGGGGTGACACTGACCCCTGTATTATGAAGGCAAAGGGGTGCCACTGACCTCTGTATTATAGGGGGGTGACACTGACCCCTGTATTATGAAGGGGGGGTGACAACACCTAGAATTGCCACCTGTCCGGGATTCACCTGGACAGTCCGGTTTTTGAGTCATGTTTAAACCCTGACACATTATTTAGGCTAGACTGTGGCTCCCCAAGTAACCATGATAGTCACACACAAATCTATTGCCATCTGTTAACGCAATTTGCCCACACCCCCTGTTCGCAGTGGCGCACTACAGACATATCATTACTACTCTGCTTGGTGCTCCCAAAGATGTCCGAGGTCTTTTACAATCCAATACAATCAGAGGGAAAAGTCATGGAGAACAGAGTTGCTCTATAGTTTCCTGGGATACTGGGGCAGCGATCTGATTGGATGCTGGCCATCCATGTGACTCTGGCGACCATCTTAGGTGTGGCATAGTCTATTTAAGACCATGGCCCCTGGGTTTGGTGTGCTCTTTGCAAATGGGTAGAGAAGGAAAAGGCACCTTGTCTGTTAGGGACAGCACTAGCAATAGGGAAAGTTTCCTGCCGAGGAGGGAAAGCGTAGGGTTACATTTCTTCTGGATACCTTCCTGATTGGGCACTTGACGGCCAGGCTGCATTCTGTTCCCTCTCAACAGTCGCTGTCAGTTCAGCTGGAACCTACTTTTTCACATAATTGGAACTGTGAGTGTGCCTGGTTGGATAGCTGTCCCACCTGGTTGTTGTGGGTTATTGCTGACACCTACAGGCAGGACCCCATTATATTACTGGGAGTAAGGTAACAGGTATGCTGTCTGGTGGCGTGGGCATGGGATCCATTCCACATGCCCCTCCTAATGCAACACATACACCTGTACAAGTGTGTAGGACAAGGGACAACATCTTCTAGAGGGACTCTGCTTACAACACTACACACAAGTGGCTCATCTCTGAGTTGGGGGACTGACTTAATGTTTGATTCTTCACATGACCGTGGCCCCGGCTTGGTCCCCGGTATTAGTGAGCCTTCATGAGGTGTTAAATAAATAAAAATGAGTGCAGCGCTAAAACTGAATGAGTAAAAAAACATATGCTAAAGAACATAAATAAATAATTGACCCATCACACATTATATTATCAAACCAACAGGTCTCCTATAGAAAATAGAGGCAAATGTCTCTGCATGTGTCATATGTGAGAAAAAAAAATCATATAACTTAAATTAAGTGATCCCAAAAGAATAGCAAAAAAAAAGTCCATAAGTGAAGTAGGTGGATGATCAAAATTAAATTCCAACGAAAAATTGTGACACAGGTGATTCCAGCATCCAAAGTGACTTGCACCCAAGTGAGGTATGAGGCTCCTTACCAGCTCAGGATGACCACCATAACAGTGGTCCCACCAGGCGTTTGGGAAATTAACAGGTCACCCACAAACCTATGCCGATCATTCCAGTGTGTAGAACTCAAAAGACAAAAATCAAGAAAGAGCTCCCATAGCGTAAAATTGTAAAGCTGTAACACTTTAATATGCCAAAAGATTGCACTTACAAGAAACTTGCATCAAGAAAGACAGCGTATGGTAAAGCACAACGATCGCGGCGTCTCCACGAGCCTTCGCCTGCCTGCTGTGTATGTCCCATCAATCACGGAAAGAGAACGTAATGACGTCAACGTCACTGGCTCCTCCCTACGCGTTTCGTCACTAAGGGACGTCGACTGGGGATTGGCCAAGTGACGCAGTCATCACGTTCATAGTTTAAATAGTCCCGCAGCGCCATATTGACTGCTGGCAACTAGGACCAAACAGATGAAAACAAACACACGCCGCCATATTGCATTCTGGCGGCCTATGTAAGTTCAAAATGAGGGACATACAATAAGTAGAAATATAAAAATTCCCCCATCTAGTGGTGGCCAATGATAATGCCAGTAACACTTATTTAAAAGACAGGGGAAAAGAAAGCAATGGACTAATGGACTAAGGATCTCGCCATCTAGTGGATAGAAACCATACCAATTAAAATCCGATAGGTCATACACGTCAACATGAGGTGTTACCCTGTGTTAGCATGAGCCCTGCACACCATCTAGCATAGACCAAAGAACCCACCCCGAGGGGTAGTTTTCTCATGTGACCCAGAACTTGGCACCCAACAAGTTAACGGGAAGCATAGATAAAAGGTCCATCATCACCCACCTGCCCAGCCCATTAAACACAACCCCCCTACAAGTGGTTTAAGGAAAACAACAACAAGTTGAAGTGTTGAGTTGGCCTCCAAATTCTCCAGATCATGTGCTGGAAAAATAAGTCCAAACGTGGAGGCCCCACCTCACAACTTACAGGACTTAAAGGATCTGCTACTGACGGCTTGGTGCCAGGTCATTAAGTTAAAACTGATCAGTGTGTATATATATATATATATAATATATATATATATATATATATATATATATATATATATATATATAATTAATATACATATATATATATATATATATATATATATATATATATATATATGTCACTGCATTGCAAATGTTTAAAATAAGTTCCCAGCTGCAGCTCGAACCTTTTTTTCAGACAAATCATGGCTTTTCAGTAAATTGGATCACTTGTACTACAGTGATGGGGCCCCTAAACACCCTCATCCATGATCCACTGGACCAGGATGTTGAGATGAGGCCCCCTGTCAAGGCACTATCCCCTGTTCACTTGCTGCCCCCCTTCTTTTCCTGATCAGCCAGGTTCCATGCTCAGATAAGGTGAATTTTTGGGGGACCCCCTTTTTTTGTGTAGCCCATCCCCTTAACTTCTTCAGATCCGCGCTATAGCCGAATGACGGCTACGGCGTGGACTTACTTTGCTGGGGGGCATCAATAGACTTCCTCCCATGCCCGAGCAGTCTGCATGCCCCCTGCAGGGTGCGTGGCACGCTCTGTGAACAGCGAGTCTATGAGACTCGGCTGATCACAGATCGGAGTAAGGGGTCAATCCCAACCCCTTACCACATGATCAGCTGTCAGCCAATGACAGCTGATCATATGATGTAAAAGGAGCCGGTAATGGGCTATTTTTTCGTGAAGAGAAAAAGAAAAAGCAGATCACCGGCCGCTCTCAGAGGGACATCGGTCACGGTCAAGGAGAGCTGCCACAAGCAGCCCACCTGCCCACCTGTGCCACCTGCCAGTGCCACCTAGCAGTGCCCACCAGTGCCACCTACCAGTGCCCACCAGTGCCACCTACCAGTGCCCACAGTGCCACCTATCAGTGTCACCAAATGGGCCTCATCAACAGTGCTGCTCAGTGTCACCTACCAGTGCCCATCAGTGTCACCTACCAGTGCCCATCAGTGTCCATCAGTGCCACCTATCAGTGCCACCTATCAGTGGTACCTATCAGTAACACCTATCAGTGCCCATCAGTGCCACCCATCAGGGCCCATCAGTGACATGTTATCAGTGCCACCTTACCTGTGCCCATCAGTACCGCCTTATCTGTGCCTATCAGTGTAGCCTTAACTGTGCCTATCATTGCCCACCAGTGCAGCCTATCGGTGCCCACCAGTGCAGCCTATCAGTGCCCACCAGTGCCACCTCATCAACGCATATCAATGAAGGAGAAAAATTACCTGTTTTCAAAATTTTATAACAAACTATGAAACATGATTTTTTTTTCCCAAATTTTCCATCTTTTTTTGTTTGTTTAGCAAAAAATAAAAATCCCAGCTGTGATTAAATACGACCAAAAGAAAGCTCTATTTGTGTGAAAAAAAAATGATAAAAATTTAATTTGGGTACAGTGTTATGTGACCGCTCAATTGTCATTTAAAGTGCGTCAGCGCTGAAAGCTGAAAATTGGTCTGGGCAGGAGGGGGGTTTAAGTGCCCAGTAAGCAAGTGGTTAAAATCCATACCAGACCCCGAGGGCCTGGTATACATTCTGGGGTTAGGCCCTATAGTATCATTTTTTTTGGGTGGTTTGATTTGCATGGGGTTCCACTTACAATATATAACAGACCCTTATCATGGATTGAAGAAAATCCCCAACCAGCAGGAACTGTAATTTACCAGCAATTTAAAGGGCAGTTTTTTCTTACTTTTTAAATGTCACTTATGGTTTAGTGCATCATACAGGTGCATCACTTCACAGGCAGTGCTAGGGCATCCCCCGAGTATGTTATGTGAAGGAATTTTGCATTTTTATTGTTGCCCTTTAAGCCTACTTGAAAAGTGCTGCTCTCTGAGGAATGATATTTGCATTGGTACTTGTTCCCCTTGACAGTGATGAGCTCCCCATGCCCTTTGTTTGATGATCCCTTGCCTTTTAGTTTTAAAAATGGGCAAAACTAATTTGCCCCTATAGACTTCAGTGGTGTGGTGAATATTTGCAATTTCCATTTTTTTTCCTTTTCTGCAGAATGTCCCTCCAACTGAACCCACGATTCCACTCATCACTACTGGTGACCTCACAGGAAGATAGGTGCGAAGGCAACAATGTAAAAAAAATCTCTTTAGATCTGATCAAATTTCAGGAAGTTAAAACATCAGTTCTGACAGCTGAGTTACCTTTACTAAGTCAAACATATTTTTTGCCTTGCCTTCCCGGGGATAATCTTCTGCGGCTTGATATCTGTTATCACTGCAGATGCCGAGATGCGTTAGCGGGCGAAGTGACAAACCTATAATTGTGGCTGTCATCGGATCATGTTGTACTCTAGTCCTCTGACAGATGCAACACAAAGTCAGCCTTTTGTCACCTGCCAAGTCCATATGCCATTAGACACTGCGCGGGCCAATGTAAAACCCGTTTGAAGTCTCATTGCTTCTGAAGTTCACAGGCTTCTGTGAGAAGTGTTATCAGTGCCAGTGATTGAATGAGACAGAGCTGCCTGGAGTCTGCACCCTTGTGATCACTGAATGACTATGCAAACACTGCGGACATATCAAACCGAGATTTTTGCTTAAAAAAAATTATGGAGAGGTTCACAAAAACTTTCTGTACTGGTGGCAGCTGAGAAGATGGCTTGCATTTTCCAGAATTAAAAAGCAAATAACAGTACGTAGCTGAGAGGAGCACTGGGGTAGTTGGGTGACACATGAAAGAGTGTAGTTTACTCCTGAGAGCTTGGTCTAAAGGCTTTTTTTTGTTACTTTCTTTTCATAAAAGACTGACTATTTAATAAAAATGTAATAATATTTTTTCTATTTTTTAATCAATTGATATTTTTAAACAATGTAATTATATCTGGCAATTAATGTGGATGTATTTTTTTTTTTTTAATTAAGGCTTGCACCTTGTACAATAGAAGATTGTATGTCATCTGTGCCCAGTCTTGCCACAAATAGTTAATCCAGCTTTGAGCAGTCCTCTTATCTTTTTTCAGTGAGATAAAAACTGACACACAGAGAAATAGGAGTCAGTTCTTCCCTGTGCTGTGAGTGACAGGTGATTTAAATATCTCATGCACTAGCCTGTGGGAGGCATTCTGTGTACTTCATATACCCTCCTCCTTTCTTCTCCAGCTCTCCCAGGATTGGCTGCTCCACACCTCAGCACGATTGGGCATGCTGAAGTCATGTGGGGACTTTCTGGGTTTTGACTGGATGTTAGTGATCATAGAAAAAGAATATATAAAACACATATGCTAAATAGCTGATAATTACACATAAAACCAAGTGAGGCTGCTATCAAAAGAGAGTGTTTTCAGAGTCTATTTGATATTTGAAGCGCTTCACAATCTGCATAAAAATGAATATATATGAATAAATATAAATAAATAAATATAAATACTCAAATAAATCCAGCGGGGAGTACAAATTCCTATAAAAACCAGCAATTAAAATAGTGTAAAATTATAAAAAATTAGTGCCACCAAATGTGTAAAAAAAATCCACATAAAAAGTCAACATAAAAATAAATATATAGGGATGTATTCAGAAGGTTCAATTATACAAGTGTAGAATCCGATTGGTATTAAGCTTTGATCCAGTCAGCCGCCTTAGACAGGAGCAGATTCACTGCAGTGAATCTGCTCCTGTCTAAGGCGGCTGACTGCTATAGTAAAACCTGCATATGCCTTATCATTATAAGGCACATGTGAGTGGACTGAAGTTTGCCTGTGTACTTTGGTATCCTAACTATTGCACAATGATTGTTTTTTTCTCTTATCTGCCTGTTAAATGAGATCTGTTTATGATTCTCACATTGGTTGTGAACAGAAGCAAAAGAAACATTGTTACTATAAATGTCAATGAGCACCTTAATTAAGCAAGTGTTTTTAAACAGCTTTGCTAGTGGGACTGGATCAAAGCTTTATACCAATCGGATTCTACACTTGTATAATTGAACCTTCTGAATACATCCCTATATATTTATTTTTATGTTGATTTTTTATGTGGATTTTTTTACACATTTGGTGGCACTAATTTTTTATAATTTTACACTATTTTGATTGCTGGATTTTTTAGGAATTTTTACTCACCGCTGGATTTATTTGAGTATTTATATTTATTTATTTATATTTATTCATATATATTCATTTTTATGCACATTGTGAAGCGCTTCAAATATCATTATTTAGTGATCATAGAAAAAGTTCAGTGTAAGAAATACACAGGAGAAAATGCACGTTGACAAGAGTGTAGATGTGGGCGGGGAGTCTATTGACATCACGACTCCACCCACCAAGCTCCAGACAACAGATCCACCCACAAAATTTGCATTTTTTCCGGTCTCATAACAGACAGAGGGGAGACATTTGACAGGTAAGGATACATGCAGGAGGCATGTATATCCTTATAGATAACCACTAAGGCAGTAGTTTAGAAAGGATGAGAGTGGGTTTACATCCACTTTAAAGTATTAAACAGGTGGACACTTACCTTAAAGGCCCATTTTGTCAATGGAGACAAAGGAGATCGGATCCTGTCATTCAACTACTTTTTTTTAATTATTGAACTGTATCTAGCAATTAGAGCATTAAACAGATGTACACTGTTATTTTCAGACTGCAGTGCAATCTGCAGGCTGAAGGCTCATTTTGTCAATAAAGGTGAAGGAGATCCTGTCATTCACAGCTTGATTTTTTATTACCAATTTAATTGTATCTGGCAATTAGAATATTAAACAGATGCACACCGTTACCTTCAGACTGCAGTGCTATTGGCTCATTGGCTGAAGGCTCATTTTATCAATGGATGTGAATGAGATCCTGTCATTCAACTCCTTGATTTTTTTAAAATAATTTAACTGTCTGGCAAATCAAGTATTAAACAGATGCACACTGTTACCCTCAGACTGCAGTGCTATTTGCAGGCTGAAAGCTCTTTTTGTCAATGAAGTATTCACCCTTATATCTAACATAGTGCTCACATGGTCAAGAACTACTGGGATTGGTTATTGATCATCAGTAGATTATTGATCATCAGTATTAGTTACTGCTGGGATTGAGAGCAACCAAGCAAAACAGGCATTGCAGACTGTTGTTTCAGAACCTTGCAGGATCAATTTTTCAAGCATGGCACTCTACCTTAATAAAAGGATCCTGCAAGGTCCTGGAGCATCAACCTGCAATGCTTGTTGCTTTATGTGAATAAAGAACAAGATTATCATTATCCCAAGGTGTTCTGGTAAAGATCCTTGCAATAAGAACCTGAATGAGGTTCTTACCCATCTCTACTCTGCAAAAAGCAAAATATAATTTTGGGGCTTTAAATATATATATATATATATATATATATATATATATATATATATATATATATATATATATATATACACACTCTGCATTCGGTGTAGCCTATATACTGTATACAGTGCATTCAGTGGTGTAAAGTTTCTAATACACTTCAGGTGGTGTACACAGTATCTAATACAGGGTGTACAGTTTCTAATACACTTCAGGCAGTGTATTTATATATATATATATATATATATATATATATATATATATATATATATATATATACTCTGCATTCAGTGTAGCCTATATATACAGTGCATTTGGTGGTGTATAGTTTCTAATACACTTCAGGAGGTGTACACAGTATATAATACAGTGCAGCTATTGTACAATTTCTAATACAGTGCAGGCGGTGTACACAGTATCTAATGCAGTGTGTACAGTTTATAATACCCTTCAGGTGGTGTACACAGTATATAATACAGTGCAGCCATTGTACAGTTTCTAATACAGTGCAGGCGGTGTACACAGTATCTAATACAGTGCATTCAGTGGTGTAAAGTTTCTAATACACTTCAGGTGGTGTACACAGTATCTAATACAGTATCTATTACAGTTTCTAATATACATCAGGTGGTGTATACAGTGTATAATATAGTGTGTACAATTTCTAATACACTTCAGGCGGTGTATTATTTTTATATATGTATATAAATATATATACAGTCCAATATATATATATATATATATATATATATATATATATGTGTGTTGGACTGTATATATTTTTATATATATATACTCTGCATTCAGTGTAGCCTATATATACAGTGCATTTGGTGGTGTACTGTTTCTAATACACTTCAGACGGTGTACACAGTATATAATACAGTGTAGTGCAGTGTTACAAAAAAAAACCCATCATGTCTGGAAGGCCACCAAGGAGAGGTAGACGCTCACAGGCCACTAAAAGAGGGCAAGCAGCCTCTGTGTCTACAGTCAACAGCGGTGGTTGTGGACATGGTGCATCCTCTGCAGGTGGGGCACGCTTGTCCATTTTTGCTGCTGCTGGCCGTGTTATTGGGCCACAACATGCAGAAGAGTTGGTGTAGTGGATAACAAAGCCGTCCTTATCCTCCTTATCCTCTGTCACCCAGGCTCAGAGTAGTTTGCCTTCCAATGCCGCTGCCAAAGCGGCCTATTCCACCGGTTCCTTGTCCACAGTCACTTCCTCCGTAGCCCCACCATCATGCACGGAAGCGCCCCTAGAATTATTCAACCACAGTGTCGGTTACATGCTGTTGGAGGATGCGCAGCAATTTGAAGGCTCAGATGTTGGTTCCCCAGTAGAGGAAGGGAGTAACGTGAGCCTAGAGAGAGGGGGTGCCACAGAAGGACAAGAAGCTGGCATTCTTGTTCCCCCAGCTACAGCATACTGCCAAGTTTGCTCCAGTGATGAGGAGGGAGAGGATGATGAGGTCACTGACTGTACTTGGGTGCCTGAGAGAAGAGAGGAGGAAAGTGAGGAGGAGGAGGAGGCACAACTCCAATGAGGCAGGATGTTCCCAAGGGGGCAGCTTAGGGGAGCCACCCTATTGCATCACACCACAGAGCTCCGCAGGTGCAGGGCGCTGCTGACACTCCACTGACTTATAAAAGTTCACTGGTGTGGGCCTTTTTCGACATGTGTGCCTCAGATCACACCGTTGCTGTTTGCAACCTATGTCTGAAGTGGATCAAGCATGGCCAGAACAGCAGCTGCTTGGGCACCACATGCTTGACCAGACATATGACGACCTGCCATGCAGTCCGCTGGCAACAGCACTTGAAAGACCCACATCATAGAAAAAGGCAGACTTTTCCTTGCTCCTCATTTGGGATCTCCAACCCTACTATATCTCCAGTCCTCTCAAAAACCTGCATTGAGAGAAATGAAGGTATAGCAATAGGTGTCACAAGTACTTGCAGCCAATCTGCTAGCAGTACACCACCATTTGATTTCAGCAGGCAAATTTCAGTTGCTGAACCGTAAAAAGAAATTTGGTCCCAGCCATCCACATGCTCAGTGTCTAAATGCTAGTTTGGCCAAATTGCTAGCACTGTAACTGCTGCCTTTTCAGCTGGTAGACTCTGCTCCTGTACCATAGTGGCAGGTTCCAAAATGGCATTTCTTTTCACGTAAGGCCATTCTGGTTCTCCACTAGCATGTGGAAGGCAATGTTTTGGCCTCGTTGGACAGGGCGGTCAGCAGCATATTACTGCTGAATCGTGGCCCAGCAGGCATGGGCAGGGACGTTACCTTTCCTTCACGGCGCACTGGGTAACTCTGCTGGCAGCTGAGAAGGATACAGGACAGGGTTCAGTGTTGGAGCTTATTTTGCTACCACGCCTCCTTAAAGCTGGTGGTGATTCTGTCACAACATCTGTATGCTCCCCTCCCTCCTCTTCTTCTTGCTCTATGGCCTCTTCTGCAGAATTGTCCTCTGAAGCAGCAGTGCTCCCTAAGCCCTCAAGGGGCTACGCAAGCTGTCAGGCTAAAAGATGTCATGCGGTGCTTGAGTTGGTCTGCCTAGGGGACAGGAGCCACACTGGGGCAGAGATTCAGTTAGCTCTGCAGGGGCAGGCTCAGAGGTGTTTGACGCCACTCCAGGTTCAGCCAGGAATGGTTGTATGTGACAATGGCACCAACCTTCTCTTCGCCCTCCGATAAGGACACTTGACCCATGTTCCATGTTTGGCACACGTACTAAATTTGGTGGTGAAGCGTTTCTTGACCAGGCACCCAGGCTTACAAGATCTTCTGAGGCAGGCCAGAAAAGTCTGTGGTCATTTCCGCCGGTCATACGATGCCAGTGCTGGCTGACATTCAAAGGGAATGCAACCTGCCCACCAACTGCCTCATTTGTGACATGCCCACCAGGTGGAACTCAATGTTGGCAATGCTGCAGTGGCTGCACACACAGCAGAGGGCCATGTACCTGTGCGAGTATGGAACCAGCACAGGGTCAGGGGAGTTTGGCTTCTTTTCGCCACGCCAGTGGCTACTGATCAAGAATGCATGCACTGTCCTGTCACCATTTCAGGAGACCACAAAGACGGTGAGCAGCGACAATGCATGCATCAGTGACATTGTCCCTCTAGTCTTCCTGCTGGAGTACATGCTTCCTGGAATCATGAGCAGGGCACCTGAAGGGCCTGGTAATAATTTTGGGGGGGACCCCCACGCCATTTTTTTTTATTTTGGCGCAGGTTTCCCCTTAATATCTATACCAGACCCGAAGGGCTTAGTAATGGACTGGGGGGGGACCCATGCCATTTTTTTCAATGATTTTTTATGTATATTTCCGAGATCCAGCAATACTTTACAGCGCCGAGCAACTTTAAATGACATTTTTTCCTTTAGAAATGTCATTTTGCTGCGGAACTGTTATGAACATGGGAAAGATGCGCTACTTTACAGGTAGACTAAGGGGACTCCCCAGGCATGCTATTTAAAGGAATATTTCATTTTTATTGTTTCACTTTAGGCATTATTAAAATCCCTGCTCCTGAAAAAACTGCCATTTTTAAAACTTTTTTTGCATTGATACATGTCCCCTGGGGCAGTACCTGGGTCCCCATACACTTTTTATGGCAATAACTTGCATAGAAGCCTTTAAAATTAGCACTTTTGATTTTTCATGTTCGTGTCCCATAGACTTTAACGGTGTTTGCACAAATTTTTTGCCTATTCACATGTTCTGCTGCGAACCGAATGGGGGGGAGGGTGTTCGGCTCATCCCTATTTAGGACCATCTCTGTGTACTTGGCAATGCAGCTGTGATTAATCACAGCTGAATTGCCGTGTACTGTGACGGGGGATCCCAGGAACAGGGTAGAAGTCTGCAACTGGTTAAAGGTAGCAGTGTGCATCTGTTTAATACTCTAATTGCCAGATACGGTTACCTTATTAAATAATACAAGCAGTTGAATGACAGGATCTCCTTCACCTATTCACAGAAAGTGATGTATTGTGGGTGTTTAGTAATATAAGCAATATGAAGTAACGTGTGCAAAAAAAAAAAGTTAATCCAGCAACTCATAGCGTAGGTTTGGAAATGCTGCATTACATTTCTGAAACTTTATAACGCCTAGTGGGAAAACTGTGTCAGCTACTAATGTAGCATCATACTTGCAACGCATTTTCACACTTCAGAGTTGACGAGTCTGGTGCTATTTCATAATCCTGTAGGCGGCTACATTCTACCCAGAGAGCCATGTCACTGGTCCGTGAGTTTCTACAACCGTGTGTATTATGTCTATATAGAATTGTTTCCCGATGGTGTAGTCTCAAACGACTTCCGTCTTGCATTGTGATGTAGCAGATGTGTTGCTGTAATTGTTCCCGTATCTCTCCCAGGAATATCCCTCTCAGATGACTCTTCACAAACAAGTAGAAGAAGCAGATGGAACTATCAGAGACTCCTGCAGTTTAAGCCATGACCCTTATTAGAGTGTGTTTGTTACGACGGTTTTATGCAGATTCTAACGAGCAGTGAGTAATTTGCAGGCGTGGAAATTTGGATAAGCAGGAGAAAAATGCCACCTGCCAGCTTTGTTCTTCTCTCAGCCAACATTTTATTATCAACTCTCCGCAATAGAGACATGAAAAAAACAAACACAGCGGCACTGCATTGGCGTGGGGAGTCGGGCTTCAGCGCCAATATGTGAGGGCGAGATACACGGTTCTCTCTAGCCTATTAAATATTCAAAAATAAACAGATTTTATACAGAGCTTATGAACATGTTTCCCAAGGAAAAAACAACAAAGAAAACATAATTTAATTTTGATACACAAGAATATTGTTACACAGAACAATGTTCCGGATCCTCTAATGTCAGTGTGACATTATTCTGGGATCCTCAAATATAAGTATAACATTGTTCTTAAAGCGGAGTTCCACCTAAAAATTGAACCTCTGCTTCTCAGACCCCCCCCCTCCGGTGTCACATTTTGCACCTTTCAGGGGGGAGGGGGAGCAGATACCTGTATAATCCAGGTATTTGCTCCCACTTCCGGGCATAGATCACCGCAGTATTCGCGGCAATCTATGCCATGTCCGTCCCTTCCTCTATCCCCCCCCCGCTGTCTTCTGGGAGACACACAGGTCCCAGAAGACAGCAGGGACCAGTGAGATCGCGCAGCGTGACTCACGCATGCGCTGTAGGGAACCTCAAGGCTTCACTTCCTGATTCCCTTACCGAAGATGTTGGCGCCTCCACCCGGGAGCCGAGGGACAGATCGGCTTTGGGTATAGACATTGCGTGCTCCTTTGGCAGGTAAGTGTCCATATATTAAAAGTCACCAGCTGCAGTATTTGTAGTTGCTGACTTTTAATTTTTTTTCGGCGATACTCCGCTTTAACTCCAAGTGTCAATGTGTCATTGTTCTGGGGGCCCCCCAAGCGTCAGTGTGTCATTGTCCTGGAACCTCAAGTGTCAGAATGCCATTGCTCTGGACCTCCAAGCGTGAGGGTGTCATTGATTTGGATCTCCAAGTGTCAGTGAGCCATTATTCTGGAGCCCCCAGGTGTCAGTGTGTCATTGTCCCGGGCCACAAAGTTTTAGTGTGTCATTGCTCTGGGGCTCTAAAGTGTCAGTGTATCATTATTCTGGATCCCCAGATGTCAATGTGCCATTGCTCTGCACCCCAAGTGTCAGTGTGTTATTATTCCGGACCCTGAAGTGTCAGTGTGTCATTGTCCTGGAACCCAAAGTGTCATGGTGTCATTGTTCTGGATCTCCGAGCGTCAGTGTGTCATTGTTCTGGGGCCCCCAAGTGTCAGTGTGTCATTGTTCTGGACCTCCAAGTGTCAGTATGCCATTGTTCTGAACCCCCAACTGTCAGGGTGTCATTATTTTAGACCTTAAAGTGTCAGTGTGTCATTGTTCTGGCCCCCCAAGTGTCAGTATGCCATTGTTCTGGACCCCCAACTGTCAGGGTGTCATTGTTCTGGATCTCTGAGAGTCAGTGCATCATTATGTCATTGTCCCGGACCCCAAAGTTTTAGCGTGTTATTGTTCTGGGGCCCCCAAGTGTCAGTGTGTCATTGTTCTGGATCCCCAGATGCCAGTGCGCCATTGTTCTGGACCCCAGGTGTCAGTGTGTTATTATTTTAGACCCTGAGGTGTCATTGTGTCATTGTTCTGGCCCCCCAAGTGTCAGTATGCCATTGTTGTGGACCCCCAAGTGTCAATGTGCCATTGTTCTGGAACCCAAAGTGTCATGGTGTCATTGTTCTGGATCTCCAAGCGTCAGTGTGTGATTGTTCTGGGGCCCCCAAGTGTCAGTGTGTCATTGTTCTGGACCTCCAAGTGTCAGTATGCCATTGTTCTGGACCCCCAACTGTCAGGGTGTTATTATTTTAGACCCTGAAGTGTCAGTGTGTCATTGTTCTGGCCCCCAAATGTCAGTATGCCATTGTTCTGGACCCCCAACTGTCAGGGTGTCATTGTTCTGGATCTTTGAGAGTCAGTACATCATTATGTCATTGTCAAGGATTCCAAAGTTTTAGCGTGTTATTGTTCTGGGGCCCCCCAAGTGTCAGTGTGTCATTGTTCTGGATCCCCAGATGTCAGTGCGCCATTGTTCTGGACCCCAAGTGTCAGTGTGTTATTATTCTGGACCCTGAAGTGTCAGTGTGTCATTGTCCTGGAACCCCAAGTGTCACTATGCCATTGTTCTGGAACCCAAAGTGTCATGGTGTCATTGTTCTGGATCTCCAAGCGTCAGTGTGTCATTGTTCTGGGGCCCCCAAGTGTCAGTGTGTCATTGTTCTGGACCTCCAAGTGTCAGTATGCCATTGTTCTGGACCCCCAACTGTCAGGGTGTTATTATTTTAGGCCCTGAAGTGTCAGTGTGTCATTATTCTGGCCCCCAAGTGTCAGTATGCCATTGTTGTGGACCCCCAAGTGTCATGGTGTCATTGTTCTGGATCTCCAAGCGTCAGTGTGTCATTGTTCTGGGGCCCCCAAGTGTCAGTGTGTCATTGTTCTGGACCTCCAAGTGTCAGTATGCCATTGTTCTGGACCCCCAACTGTCACTATGCCATTGTTCTGGAACCCAAAGTGTCATGGTGTCATTGTTCTGGATCTCCAAGCGTCAGTGTGTCATTGTTCTGGGGCCCCCAAGTGTCAGTGTGTCATTGTTCTGGACCTCCAAGTGTCAGTATGCCATTGTTCTGGACCCCCAACTGTCAGGGTGTTATTATTTTAGACCCTGAAGTGTCAGTGTGTCATTGTTCTGGCCCCCAAGTGTCAGTATACCATTGTTGTGGACCCCCAAGTGTCAATGTGCCATTGTTCTGGAACCCAAAGTGTCATGGTGTCATTGTTCTGGATCTCCAAGCGTCAGTGTGTCATTGTTCTGGGGCCCCCAAGTGTCAGTGTGTCATTGTTCTGGACCTCCAAGTGTCAATATGCCATTGTTCTTAACCCCCAACTGTCAGGGTGTCATTATTTTAGACCTTAAAGTGTCAGTGTGTCATTGTTCTGGCCCCCCAAGTGTCAGTATGCCATTGTTCTGGACCCCCAACTGTCAGGGTGTCATTGTTCTGGATCTCTGAGAGTCAGTACATCATTATGTCATTGTCCCGGACCCCAAAGTTTTAGCGTGTTATTGTTCTGGGGCCCCCAAGTGTCAGTGTGTCATTGTTCTGGATCCCCAGATGTCAGTGCGCCATTGTTCTGGACCCCAGGTGTCAGTGTGCTATTATTTTGGACCCTGAGGTGTCATTGTGTCATTGTTCTGGCCCCCCAAGTGTCAGTATGCCATTGTTGTGGACCCCAGGGTGTCAGTGTGTTATTGTTCTAGGACCCCCACATGTCAGTACAGTTCCGGTTCCCCAAGTGTCATCTTTCTGGTCTCTCAAGTGTCAGTATGGTATTATTCTGGATCTCCTGGGTGTCAGTACGTCAGTGAATCAGTGAAAAGTCATAAGACTTTTTTTCACAATTTATTTTATTTAATTTCTCCATAAGTTTTTTCTGTAATTTCATTGCACTTTGAATCAAATTAAAATGCATGAATAAATAAAATATATAGGCATAGAAAGACACATAGATGATCTTTGCATCCATTGCTTTTTATTACATTTTTGAATGAAAATGGAATTGCTTACTTTCCAGAATTAAGGTTTTTCTAAATATTTTTTTTGTAGTAAGGATTCTAACAATTCCACACTCTACCAAAACAAAATACTTGGGATTTGCCTAAACATGGCAGGATCACTGGAGATTATTTAATGAAAGCTACAGACTTAAAAATATTAGAAACAACAAAGTGCACTTGAAATTGCACTGAAAGTGCACTTGGAAGTGCAGTCGCTGTAAATCTGAGGGGTAGATCTGAAATGAGGGGAAGCTCTGCTGATTTTATCATCCAATCATGTGCAAGCTAAAATGCTGTTTTTTTATTTTCCTTGCATGTCCCCCTCAGATCTACAGCGACTGCACTTCAAAGTGCACTTTCAGTGTAATTTCAAGTGCACTGTGCACTTGTAGTTTGCACTTGTAGTGCAAAGTGGATTTGCCTTTCGGAAATAACCCCCACTGTTTACATACAAGTGTCATATATCTTCTTACGTGGTGTGCTTTGTGTATTTCTTCCAGATCTGTGCAGTAATCCAGTGTGAGACTTTTCCTGTAATAAAGAACGCTCAATGCTGCTTCCTCCCCTTGTGCAGGGTGACTGGTCTTGTCTCCGCCCCCTCCAGTAATAGGTGGAGCCTGCTGGGTCCCTCCCACAGCTCTGCTGAGACTATGTATAGCACAGTGATGATGTCACTGCTACTTCAAAGTAATATCTGGGTTTGTAAATGCATTTGGTGCACACAAAGAGGATTTATATCCATTGTGGCTATTGAGAAATACACTATATTACCAAATGTATTGGGACACCTGCCTTTACACGCACATGAATTTGAACGAAATCCCAGTCTTAGTCCATACGGTTCAATATTGAGTTGGCCCAACCTTTGCAGCTATAACAGCTTCAACTCTTCTGGGAAGGCTGTCCACCAGGTTTAGAAGTGTGTCAATGGGAATGTTTGACCATTCTTCCAGAAGCACATTTGTGAGGTCAGGCATTGATGTTGGATGAGAAGGCCTGGCTCGCAGTCTCCACTCTAATTCATCCCAAAGGTGTTCTATTGGGTTGAGGTCAGGACTCTGTGCAGGGCAGTTAAGTTCTTCCACCCCAAACTCGTTCATCCATGCCTTTATGGACATTGCTTTGTGCACTGGTGTGCAGTCATGTTGGAACAGGAAAGGGCCATCCCCAAACCATTCCCACAAAGTTGGAAGCATGAAATTGTCATAAATGTCTTAGTATGTTGACGCCTTAAGAGTTGCCTTCACTGGAACTAAGGGGCCAAGCCCAACCCCTGAAAGACAACTCCACACCATAATCCCCCCTCCACCACATGATTTGGAATAGTGCACAAAGCAAGGTCCATAAAGACATGGATGAGCAAGTTTGGGGTGGCCTGCACAGAGTCCTGACCACAACCCAATAGAATACATTTGGGATGAATTAGAGCAGAGACTGCAAGCCAGGCCTTCTCATCCAACTGGTATGGTATGGCTGCAAAGGGTGGGCCAACTCAATATTGAACCCTACCGACTAAGGCTGGGATGCCATTAAAGTTCAATTGCGTGTAAAGGCAGGTGTCCCAATACATCTGGTATTATAGTGTAAATTTAAATGCAAGCTTTTGTACCCAGCTTTTAATCTTTTTGGAGATTTTAATGATTGGGTTTACATCTACTTTCACAGATAGAACAAGGTTTTTGTTTATTATTTTTTAAATATTTAAGTTTGATAATGATAAATGATATCAGCAGAGTGACCATTGTTTGCTATTTAATCATGGAGGTAAATGAATCACGCTGTCTGGCTAAGAGGATTGGAGATTTGTCATTCTCCTAAAACGTCCGTAACCAAAACAAAAGAAAACACGGACAAGTTGAGATTTAATAACTGCAGAAGGAATGAAGAAATATTGTGTTATGTGTGATGGAAGGCCAGCAAAGAGACCATCCGCAGTGCTAACCAGCATGGCAAATATTCCGTAAATAGTTGGACCCATCATCATCAGATATATTACTGTATTTTTTTTCATTGGAAGTGCAGTATGCTGAGTAATGTGTCGTTTAAACACAATGCTGCGTACACGCGATCGGACATTCAGACAAAGAAATCCTGGGATTTATTTCCGACGGAGGTTGGCTCAAGCTTGTCTTGCATACACACGGTCGCACAAATGTTGTCAGAAATTCCGATCGTCAAGAACGCGCTGACGTACAACGCGTATGACGGCACTATAGAGAGGAAGTTCAATAGCCAGTATGCCACCTTCTGCTAATCTCGTGTTAGTAGAAGTTTGGTGAGAGACGATTTGTGCTTTTCAGCCTTGTGCTTTTCAGATTGTTATTGCTCTTCAGTTTGTGCTTGTGGGTTCGTATCTGGTTTTCAGTGCGTGCTATTTATAGTACGTATTTGATTTTCAGTGCATTCTTGTCCGCTTGTTTCTGAATTTCACCTCGCTCTTCTCAGGCCTTTCTGATTTTCAGTGCGTTCTGTTAGTTCGTTCTGACCAGCCAACCGTTTTGAAGCCATGTTGCAGGTACGTACTCATCGTAGAGTTCGTGCTGTGCAGGGGCTTGGTTTTGGTGTTCTTACTTTGACCCAAGCCCAGTCCATGAACAAGGCGAGGAGGAGTTCATGGACGAAGAATTGGTTGCTCCAGCGTGACCAATTCTCTCACATGCCTTGTTGCGGGAGATCCGTAGGAATAATCCTGATGATTTCAGGAAATATCTCAGGATGACGGACCCCGTTTTTCACCATCTGTTGGCTTTGCTCTACCCTTATATTACCAAGTAGGACACATGCATGCGGCAAACCATCACTCCTGTACAGAGGCTAGTCGCCACCTTGCGGTACTTGGCGATGGGGAGAAGTCTGCAGGATATCAAGTTCTCGACAGGCATCTCCCCCCATGGAGATCATTATTCCAGAGACCTGTTCTGCCATCATTCAGGTCTTGCAGAAGGACTATATAAGGGTAAGCTTTCTCCTTTAACATCACATTCTATATATTTAATGTTTGCTAATGTATTGTATTTCTTTAATCATTCCCTAATTACCATGATTGTAATATGCTGTGAATGTCCTCTTTGTCCTTATGCATGCTGGGAGTTTTTAATGCTCCATTTTTGTTCTTCATGCATATTTGCCTTCACTAACCTCCCCAGCATGCTATCCTGGGCCCATACACACTCAGCCTAGTCACTTAATGTATTTTGTCAGCTCCATTGTAGTGCTTTACCCTAAACACCCCCTTGTAATGACACCCCGAGTATGAAAGGGGTTAAAGTCGTTTAGGACATTCCATACCCAAACACAAAGGCAGCTACCGAACACTCCAATCAGCCAAACAAGGAACGCATACAAATAATCCACCCCAAAAACGAGACACGGCTCTGTCTTCAGGTTCCAAGCAGGAATGAATCTTTATTCAAAAAACACATGTTATACAGATCCCACTCCAAAGCATTTCCCCCCCACCCTTGGAAAACAGGGCTGGTTAAACTGTCCAATAACAATGGACACACAGGTCAGGTGTGCTTAACTTCTCATCAGTAAACAGTCTTAACAGGGGGGCTGCTGGAAGAATCCCCCCTCCCTCTTTCCTCACAGCAATACACATCCTGTGATCCAAGGCAGACAAACACAATAGAACATTGGAATACAGCCCCACCCCAAAGTAGCACAGCAAACAGTACACATTCTATATACACATATATACAGCATTGAGTCTCTGACTAGCACAGATCATAGTGGGGTTCTCATTCACCTTGTGCCCCTATTAGTGACTCCCATCACAATGGCATACCCAGGGTCCCCAGAGTCTGTGTGTCTTGGGGGACATGGACCTGAATCTAAAGTAACGCCACCTTCAGGGTCCCCAGGCATACAGCTCACAAAGAGCACCGTCCCCCCAAATGCCAGGGACCATAATCAGTTTGCAGGAGGCTGGCATTCAGTCCCCTCCAAAAGCCTCTTTTCCGGCAAGGTCTGTCACATTTCTCCCCTTTCGGCAGGAGACTAACACAGGAGGAGACCCCAGAGGGGTTGACTCCGAAGTTAGTCAGTAGTTCCAGTCCTCTAATGCTGGTATCCACACCGTACCCCAAACAAATTGTTCCAAACAGATCATTACTTACCCAGCCAACCTCTGCCTCTCTCTGAGAACACGCCCGCCGTTGGGGAGAGGCCTGGACTGGCCCTTCTCCCTGTAGTCTTTTCAGCTGCTGGAGAGAAGACAGGGTGACTGGGCTCACGCCATCATGCTGTTGGGGATCTGGGCACGGGTAGTCACTCGGTTGGCTTCAGCGGGGCCTATCGGGGCATAAGCAGAAATGAGGGGGGCCAAATCATTCCCCAGTAGTACATCCGCTGGCAAATCCTTCATCACCCCCACATTCACGTGTCCCGAACTAACCCCCCAATCCAGGTGAACACGGGCAACGGGTAGCCGGAAAATGGTGCCTCCTGCTACCCTTACGACTACAGTGTCCCCGGTGTGTTGGCTCTCTGGGATGAGGTTCTTCCGTAGTAGGGTCATGGTGGCACCAGTATCACGTAGGCCAATGGCTACCTTTCCATTAACCCGGACGGTCTGCCTGTGTTGCTGCCGGTTGTCCTGGTTAGCTGCTTGTACTAGATCAGCCTCATGCAGGACGCCCCAACGTTCTTCCTCCTCAATGCAGTGAGCCGCAGGCATTGATGTGCGGGGATTCCCCCCTGCTGGCTTTCTCCACGAGTGGGACTGCCTGGCTGGATTCAACGGACAGTCTGGCTTTTTGTGCCCTAGCTGTTTACACCCGAAACACCTGAGAGGTTGTGAGTAGTCCTGGGAGTTGAACCTGGGCTGCCGAGAATAAGTGGCCACTGGAGGTGGTGCTGTAGGGCGGTACAACTGTGGTTTGTAGGCACCAGCTGGAGGGGGTGCCGCTTAACGATAATCCACCCGAGCTGTTGTCTTGACCACATGGTTATCCAGTTTGCGGGCGTCTGTGTATTCGTCCGCCAGGCGAGCTGCTTCAGACAAGGTGCAAGGTTTTCGGTCCCGGACCCACTCTCTGACTTCTGGGAACAGCTTGTCAAAGAAGTGCTCCAGCAGGAACAGCTGCAGCACCTCTTCCCCAGATACTGCTTGGCATCCAGCGACCCAGTGGGATGCCGTGCGGTGTAGGCGGCATGCCCACTCGGTATATGAGTCTCCAGTTTGCTTGCTCGTCTCTCGAAACCGCCTCCGGTATGCCTCCGGTGTGACGGCATACCTGCCCAAAAGTGCTTCTTTTACCAGCCCATAGTTCATAATATCCTTGTCTGGGATGGCCCTGAACGCTTCACTGGCCCGGCCGGACAATTTCCCAGACAAAATGGTAACCCATTCCTCTGTGGGCACCCGGTGTAGGGCACATTGCCGTTCAAAATCTGCAAGGTACCCATCAATCTCCCCTTCTGCTTCATTGAAATTTTTAAAAGCAGCAAAATGTACCTTTCTCCTTTCAGTTGGTGCTGCTGTCACTCCCGCTGCTGCAGCACCTCTTTGCTGTAGCCAATTTGCATCCACAGCCGCTATAACTCGGTCTATGATCTCCGCTGTAGGGTTAGGGCCATAATGTGCCAGTCTTATTTTAACAGCCCGATCAAAACTTGCCTCTTCGGGTGTCCTGTCTGTTATGCTGGGTCTTTCGGCTATGTTGGGTCTTTCGGCTCTATCCATTTCGACTAGTTCTGCGATAATGTCCCTCTTCTTACGGTTGTTGGTCGGTCTCCGGTTGTAGCTGTCCTTCTGGGCTGTGGGAATGATCCCGCTGCTTGCCACCAGTGTAACGACACCCCGAGTATGAAAGGGGTTAAAGTCGTTTAGGACATTCCATACCCAAACACAAAGGCAGCTACCGAACACTCCAATCAGCCGAACAAGGAACCCATACAAATAATCCACCCCAAAAACGAGACACGGCTCTGTCTTCAGGTTCCAAGCAGGAATTAATCTTTATTCAAAAAACACATGTTATACAGATCCCACTCCAAAGCATTTCCCCCCCACCCTTGGAAAACAGGGCGGGTTAAACTGTCCAATAACAATGGACACACAGGTCAGGTGTGCTTAACTTCTCATCAGTAAACAGTCTTAACAGGGGGGCTGCTGGAAGAATCCCCCCTCCCTCTTTCCTCACAGCAATACACATCCTGTGATCCAAGGCAGACAAACACAATAGAACATTGGAATACAGCCCCACCCCAAAGTAGCACAGCAAACAGTACACATTCTATATACACATATATACAGCATTGAGTCTCTGACTAGCACAGATCATAGTGGGGTTCTCATTCACCTTGTGCCCCTATTAGTGACTCCCATCACAATGGCATACCCAGGGTCCCCAGAGTCTGTGTGTCTTGGGGGACATGGACCTGAATCTAAAGTAACGCCACCTCCAGGGTCCCCAGGCATACAGCTCACAAAGAGCACCGTCCCCCCAAATGCCAGGGACCATAATCGGTTTGCAGGAGGCAGGCATTCAGTCCCCTCCAAAAGCCTCTTTTCCGGCAAGGTCTGTCACACCCCTAAAATATGTACAAATGTTATTTGTGTCCTTAAATTCAGGCAGAGTGCCAGAGGCTTTTTTTGGGGTCACAAAATCATTTTGAACCCTCCCCCCCCCAACCGCTAAGTCAACCGATACCAGTACTCTATCTGCTGACATTGCCAAACCCATACACACTATACCTACCTCTTTTGTGTTCATATTCATGGATGAATTCACCAAAGCATGTAGTGAAAGGGCCTGCCTGAATACTTTCAGACGGTACTGTTTTAAGTTTTGTTTTCCTATTATCTTGATAGGTAATTGCTGAATGTAAAAATGTGCTTCAATTTGGGCAGTGTGTATTCATATTTTTGTATTATGACACTTCTTACCTATCCAGTGGGCTGCCAATAGTGTAAGCAAGGAGGGGCTGGCCAAAGTAACACACATTATGTATGCATTCAGCTCTCAATGAAGTGGAGAGGATTACTTGTCCAAAACATCCCCCCCTAAAATTTTTACAATGGGCCATCAGAGCGGGTGAGGAATCTGATAAGTGGACCTTAAGATTTTTTTATTTAAATACTCCTTCAAAAAAAAGTTATACTGATGTTGGCAAAGAATGTTTGTGTCTAATCTGCTTGCAATGTTATGTGCAAAAGTCCTAATTAATTTTTTTCTTGTTTCACTCCACAGTTTCCTTCAACGCCACAGGAATGGCAGACTGTGGCTTCCCAATTTGCCCAGCGGTGGGACTTTCCCAACTGCAGAGGGGCAATAGATGGGAAACCTGTCCACATAGTCCCACCCCCCTAACTTGGGGTCATACTATTACAACTACAAGGGGTTTAATAGTATTGTGATGTTGGCGGTGGTGTCGGCGACATATGATTTTCTCTATGTGGACGTGGGGAAGAATGGCCGGTTGTCAGATGGTGGAGTCTTCGCTCAGACTGAGTTCTACGGATGGCTCCAGAGTGGTGGCTTGGGATTGCCACCTCCAGAAGACAACGTGGCTGGTCTGTCGTTCGTCTTTGTCGCTGATGAAGCGTTTGGGCTTGGTAAACACCTGATGCGGCCATTCCCCATGAGGACCCTCACCTCAGACCAGAGGGTTTTTAACTACCAGCTGGCCAAAGCCAGAAGAGTGGTGGAGAATGCTTTTGGGATAATGGCCAGCCGGTTCCACCTATTCCTTACGCCAATCAACATGGCGGAATATAAACTTAACCATATAATCCTTGCATGCTGCATTCTCCACAACTTTTTAAGGAGAAATTCTTTGAACTATGTGGCCTCAATTGGGCAAAACCAAGACCAAACCCTGACGGCGATTGAAGCTGGCCGTCCTGGCTTGCCCCCCAAAGCGCCTGTGAGGTCCGTCAAAAATATATGGAGTACTTTGCTGGTAGGGGGGCCATTGATATGCCAGAAAATGTTTAAGAAACCTTTTTTAAATAAATTTGTATTTTAAAATGAAATAATATTTCCTTTGATTTACTGCTTTTGTTTCTTTTAGCTGTCTCCTAGGTTATCCAATGTTTTTTTTTTTTTTTTTGCCCATTTTCTTCAATAGTGCAAACGTAATTTCTTTGATACATGAGGTGACAATCTCTTCTTCAGCTAACTATTATGTTGTGAGTCTGCTACACAGACACCTCGTTTTTGTTGTTAATGTATGTAATGCATTAATGTTGAAAATATTCATCATTTTCCGCACCATGAATTTATTTTTTGGAGTTAAGAAAATGGCCTGATTGATGCAAATTATCTTGCACTGTGGGTGCTATTTAATAAAGTAAAATCCACTTTGCACTACAAGTGCACTGCAAAAGTGCACTTGAAACTGCGCTGAAATTGCACTTGTAGTGCAAAGTGGATTACCCTTTAGTAAATAACCCCCATTGTAACTGTAAACAACAACTTAAGCAAAAAACTGCTATTTTATTGAGCATTGAAAGAAGAAGCCACACATTGTTGAGTCGAAACATTTTTACTCTGTGCACATTCACATGTGCGTTTAGAAAAGGGTTTTTGAACAAACCAACATATTTTTTTTAAATATAATTTTTTTTTGGGACAGTAGAAATATCCTTTTTTGTGGTAAACGGGCATGTTTTTCAAAACATAAAACAATACACAACTCAGGAACTTACAAAGTTCACCTTTGATAAATTGAAGGCAATATCAGACATTAGCATGTCCAAACTGTGTTGATCTTGCCTTTATCAGATAGGGTAATGTCACCCCTGTAAAAGCCAAATTTTGAAGATGCACACAAATTGGGAGTCAAAATGTGGCTTTCACTCCTGATCCCATGCCTAAGGTCAACATGTGCTATCTCCCATCATGGGGGATCAATGGATGTGTTTCGGATGTACAACCCCTTCCTCTTAGCTACTTGAGTTGCGAGGAAGGGGTTGCACCCACAAAACGCGTACCTTGATATCTGTGTGCATCTTAAAAATTTGGCTTTTTTTAGAAACATTTTTTAGAAAAGTTATAATAAAAATAAAAAAATGCTAAAATCCTTCCTCCACATCCTGAGGTTGTGGTGTGGTGACTTCCCCTTCTTTAGGAGGTTGGGGGTCCCTGGTGTCCTCTGATGTCCCGAGTCTTTTCTCCCCTATCTAAATAAAATAAAGGTATACTTAGCACACAGATATTTCAGGCAAGAAATAGGAATATGAAACATTGCTTGGAAGTGTCGTACAATTGTCTGTTTTGGCAGAGTTCCAAGCTGAAGACATGATCTTTTCCCTTTCTCCAAGCTGGAATACTTACCTTTTTGGGTAAAGTTTCACACATGGAGACACCCCTAGTATCCACTGGAGCACCTGTGCGGGACACCCTAAAAAGTTTGTTCTGGTGTCTCACACTAGTGCTCCTGCGTCCAGATGTGTAAACAGCTGCTGAGTGCCCTCTCCTTACACTGAATCAAGTATGCATTTCATTCTAGTTACAAACCCATCTAGACAACAATGTACTAAACTTCTTTTAATACAAATAGGCCTGAACAAATGTAGTTAATCTGCATCTGACAAAAACATTGTATTAGTGGGTGAACGAACGATGTTTACTACAAACTATTACTGTGCCCATGAACCTAAAACTTGCCATTTTAAACTGTACAACAGTAAAAAAAAGCACATGGAGCAGCACGAACGTAATAAGAAGAATAGGAACACACGACAAAAAACTTAATTTTTTGCAGCACTCTCTTGATTCTTCTGTACTGATTCTGCTCCCTCAATTTGAGGTCTGACCATCGTTTCCTCAGTTGATCCTTGGATCGCCGTACCCCAAAATTCTTCTGCAGAATTTTCACAACTTTAGTCATGCTCTTGGCATTTCTGGCATTTGGGTTTGGGTAAGGTCCATGCTTCCCATCATAGTCGGCCCTCTTCAAGATGTCCACCATCTCCACCATCTCTACAAAGGACATATTAGAGGCCTTAAATCTCCTCTGGGATCAGGACGTTCGTGGCTCCAGGCTTTCATCGTAGCTGCTGTCTTCATGCACCTGTTGTCTCTCCGCCATGTTCTCTCCCACTGCGCCGAAAGACAAGGGGCGGGGAATATACTATAAAGAAGGTCAGGGGCAGGCGGAGTTTCACGCATCCGCAGTGTATATAAAGTGTAACGCGTGCGTCGTACGTACGATCTGTGAGCGCAGGTCGGAGTAGCAGAAGCGCTGATCGTTCTAACGAAGGTACAATTTTAACTTGGGGCATCAGTGGCCTATACTGCTTAGGGATTGAGGTCTATATTGGGACAAGATTATGCGAGTTTAGCCTGACATTAGGGTTTGTCTTGTGTTGTGTCTTGCAGATAAAATGGATCGATTCAACGATCATGATTTCCTCCCCCAATTCATTGATTTGTACAGAGAGTTGCCCTGTCTGTGGCAGGCAAAACACCCCTTTTCTACAAATCGACTAAAGAGGAAGGCAGCACTGGATAAATTAAGTCAATAAACAAAAACACCAAGCGCAATAATGTTCTAGCGTGACATATACAATCAAATAAGTGTAAATCAAATGTATGTGAGTGCACGTGCAATTAATTAAATTAAAAAAAAATGACAATGATATCAAGCTGCTATCAATTATATAGTGGTCAGAATCCCCTAAAAATTAAAGCATATAACATAGATTGATGCGCTCTAATACAAAGTTCAATCAGTGTGAGAAAAATGGATAAATTGCTGGAATTTGTGAAGCCACAGATCCCCATGGCAGACATCACCTATTTGAAGTGCAAAATTGGTGGCCTGAGGATCACTTATAATAGGGAAACACAGGAAGGTCCAGGATTCCCAAGGAACAGGAGCTGCAGCAGATCACATTTATGTCCCCAGGCTGTGGTACTATGACAGGCTGCTTTTTCTGTCAGACCAGACTGAAATCAGGCCATCACTCTCAACCCCTCCTTCCACTCTTCCTTCCACCCCAGCTGAGGCTTCCGACGTCTAACCTGGGCCTTCCACCCAGGAAGAAGATGTGGAGGAGCCCAGCTTGAGTCAGGTATAGCATTGTTTAACATATTTCTCAAAATTGTTTGTGATTGATGATCAATAAACTAAAACTATGTCCCTTTTTTATACACAGGAAATCCTCAGCCAGGAGGAGGCTGTAGAAAGTGGAGGCCAGGAGGTGGCAGGGGAAAGTGGCAGCCAGGAGGTGGCAGGGGAAAGTGGCAGCCAGGAGGTGGCGTGGGTAAGTGGCAGCCAGGAGGTGGCAGGGGTAAGTGGCAGCCAGGAGGTGGCCGGGCCCAGTAGCCTGACCGAATCCCAGGTCCCTCCCCTCTGCCTTCAACAAAAAAGGCCCAGGAAGGGGAGGAGCATGGAGCAGTCAGCACTTGGGTTAATTCTGCAGCCCTCACAACCCCCCCCAGTCTTCTTGAGGGCTATGCCTGCATGGCTGCCAACAAAATGCAGGAAATGGAGGTGGGCCAACGCCTCTTTTGTGAGGAAGTGATATATATGGCCCTAAATAAGGGGTTGAGGGGTGAACTCACAAGCAAAACCCACCTGTGTGAGTTGGACCATGCTCCTCCTCTTCCTCCACCTCCTACCACAACTCCAATACCAGAGCCACAGCCTGGAAGCAAGCGTGTAAGGAAGACAAGAGAGTGATGGCCTGGGTTCAGTCTGCTCTGGCAAAAGACGCAGGCTGTTGTAAGCCTACAGCCTGGGGACATATATGTCATCTACTGCTGTTCCTGATCTCTCGGAGTCCTGGACCGGATTGTGCTCCCTATTAAATGGACTCCTCAGGCTCCCAATTTTGCCTGTAAAATAGTTGATGTGTGCCCTAGGGTACAAAGGCTTTGCAAATTTCACCAGTTTATCCAGCATTGCCTTTCTCTTTATTTTGTTATGACTTTTAATAAATGTCTATTGTTTGTCTAAAATCATTGGCTATGTGTTAACATTAAAAAAGGACAGTTTGTTTGTGAGGAGGCAGGTACATTTCAAAAAGACAATGTAAAATTAACAAGGGACACCAACACCAACCAATCTCCTTGAGGTTAAAAAAATACAAGATAATAATGGTGTTGTGGTAACTTGACACACAAAATGAAAAAAAATATTAAGGAGATCACTATAAAAAAAAAAGAAACATGAGATCTTGATTTAAAAAAAAAAAAAAGGAGATTACTATAAACAAAAATTAAAAACATTATTCTAGAGATCTGGCAAAAAAAAATGTATTCATGAGATCACAAGAAATAATAAAGAAATCAGTTTGTCAGAACTCTGTGTGAATATCAGCTACAAAACAAGTTCATAATTCTAGCATTATAAAGAAGAAGAGAATACGCTGCATTGAAAGATTACAAAATTTGCAGCGTGATGAATGTACTGTCTCCATTACGAACGCTAGTTTTACCAGACCGAGCGCTTCCGTCTTGTACTTGATTCAGAGCATGCATGGAATTTTGTGCGTCGGAATTGTGTACACACGCTCGGAATTTCTGACAACGGATTTTGTTGATGGAAAATTTGAGATCCAGCTCTCAAATTTTTGTTGTCGGAAATTCCGACAAAAAATGTCCGATGGAGCCTACACACAGTCGGAATTTCCGACAACAAGCTCCCATCGAACATTTGTTGGCGGAAAATCCGATCATGTGTACGCAGCATTAGAATACTCCCCCAACAATACCTTCATGTGCACCATATATATATATATATATATATATATATATATATATATATTTTTTTTATCAGATTTTTTATCTTTTTTTACAAAGAAAACAAATAGAAATTCAAGAAAGATTGGACCCATTCTGAATGCCCACAAATAGTCCACTCCACACTGTCAAATGCCACTGCTATATCAAGAGCCACCAAGGCCTATTGTTGTACATCGGGACCAGTGGTAATTTTGTTGATGAAAATATTTTCATCATAGTTTTCGTCAGCTTTATGTTTTCAGTGATGAAAACGAAAATAAAAATTGAATTAAGTCAATTGACGAAAACTATGATGAAAATCATTTGAGGGAGGGAACGTTTACCCACCTGAACTTCCACTTTCCTTGGGGCTCTGTTTGTCTGTTAAATCCCCAGCCCCCTGACTTTATCGTCAAGCTGTATTGGCTGAGAGATGCAGGCTCCCATCGATCCTTTCCCTTTCCTATGCAGTTCCACACATTACACTCATTCACACTATTTATTTGGCGCCCTCTGCTGGCCTTCTCTAAATCGGCAACACAATTCTATCCCCGGTCTATAACCACTTGCCGACCGCCCGCCGTCGTTATACGTCAGCACTTTGAAGAGGAATATTGTTGTTAAGGCAGCAGCTAGCTGCCATAACCACGGTATCCTCTTATTAAGCGGTCGGCTTTCAGATAAATGTGGTCCCTGCAGCAGATTCACCGCAAGGTCACTTTTATCGGTGGCGGGAGAGGGCCCCCCCCTCCCGCCGCGCTCCAGTGCTCTCCGCCGCTTACCAGAGCAGTTGATAGCGGCCAAGGCGATCGGATCCTTCTGCCTGTGTGGCATGGAGCTGAGTGAAGGGAAGATGGCCCCCACCCGGCTCCATACCATTGCAGGGTGGAAGCGACGTCAAAGGACGTTAAAGGGTGTTTTTTTTATTTATTTTTCTCAAACGACATTTTTATTTTTTTATTGCATTTTAGGGTAAATATGAGATCTGAGGTCTTTTTGACCCCAGATCTCATATTTAAGAGGTCCTGTCATGCTTTTTTTCTATTACAAGGGATGTTTAGGAATAAAAGTGACACAATTTTTTTTTTAAATAACAGTGTAAAAATAAAGAATAAAAAGTAAAATAAATAAATAAATAAAAAATAATTTTTTAACGTGCCCCGTCCCGCCGAGCATGCGTGCAGAAGCATAGGTGAGTAGCGTCCTCATATGTAAACGCTGTTCAAACCACACATGTGAGGTATCACCGCAATCGTTAGTATGAGAGCGATAGTGTGGGCGCAATTTTGAAGGGTGACATGTTGGGTATCAATTTACTCATTGAAATATCATCTTTCACAGTATTAAAAAAAATGGGCTAACTTTACTGTTGTGTTATTTTTTAATTAAAAAAGTGTATTTTTTTCCAAAAAAGTGTGCTTGTAAGACCGCTGCGGTCTGACGGTGTGACAGAAAGTATTTCATCGACCGCCATTTTGTTCCATAGGGTGTTAGAAAAATATATATATAATGTTTGGAGGTTCTAAGTAATTTTCTAGCAAAAAAAAATGTTTTAAACCAGTAAACACCAAATCTCAAAACGAGGCTCAGTCCTTAAGTGGTTAATAATAGCTCATTAAAGTTTAAACACGTATTGCACTACCAAGAATAAGTAGGGGGCATCTACTAAGCTGCTGAAAGAAAAAAAATTAAGAAAAAGGCTTTTTTTTTCATTTAAAGTATTACTAAACTTTTTTTTTTTTTTACATTAAAATAACAAACATGTTATACTTACCTGCTCTGTGTAATGGCTTTGCACAGAGCAGCCCAGATCCTCCTCTTCTCGGGTCCCACGCCGATGCTCCTGGACCCTCTCTACTGCCAGGGGCACCCAAGCAGGTGCGCTCCAGAGCCGCGGTTTGGCCCCGCCCCTCCATCTCTTGATATGCTCACTGGCTGTGATTGGCAGCGTGTCAGGGCTAGGCTCAGTCCTTCCTTCTCTGAGCTGGCCGCTCAGCTGTAGGCTAATTGCCAGCTCCAGTGGCGTCGACCGGGGGGGGGGGGGGGGGGGGGGGCTCACCGTGGCTGAAGACTCCAAGTGGGTCCCCAAAAAGCCCCATCTCAAGTGGGCACTGTTCTAGTTATAGCCCCGAGCACCGCCGAGCAGGAACCGATCTTATCCCAAGCCCTGCCGAGCGCCGCAGGGTGCGGCCGAGTCATGTAGCAGGTTCCGCCTTCTGGTGCATGCAGCGCTGATGGACATCCATCATAGGTGCTACAGGCTCCAGAAGGCGGGAATTACAATGCAGCGGCCGCGTGGGAACCCCGCTTGGCGCTCGGCTGTCCTCCTCTCCACCTCTCCTCCGGCTGCCTGCTGTGAAGAGGGGCGCGCACCGCACACCACGGCTGAGCTGTTGCTGCAGGACACATGAAGTCTCCTGGTCAGGTAGGTCAGTGTGTGTCACTACCGTCAGTGTAGGTAGGTCAGTGTATGTTAGGTAGGTCAGTGTATGTTAGGCAGGTCAGTGTATGTCAGGTAGGTCAATGTATGTTAGGTAGGTCAGTGTGTGTTAGGTAGGTCAGTGTATGTTAGGTAGGTCAGTGTATGTATGTCTGGTAGGTCAGTGCGTGTCAGGTAGGTAGGTCAGTGTATGTAGGTCAGTTTATGTCAGGTAGGTCAGTGTATGTCAGGTAGGTCAGTGCATGTCAGGTAGGTCAGAGTAGGTCAGTGTACGTATGTATGTCAGGTAGGTCAGTGCATGTCAGGTAGGTCAGTGTATGTGTGTCAGGTAGGTCAGAGAAGGTCAGTGTATGTATGTATGTCAGATAGGTCAGTGCGTGTCAGGTAGGTCAGTGCATGTCAGGTAGGTCAGTGCGTATCAGGTAGGTCAGTGCATGGCAGTGTATGTATGTCAGGTCAGTGCATGTCAGGTAGGTAGGTCAGTGTATGTCAGGTAGGTAGGTCAGTGTGTGGCAGGTAGGTAGGTCAGTGTGTGGCAGGTAGGTGAGTTTAGTGGTCAGCATTGATGGGCACCGGTAAGCCAGGCAGCAACCAGCAAGTGAGCTTACCCCCTGCCACGCAACCCCACCTCCTGTGTTCCCGTTTAAAGACTGGCTTTGCTGACATCCCTTCTGGCTACAGATCCTGCTTGCTGTTTCACTACTTTGATCCCTGACTCCTGGCTTGGCTGACAATCCGTTCCGGTTACTGAACTTTGGCTATGTTTTGACTATGTTTGTTCTTTTTACTTTTATTATTAAACAAGTGTGATTTAACTGTACTTCTGTCTCGGTCTGATTTCATGGTTTCTTACAGTAGGCGAAGGCCATGAATTCAGAAGATACAGTCAATCCACTTGTTGGTAATATTTTTTCCAGATTGGATGAGCAAGATCATCCCATGAATCAGTTTGCCATAGCGTTACAAACGCTGCTGAGTCGCATGGCTCACCTGGAATCTCGAGTATTACCTCTGTAAGAGGTATGTCTGGTTCCGCTCCGCTTCCCCCGGCGATTTGGAGGCAATCCAGTTCAATGCAGAGGGTTTCTCAACCAGGTTGAGATATACTTTGAGATGCTGCCCTAGGCGTTTCCCACGGACAGAAACAAAGTAGGTTTTGGGTTTCATGATATCTTTGCTTTCTGAGAGAGCCTTGGCCTGGGCAAACCCTCTATGGGAGACGCAAAAACCTGTTGTCTTGAGTTACCCTGATTTTGTGGCCTCCTTTAAAAGGGTATTTGACTTTCCCTGTGTGCTCCGCTTCTGCTGCTAAGTGCCTCATGTCCATTAAACAGAGTACAAAAACTGTTGCCGACTACGCCTTTGATTTCCGTACTCTGGCAGCAGAGGTTGCTTGGAACAATGAGGCCCTCATGGCTGCTTTTTCTCATGGTCTCTCGGATTCCATCAAGGATGAGATAACAGCCCGAGATATACTCACTGAGCTGGAGAAGTTGATCATGTTTGCCATCCTCATTGACTCCAGACTCAGAAAAAGACTCTTTTTAAGGAGCGCTTATGGAAGCCTCCTGTACGTTTGTCTCTGAGCTTTGCAGTCCCACCCGTGCATCGCTCACCTCCTATGCCTCCTGGTACTGAGTATGGCAGTGAAAGTGAACCCATGCACTTGGGTTTCACGTGTCTCTTTGCGGATGAGAGAGCCTTCAGGAGGAGGGAGAGATTGTGCCTTTATTGTGGCCAGGCAGGTCACTTTTTGAAATCCTGTCCTACCCATCCAGGGAACGCCCAAACCTTGAGGTCCTGTCATGGACAGACCTTAGGTGGCGTTCTTTCATCCCCAGTTATCTAGAAGGATAAGCCCCTGGTTTCGGTCACCCTTTCTTGGGCTGAGTCGTCCGTCGAGATACAGGCTCTAATCGACTCTGGGGCTGCAGGCCTGTTCATTGATGCTGCCTTTGTATCGAAGCACTCGATTCCGCTGCAGCTGCGTGACACTCCACTTGTCATTGAGACTCTTGACGGGAGACCTCTACAGCCTGCCCATGTGACTCATGAGACGGTCCCATTGTCCATGGCCGTAAGGGCTCTTTACCATGAGATAATCCAATTTCAAGTTATTTCCTCACCTAAGTTTCTGCTTGTTATTAGTTATCCTTGGTTACAGAGGCAAAACCCCTCTTTTGATTGGCTCCATGCTGAGCTTCTCGCCTGGTCACCACAATGCAGTGAGACATGCTTCCAGAAGGTAGCCAAGGTCCTGTGCACCTCTTCATTCCCCTACCTCCCAGAGGAGTACCACAATTTTAGCGATGTCTTTGACGAAGGTCAAGCCGGTACTTTGCCTCCACACTGGCCGTATGATTGTGCAATTGACCTTCAACCTGGTGCCATACCCCGTCGTGGCCGGGTTTACCCTTTGCCGGTCTTGGAGGAGAAGGCCATGGAGGAGTATGTTGCAGACGCACGTACTCGAGGTTTCATGCGCAAATGTTCGTCTCCTGCTGGTGCTGGTTTCTTCTTTGTGAAGAAGAAGAGTGGTGAACTGAGACCTTGTATTGATTATAGGGGTCTCAATCGTCTCACAATTAAGAATGCCTATCCGATTCCATTGATTACAGAGTTATTTGACCACCTCAAGGGAGCAACGTTTTTCACAAAGCTTGATTTGAGAGGGGCATATAATCTAGTGAGGATTAAGGAGGGTGACGGCTTGAAAACTGCGTTTAATACCAGAACAGGCCATTATGAGTACCTCGTAATGCCTTTTGGCCTTTGTAACACCCCGGCAGTTTTCCAGGAATTTATTAACGATGTCCTCTGAGATTTGTTACAGTTATGTGTGGTGGTTTATCTCAATGATATCCTCATATTTTCCAAGTCCCTGGAGAGCCACCACACAGGTGTCTGTCCTATGCTTCAGAAACAATCTCTATTGTAAACTGGAGAAGTGCGAGTTCCATCGTGAACAGGTTAAATTCCTGGGCATTTCCACTGCTGGTTTTTCGATGGACCCAGAAAAACTTTCGGCAGTCCTACAATGGCCCCGACCCATGGGTTTACGTCCTCTGCAGCGTTTCCTGGGATTTGCCAACTATTATCGGAAGTTTATGTGTAACTTCTCGTCTCTGGTCAAGCCCCTGACTGATATGACCAGAAAGGATGGTAACCCACAAAGTTGGTCTCCGGAGTCCATTAAGGCCTTTGAGAGTCTCAAGGCTGCCTTTGTTTCTGCTCCTGTTTTGGCACATTCTGATCCTACATTACCTTTTATCCTTGAGGTTGATGCTTCTGAGACTGGTGTTGGCGCCCTTCTGTCTCAACATCCTACCTCTGAGAGCGCTATGCATCCTTGAGGCTACTTTTCCAATAAATTGACACCTGCGGAATGCAATTACGAGATTGGTGACAGAGAGATGTTGGCATTTTAGCCTTGAAAGAATGGAGACATCTCCTCGAAGGTACCACTGTGCTGGTTCTCATTCTTACTGACCATAAGAATTTCACATTCTTGTCTGAGGCTAAACGCCTCTCTCCCAGAAGGGCGCGATGGGCTCTTTTCTTGTCAATTTTCAATTACATTGTCTCATTCTTACCCGGTACTAAGAATGTAAGGGCTGACGCCTTGTCACAACAATTTTCCTCCACTTCCAAGTTGGAGTTGGTTCCGGTTCCTCTGATTCCTCCTGATCGTATTCTGGCTATGGTTCGCACCAGTCTCACGTCTCCATTGGGTGACAAAATTCTTGCTGCTCAGGTCCATGCTCCTCCTGAGAAACCTTGTGACCGCTGCTTTGTCCCAGAGAGTCTCTGTACTGCCGTGCTCCAGACTTACCTTTCTCCCAAGGCAGCTGGCCACCCTGGGAAGAGTCAACTCATTTGGGCCATTTCCGAACAATTCTGGTGGCCTAGTCTACGTGCTGATGTAACTGCCTTCGTAGCTGCCTGTTCCGTGTGTGCTCAGAGTAAGACTTCACGACACCTTCCAGTGGGCCTCCTACAACCCATACCCAATGCAGAGAGGCCCTGGACCCACCTGTCTATGGATTTCATTGGGGAGTTACCCAACTCCCAAGGCAACACTGTTAGCCTTATGGTGTTTGACCGGTTCGCAAAGATGTGTCATTGTATTCCACTTAAGAAGTTGCCCACTTCTAAGGAACGGGCCTCCATTTTTGCTCGGGAGATCTTTCGCTTACACGGGTTACCAAGGTGATTGTCTTGGACAGGGGTAGTCAGTTTGTGTCCCGGTTCTGGCAAGCCTTTTGTGCACGGTTGAGAATTTAACTTGCTTTCTCCTCTGCATATCACCCGCAGTCTAATGGGGCCACAGAACGAGCCAATCAATCCTTGGAGCAATTCCTATGTTGCTATATTTCTGACCATCATAACAACTGGTCAGACCTATTACCGTGGGCAGTTTGCTCACAACAGTGCCTTGAATTCTGCTTCCCGATTGTCCCTGTTTACGGCGAATTATGGTTTCCAATCCTCCATGTTGCCTGACTCATTTGTTCTGCAGAGTATTCCTGCGTTAGAGGAGCATCTCCGTGGTCTTCGTTCCACTTGGGCACAAGTCCAGGAGGCTTTGCGTCATGCTAATGATAGGTAAAGACTCCATGCTGATCGCAGACGCCTGCCTGCACCTTCCTACCAGGTTGGGGACAGGGTCTGGCTGTCATCTCGCAACCTCCGACTTCATATTCCCTCACTGAAGTTTGCACCTCGGGTTATTGGGCCTTTCCGTATTCTTCGAAGGATTAACCCAGTGGCTTACGCATTAGACCTTCCTTCTAATATGCGTATTTCTAATGTATTTCATGTCTCCTTATTAAAACTTTTGGTCTGCAATCGCTTTACCACCTCGGTGCCACATGCTCACCCTGTACAGGTTGAGAACCATGAGGAGTATGAAGTACAGTCCATTGTTGACTCCCGTAGGTTCCGTGGGAACATACAGTACCTGGTGCATTGAAAAGGGTACGGTCTGGAGGAACGCTCTTGGGTCTCATCCTCGGACGTACTTGCCCCTGTCCTCCTCTGTGATTTCCATAGATGTTTTCCCCTCAAGCCTGGTGGTCTACCGAGGGGGAAGGGTTGTTGAGGAGGGGGTACTGTCAGGGCTGAACTCAGCCCTTCCTTCTCTGAGCTGGCCGCTCAGCTGTCAGCTAATTGCCAGCTCCCATTTCTCTCCACAGTTACCCAGCTGTTGATGATCCTGCTCATCAGTCCTGCCTACTTAAGCCGTCCAGTCCAGAGGAGCTCTGCTTTCGCCTTGGTCAAATCACAAGAAACTATCTCCTGCGTTCATGTTTAAAGACTGGCTTTGCTGACATCCCTTCTGGCTACAGATCCTGCTTGCTGTTCCACTACTTTGATCCCTGACTCCTGGCTTGGCTGACGATCCATTCCGGTGACTGAACTTTGGCTATATTTTGACTACGTTTGTTCTTTTTACTTTTATTATTGTCTCGGTCTGATTTCATGGTTTCTGACAGTGCCCGCTGCTGCCAAAAGTCAGTGTGGAGTGCCAGTCCCTGGAGAAGTAAGGCTCTCGTGGATACCACTGGATTGAGAGGGGGCTCAGTCAGCGCCGTTGCTATGGGGGTTCGGGAGGGGGCGGGCCGCACCAAGTGACACTCACCAGAGGGGTGACACCAGGACCACTGCCCACCTCTACATGCTGTGCTGTAATGGTTCTGCTTGCAGAGCTGCAGAGGAGCGGAGCGAGCAAGGCACCAAGCCGTGTGGGGGGAGGCTGCCTGTAACACTTCCCCATCTTAAGCTGCCTGTCTCTCAGGATCTCCAATATCTCCAGATGCAGCCGGAGTTGGTGGGTGGAGCTGGGGGTGTGGCTGCCTCCCAGTGCTGTCTCTTGGCCTAGGCAGACAAGGCCCGGGCCTAGGGTGGCACTTTGCAGGGGGATGGCAAAAAAGCACCCCCCTCGCACGAAAAAAGCCCACCCGACCCATTCTCCTGCCTCGCGTGGCCACCTCTCGCACATAAACAGTCCCCGGCTTTGCTGTAGCGCGGCACTTGTTATGGGCAATATGAGTGTATGGAGTGAACTTGGTAAGGTGGAGGGAGGGACTAGTGCCCCCATAGAGCGGCCGGTGACTGGCTATGCACTTGGCGGAGGAGGGGCTTAATTGTCCGCCTACCCTCCACTGGCATCCTTACACATTTAAAAACTCCTCCCCGGGGCGGGGTGAGTCTGTGTCCAGAGGAGGAGAGCACGGAGGACGTGGGGAACCCTAGACAGTGGCATCACTGTGGGGGTGGGGGGCAGAACGCACCCGGTGACACCCTCCAGGAAGCAGTTGTAGTGGCAGGTGCTGTCCAGCCCCCCCCCCAGCTGTGAAGTGGTGATAGAGCGCTGCTTCACAGCTGAAGACAGGTACTGTCTGGACTATAGGGATTTTATCACTTTTAGCTAGATAGTAGTCCACAGCAGAGAGCCCAAGCTTGTGTTTTATGCAGGTGTACAGGGCTGCAACATCTGCTGTGACCAACAAATAGTCATCACAATAATCTACTTGTTCAAAAAGGTTAATGGTATCTCTTGTGTCCTTTAGATAAGAGGGAATGGATGTCACAAAGAGTTGTAAATAGAGATCGAAAAGAGTTGTAAGTAGAAATCGAATAGAAACGTCCTATGGGGGATGTGACAGAATCGATTCCTCTTACAATAGGATGACCGGGGGGTTACGGCATCATAGTGGACTTTTGGGAGTTAATATAATACAGGTATACGAGGAACCAGGGGTACCAGATACTCCTTTTCCTTCTTATCTAGAATTCCCAATTGTACACCCTTGTCAACCAGTGCAACCAAAATCTTTTTGAAGTCTAAGGTCGGATCCTTCAGCAATGGTCTATACATCTAAATCGTTGAGGATTCTAGACATTTCTATATAGTAGTCGCTTTTATCTAAAATGACTATACCCCCTCCTTTATCTGGTATTAAGATTATCATATACTCTTTTTTTGGGCAATATGTCTAAATCTTTTAATACCAAGTCTCGAAAGACATCAATTGAAGGAGCAAATGGACCTTGACGGTTGAAAAGGGAGGGGTTAGAAAGACCCAAATGAACAGTACATCCCACGCTCTCCTGCATTGCTGGTCTTGAAGGGTTGATAATAAAGTGTCTTTGTATATTTAATTTGCGTATACATTTCTGTACATCTACAAATGTAGAAATTTATGAAGTTTTTTGGGCGGGACATATTTAAGTCCCTTATCTAAAATAAGTTTTTCAGCATCGGAAAATGTAGCGTGACTAAGGTTAAAAATGCCTTTATCATTTATGTTCTTTTTCTTTTTTTCTGGCACGCCGTCCCCCTCTGGAGCCTTGTTTTGTTCTTGTCCTCATTTGTGACCTGGTTTTTCCTGGGGAAAACCCCCAGCATGGGAGGGTCCAGGGTAGGTTTTATTATAACTGTACGGTGATTTGTTGTATTGGTCATGTTCCCATTCCATACAGGAGTAATGGGTATTGTATGTTTCTGTTTCCCAGCTGAAGCCTATTATGTAGAAACTAGTCGGGTGGAGCCCATTGTGAGACGTTGAACCGTTTGAGCTGGCTGGTGCAAACCACCGCTCTGTTTTTTATGTGCATTTATTTTTGCTGATGTTTGGCTGCCTTGATGTTTTTTCACAGAAAAAACAAAAAGAGGATCCTGGAGCAAAATGACAATTGCATTTCTTTGTTTACCTGTGATCTTGTGCGGTGGAATAACGGACCCGGGTGATCTGGGCTATCCGCTGACCACATCCCTAGGATCCTGCTGTGGCATTGGTCCCCTTTGTCTTCCCTGGATAAAGGCCCTGGCCGGGTAATTGGCCGCAGACTTATACAGCTTGCCTTGCGGTAAGCACGCATTTTGTGTGGTGCTGACACCTTGGTTGCGGTGGAGGATTCATCCCCTATCTATTAAAATCATCTATTCACACCTGGTTTATGGATTTTGTTCACGAATAGCTCTCTATTGAAGAAAAGATTCATTTCTGATAAATTATATGTATAAACTGTGATTTTGTTGGTATCAACAATATTACCTTGTTGAACTTTATATTATTATCACTGTTGATTATTTATTTCATCGATTTACCATTCACTTAGTTTTTGATATATTCCTTAGTGCTGCTATATTTTTTTCCTACCACATTTCAGATTATAGACAAATTTGTCCCTCATTGTAGAGGAGAGTCCTCCTTATGGGGGGTATCACGTCTGGAAACATTCTGGATTTACCAGCTCAAATCATATTCGCCTTTTGGGATGAATATTGATTGGGACATAAATGCCTTTATCAATAAGGCTTAGACTCTAGATGGTTGTTGAATATCCTTGATTGTTTATTTTTAATTTTTTTATTATCCTTTTAGTTTGTTCATGTTTATATATATGTTTTATTTTCAACCACAGTTATGTTCTTGCATCATTGTGATTGGATGAACACTGTATTTGGTCTGTTTTTTTTTTTCCTACATTGTGGTGTATTATCATCTGTATGGTTGCCGATGTTTATTATGCCCACATTTGTTTTTCAACACAGTGGTATGTGTTGATCATTTGCAGCAGTGTGATCGGCCTTTCCGATGTATTATTGTGTTATAACTTACATGGGCGTGGCCCTGATGTTGGTTTGCTACGATGCTGTGGGCATTGTCACATTGCGCCTCACTATGTGTCTTATGACATGTCGGAGGTCATGTGATCATGACCACAATGAGCCTCTGGTGCCCATCACAACATCGCCAAGGTAAAGATCAGGAGATCGTGGTCGCCTTCCCGCTTCCGGTTTTGCCTGCTTATTCCATTGCTGAGATTATCTTTTCAACTATTGGAGATCGTGACCTGAGATCCGGGTTTCCATACATGCCTGTTTGACCCACCGCCGCTGACGTGTGTGTCCACGTCTTATGGTAAGAGTACCTACCCCTTCTTTTGGTGGTGGAGCACAGCCCTGGGTGTTTTAGGAATATCGGAACTTTACCATCTTTGTGTTTTGAGATCCATTTGATTTTCATTTCATCATGGACCATTCCGGAGGAGTACAACATGATACTCATTATTGATGGACTTTATATTGTGTTGATATGTATCAAGATTGATTTAATTATCTACTGACGTCAGTGTTCATTTTGGCAGCAAATTTCGATATAGTTTTAGTCTTAGTCTTGGGACTAAAATGGCATTTTAGTTTTAGTCCCATTTTAGTCTTCTGCAATTGTTTTAGTTTTAGTCGTATTTAGTCGACTAAATCTCCAGTACATTTTAGTCAACTAAAATGTCCTACGTTTTAGTCGACTAAAATCTCCAGTACATGTTAGTCGACTAAAACTCATTTTAGTCGTCTAAAATCTAATGGGTGTAATTAAATTGTAATGCATTAGTTAAACATTTCTCTACAATTTCCAAACTCATTATGAGTGAAAAGTCTAATATGTTATTATTTATGGCATTGAGGTATGAACATGCACTACAGACCAGTGTTAATTTTGAAGTCAAATTTCAATTTAGTTTTAGTCTTTTGACTAAAATGGCATTTTAGTTTTGGTCCCATTTTAGTCTTTTGACTAAAATGGCATTTTAGTTTTAGTCGTATTATAGTCATGTCAATTGTTTTAGTTTTAGTCGTATTTTAGTCGACTAAAGTAGTATTCATTTAGTCGACTAAAATGTTTTAGTAAACAAAATTAACACTGATGACTTTACAGTTTATTTTTGTATATTGTTCATTCATATATATTTCTTCACTTTTATTTTTTATTTTCGTTTATATGAAGTCACTTGACTCTGTTATTTGGATTAAGGTTACCATTAATAGCACTGAATTTAAAAATTAATGCACGTTTTTTCTTGAAAACATTACAGTTTAATTGCTGTAGTATATGTTCACTTATTACTCAGTTTACTCTTTGGGCATACATGCATTTATACTGCTGCACTTTTTGTCACATTTTCATTTACAATATAGTGTACATCCTGATTGGCTGCTAGTAGTTTCTGTGCTTTGCACTTTTTCTGTTTGTGTTTTTCTTTCTATAAAAATAAAATGTATGGGTCTTCGGAAGCGTTTTTTGACTGTTTCAGTTTGGAGTGTCATCTCGCTCCGACAGCTGGTGAAATCACAGGCTGATTATTAGAGATGATGTTCCGTAGTTCTTTCCTCTGATTAGGATCTTCACCCTCCAGTCTATTATGAGCAGGTCAATAGTCGCTTTGGAGGAATACTAATGAAGACATGAGTAATAAACACCATCTGATGGGGCAATTCCACTTCTTCCTGAATGCTGCGCACACCGTACTGTTAGAAGCCAGATCCTTTCTATTTGTTATTTAGTTGTATACATGAAAGATCTACTAAATGGAAATAATTATATCATTTACGGTACAAAAATGGAATCTAATGTACTAAAAGCCTTCTTTCTATGCAAATAATTAAATCTATGCATGGGGCAATCATTTGCTCAATAAATATGCAGCATCTGCTTCTCAAAGCAGCACAGGGATTGGACCTTACTGCTCCTCCCACCTCGTTCCAAGTTACAGGACAAGATATTATAGACCTTCTGCAGTCACTAATGTCATGAAACACTCACAAGGCTCCCAAACCCACATGCATTTTTCGAAGGCAGTGATGGCGGACCTTGGCACCCCAGATGTTTTGGAACTACATTTCCCATTATGCTCATGCACTCTGCAGTGTAGCTGAGCATCATGGGAAATGTAGTTCCAAAACATCTGCGGTGCCAAGGTTCACCATCATTGTTCTAAGGCTTTATATAATGAAGCTTTAATTATCGCAAGAAAGAGTGACTTGTTTACATAAAACAAAATGCTACCTGCTAATGTGGCATGGGACAGTTTAATGATAGATCTTTGAGCTCCGTTCCCAGTCACATTGCCTAGGCTGAGATGATGTCATCAGTCTGCTGCAGGCAGGAGGGAGCATTTCCTCGGTCTCTTCTCCCCAGGGATCAAACTGCAAGCTTGTAACTTTGTAGCAAGGTGAAAGGTTGCAACAGGGGCAGTCATGGATGTTAAAAGAAGATTTTTCCCTACATTATGAGGCTTGTGCATCACATAGCAGCAACTGGAATTTGGATTTTTTTTAGACCGGAGCCTTTAGTTGATCTCTAGATTCTATATGTGTTGTAAATGCATTGCAGTGTTACTAAACCCAGGACCCTGCATTCACTATATCTGGTCTCCCACAGTACACAGGACATGGTAATGCAATTATTTTAGTAAATATAAACTGTTAAAAACCTTTTCTCATCAGCAGTATATAGCAGTCTTGTGACTTCTATCAGTTTCCGGCCGAGCACTTGTGGAAGAGTTTTCATTCTCCTCTGACTGTCCTATTAGGCTGTATGGTCCCTGACCCTCTGTCTGGACAGTGCTGATTGGCCTTATGCTGATCACATGCACCCTCCCCCCCAAAAAAAACTCTCCAGCAATACACACCAAACTGAGCATGTGCAGAGTGCCCCCAAGTCTCTGTACTATCAGGAGATAGAGTGGGGACTGTGGAAGAAGGGGGGGATCAGAGAAGACAGGATCAAACAGCCTTTTTACACAATGTGCTGGATTAACCCCTTAGGTTCCACACTGAGTATAACAAGCATGCTTTACTGCATATACAGACTGATTTTACTGTTGTGGGTTTAGTAACACTTTAAAGTGTCTGTTACCCCAACCTTTTATATTCCTGATATGTGCTTGCTGCACCATGTACTTGTATGAGAAAGCATCCTGTTCACTTTGTATCGCCTCCTTTATGTGAAACCCCTGGTGTTCCTGCCAGTCCCCTTGTTTTCTTAATGTAACAAGGTCCCCAGCCTCCTTTGATCTAATGAGAACCTCCAGGGCCAGGGATAGCTGACATCCTTCTGTATGTATTGGGTTGTGAGGCATGGTGGGCGCAGAGTAGTTAAAGTTATTGGGTGCAAGACACTTTTTAAATGCAAAAGAAAGTTTATTTCTTTTAACAAACTTTTTTGGGGGAGAGAGGGTTAGGGCCAGGACACCCTAAGGCCCCTTTCACACGATCGGACCGTTCAGGTCCGCCTGTCAGTTTTGACGGCGGACCTGAACGGGCGATCCATGTTAGCCTATGGAGCGTCGGATGTCAGCGGAGACATGTCCGCTGACATCCGACCCGGTCCGATCCGCTAAAAGCAGACGTATGGCTCTACGTCCAGATCCGTCGCTGGCGGATCGGATCGGGTGAGATCTGACGAAAACGGACACGCTGTCCGTTTTCGTCCGATCCCTCCATAGGCGGCAGCGGCGCCTGACAAGCCCCTCCCCGCTCAGTGAGCAGAGAGGGACCTGTCATCCGCCGGCTCAGCGGAGATCAACGGACTGATCTCCCGCTGAGCCGGCGGACCGAGGCGGGCTCCGTAGAAACGGAGCCCGCCTCGTGTGAAAGGGGCCTTAGGTAGTTGCAAGATTAATTGGCAGACTCCGAGACTTCAATAGGAGACAGCCATGCAGGGAAAGACATCCAGCAAGACGCCACATCTACATGTGTAGGAATGCTGTCTTTTATGGCAACAGTCTTTAACAGTTCCTAACACAAAGCTGAACAGTTCCTTTCTATTCCACTACAATCACTCCTTGTAGTTCTTCAGCACACTGAGCTCCCGGTCTCTCACTAGACCCCCTGATTCACTGACACTGAATCCCTTGAGCTCCTCCAATCTTTACGGTGGTATCTACCTCAAGCATCACCCCCTCTTCTCTGCTGGGTCCCTAGCTTGGCACTCTAGATACCTCTCAAGCTTTACCCCCGCTGGCCTGCTCGGTCCCTGGCTTGACACACAAGGCTGCTCTGCAAGCATCACCTCCGCTGGCTGGGTCCCTGGCTTGCTACCCACTGAAGTTTCCAGATTCTTCACCGTCCCCGGTTGGTGAGAATGTTGCTCCAGTACTTGCTTCAGTTACTCACTGTGGCCCCTGGTAATTAGGCGGATAGTCCCTTACTGGCAACAGCTTCCCCTCTAACCCTGACCACGACAGGTTCTCCGGCCAGGAGAACCGCCACTTTTGGTTGGACTGCAAGCCGCAGTCCCAACCCTGCGCTGGTCCTTGCTTCTGGATAGGCCCTCAGACAGCCTATCAGCCAGATGTGCCCGGGATAGGGCCCATCTCCCACCTAGCAGCCTGGGCAATACAACACATGTCCACCCAGACAGCCGTCTAGGTGGCACAGAACACCTGACTCCACCCGAATATATAGGCTCTCCCAGCAGGCCAAGGGATTCAAGAAAGCCCCTGCCCATTGGCTGAGATACCCCATATACCCATAACCTGACCTTGTGTTGCCCTTCTCGTATCCAGTACCACCAACTACCCTGCCACCTAGTGGTAGAAGAGAAAAGTGCAACAAGGCCAAACTCAATCAATAGATCTCTAACAGTCAACCAGGATGATTACCTATGCTGGGAATTCAGTGTACTCTCCTCCAGTTATCAGAATTTTGTCAGACATTTGTGAACACAGCCAAGAACTGGCACCAGGATCTACATGACCGTATCATCCCTGAGCCAGTTTCTCAGTCCAGGAAGTAGATAAGTGACCCTGGATAATACCTGTACAAAGATGGTGTCGTCCTGGAGAGAAGAGCAGTTGAAAGCATCGTCAAGGGGAGTACTGTGATCTCCGTGAGAGGTAATAAATAGCTGAAAGTGTTGCACTTACATAGTACTTAGCATACTGAATTTATCATTGAAATCTATCCCATGTTAGGTTCACTTTAAGTAAGTAGGACCAGGTATACAGTTGTGCTCATAAGTTTACAAGAAAAACTTTTCTTTCACTTATGGTTAGTGTTTCACTGAAGCCATTTATTATCAATCAACTGTGTTTACTGTTTTTAAATCATAATGGCAACAGAAACTACCCAAATGACCCTGATCAAAAGTTTACATACCCAGGTGATTTTGGCCTGATAACATGCACACAAGTTGATACAAAGGGGTTTGAATGGCTATTAAAGTTAACCATCCTCACCTGTGATCTGTTTGCTTGTAATTAGTGTTTGTGTGTGTATAAAAGGTCAATGAGTTTCTGGACTCCTGACAGACCCTTGCATCTTTCATCCAGTGCTGCACTGACGTTTCTGGATTCTGAGTCATGGGGAAAGCAAAAGAATTGTCAAAGGATCTGCGGGAAAAGATAGTTGAACTGTATAAAACAGGAAAGGGATATAAAAGATACCCAAGGAATTGAGAATGCCAATCAGCAGTGTTTGAACTCTAATGAAGAAGTGGAAAATTATGGCTCTAATAGGCTTCAAAAAAGGTCAACTGTGAGCGCAAAGCATTGCGCTCACAGTTCACCCAGCTGGGTTAGCAAAGCAAATGAATACTTGCTTTGCTAACACTGAGCCGCCTTTCAGCCAATCAGGAGGCGCAGATCTAATACCCATCACCTGATTGGCTGATTAGCTGAAGGCACAGGCGTCCTGATTGGATGCCTAACAGAAGAGAGCAGATGAACGGAACGGGAGAGGACAGAGAGCCACGGAGGACACAGGAGCACGCTACCATCAACTGCTGCATGTCCCACAGCTTGCTGCCGTAAGGATGGGGTAAAAGCGGCAAGCGGTGGGGGGGGGGTCACAGAGGCTACATATGATGGGTACAGGCGCTGTTTGATGGGTACACAGGCTACATATGATGGGAACACAGGCTACATATGATGGGCACACAGGCTGCAAATGATGGGTACACGGGCTGCATATGATGGGCAAAGGCGCTGTATGATGGGCACACAGGCTACATATGATGGGCACACAGGCTACATATGGGCACACAGGCTGCATATGATGGGCACACAGGCTACATATGATGGGCACACAGGCTGCATATGATGGGCAAACAGGCTGCATATGATGAGCACAGAGGCTGCATATGATGGGCACAGAGGCTGTATATAATGGGCACAGAAGCTACATATGAAGGGCACAGGCACTGCATATGATGGGCATAGTGGCTGCATTTGATGGGCACAGTGGTTGCAATTTATGGCACAGTGGCTGAATTTAATGTGACAGTGACTTCATTTTATGCGGCACAGTGGCTGCATTTGTTATCAGGGGGGGCTCTAATGAGGGGATACCTGATGTAAGGGGGACTCCGCTGGGGACACCTGATGTAAGGAGGGACTCCGCTGGGGACACCTGATGTAAGGAGGGACTCCGCTGGGGGCACCTGATGTAAGGAGGGACTTCACTGGAGACACCTGATGTAAGGGGGGAACTCCGCTGGGGACACCTGATGTAAGGAGGGACTCTGCTGGGGACACCTGATGTAAGGAGGGACTCTGCTGGGGACACCTGATGTAAAGAAGGACTCTACTGGGGACATCTGATGCAAGGAGGGACTCCACTGGGGACTTTAGTGGGAACATCTGATGGCTTGTGGTGGCAGGTGACGTGGCAAGTGACACGCTTAGGGCTCCCACTGATTCTACATTATGGTGAGTTGAATGATTTCATTTTATATTACAATGTAATAATAGAAATAATGCGCTTCAATCATCCTGACACCATAACAACCATAGTGCCATGATTATTGAAGTGCCAACACCAGGTGTATGGAGTATCTTTATCTACTGATTGTCAAACTTTCTAAAATACACATATTTCTATTGTGGTGTTGGATCTGGGCCTGCTGTCCCTCCACCCCCTTTTCTTTCCTTCCTCCTCTCTCTCTCTCTCTCTCTCTCTCTCTCTCTCTTTCTCCCTTTGTTTCTCCCTCTATCCCTCGTTCATCTCAGACTCTAACCACACTCCTTTTGAGTAACGCCCCCTTTAAGACACGCCCAACATGTAGCTTAAACCACGCTCATTTTCGCCGCTGTGCGATTCATTATGCCACACCTACAAACGAATGTCCCACCCCCTAATTATAATAAGACTCTGCCCACAGACAAAAAAGTGTCCCTATAAATTTTTTTACAATGTTGGCAACTATGCTCTCGTAGATGCTGCCCCGGTAATGTATGCTATGCTTGTGTGATATCTTGGTTGCTACTCTGACACAACCAGTGACAGAGGGGAGGGGATAGTGGTTGCAAACATAATACCCTGCTACACAGCATACAGAGGCAGGCCCTCTACCTTTCTTTGTACTCCAGCTTACAGTTGGTCCTTAACCACTTGCCTACTGGGCACTTTCACCCCCTTCCTGCCCAGGCCAATTTTCAGCGCTGTCACACTTTGAATGACAATTGCGCGGTCGTGCTACACTGTAACCATTTGAAATTTTTTTTTATTTTCTTCACACAAATAGAGCTTTCTTTTGGTGGTATTTAATCACTTCTGGGTTTTTTATTTTTTACAAAAAGAAAAAAAAAGTCCAAAAACTTTGAAAAAAAAAGTTTTTCTTTTTGTCAGTAAATTTTGTAAATAAGTAGTTTTTCTCCTTCACTGATGTGCACTGATGAGGCAGCACTGATGGGCACTGATAGGCTGCACTGATGGGCGCTGAGGAGGTGGCACTTATGGGCACTGGTGAGGTGGCACTTATGGGCGCTGATTAGGTGGCACTGATGAGGAGGCACTAATATGCCACACTTATGGGCACTGATAGGTGACACTGATGAGCACTGATAGGCGGCACTGATGGGTGGCACTGGTGGGCACTGATAGGCGGCACTGGTGGGCATTGATAGGCGGCACTGGTGGGCACTGATAGGCGGCACTGGTGGGCACTAATAGGTGGCACTGATGGGTGGCACTGATGGGCATTGATGGGTGGCAATGATAGGCTTTGATGGGCAGCATTGATGGGCAGCAATGATGGGCATTATGAGGTAGCACTGATAGGTGGCACTGATAGCCAGCACCAACTGGCATCACTAATGTGCACTGATTGGTGGCACTTGTGGGCACTGATTGATGGCACTGGTGGGCACTGGGAGGGCACTGATTGCTGGCACTGGAGGGCACTGATTGCTGGCACTGGTGGTACTGTATTGTAATCAGGGCACTGATGATGAGTGCCCTGATTATATGTCTGGATGTCCCCTGCGAGAATATACTGATGAGAAGACACTGATGATCGCCTCACACTCTGTCAGTGTGAGACGATGAGAGACAATTACTGGCATCTCCGTGTTTACATGTGACCGGCTGTGATTGAACACAGCCGATCACATTGTTAAAGAGCCGCAGCCGCAGCTGTTTACAGAGATCAGGGTGTAGCTAGGACACAGTGCGGCCGGATTTGCAGAGCCCTTTGCCACGCCACGCGCCCACGCGGGCGTACGTGCGAGAGAGGCCATTCTGGGATGATGTCATATGATGGTGTCCCAGAACGAGAGCTGAACCACCCCACCGTCATTTGACGGTGTGCGGGCGGCAAGCGGTTAAAGAGAAATTAAAGTTTTGATTTTTTCCTTTACCTAGGTGGATGCAACATCGATCCGATGCTGCATCTGTCTCCCACTGGCTGTAAGACTGAGAACTGATCGAACACCGCTGATCGCTCGATTCTCAGAGCTCCATAAGCAGACAGCTGTTGACTGTCAGCCGCCTCAGAGATGTGTGAACCGGCTTCATTGAGAGCCAGTCACACTCTCCTGTCATGCGAATTGGATGCGGAGAAAACCGCATCCAATTCACATAAGTGTGAACCCGGGGCCAATCTCTCTAAAGTGAGGGGACATCTGTTGTTGGACAGTTGCCACCCAAAGGCCCTGTTTGCACTTGGAGCAAGCACGTTCTGCTTTGCCCATGTCCAAAATTTGGTGCATGAGCTTCTTTGGTGCATTTTTTAGAGTGGAGGGAGGCCCATTCGAATGAATGGTGCCGCTTCAAAAACATGCTATAAAAATGCGCAAAGAAAACGCAATACGGTAGCGTGTCGCAAGTGTGAACAGGGCCTAACAGCTGTTTCATTGTAAGATTCCATTCACCTTCAGGTGACGACCATAAAACGTAGGATTTCCCATCACTCTCTGTTTCAGTGACAATGTCTCACAGCGCCCAAGGAGGATGGAGACGGGCACGGCCAACCCAGCGACGGCCAAAAGGGGGGCAGAGGAGGGGAGAACCCCAATGAAAAACCAGGTAGTCCGCACCAGAATGAAGACGGTGTAAATCTCACTTCGTAGATATACAGCGTAAAAACTGAAAAGATTCCAAAACATGGAGGACCAGGAGGCCAAAAGATAAGGACTTGTTAGTCTGTCTAGTTTCGGAGTTGATGTTACAGGGGAACAATCTCCACTGAAAGGGGTGCCTGGAGGATCGCCTTTGAGAGTATGTCTCTATATCTTTAGACAGTAAGTTATATCCCATGGGTGGCCTATCATGTGAGTATCCTAGATCTTAGCAGGATTGGTTGTATCAAAAGAGGCCTCACATTTCCAGTGGTATGCTTATTTAAGGGTCTTCTGTTGTTTTTTATGGCCATAATTAGATTTCCGTAATTGTTGACAAATTCCTTCTGCAACAATTTTCTGCATAACTGTGCCATGCGTCAGCTGTAAAGGTTATCTCTATCTGGAGAGTGAGTCACACCAATGACACTTGCTTACAATTAACATTGCCATTCTAACATGTGACAGCTGCTCGTATAAAGGGCATATAAAGTGTAACTGACTGAATAAACTAAACTGTAATAATGAACAGAGTGTTATATCTTTTAGCAGAGCCATTCAGGGCTGTATTTCTCATATGGGTCCTGTAGGGAGGCACAAGGGATAGAGGAGGTTGTGTTCAATCCCAGAATCTACAAAGGATGGCATTGCCCTTAAAGAAGAACTGTAGGCAAAACATTTTTTTTTTTCATTTTGGATAGAGTGAGGGAGGGTTATAACCCCTGTCAGATTTTATTTTTTGCCATCTGTGTCCCATTGCGGAGATTTCTCTTCACTTCCTGACCTATAGCCAAACAGGAAGTGAGAGGAAATCCCTGCAAAATAAGCAAATTTCTTATGGACCCCCAGGCCACCAGAACTAGTGTCCCCATTCTAAGATCCCCCCTCTGTTACTTTACTGGGGACAACCCAAAATTTGGGATTTTCTTTTACTTTCACTTTCAATGATAATGGTAAACAGGACAAATAGAGAGGGTGAATCCCCTTAAAGGGCTAGTAAACCGCTGCAATGAAAAAAAAAAAAAAAAAACTTTCCCCTGCATACTAGCACATTATGAAATACTTACCTTAAAACTAAGCCCTCCAGCGGCACGCTGTCAACACTGAGAGGGCTTCCATCTTCCCCCGGTCTTCCTTCCGGGTTCACAGACTCCCAGCTGTGTGAGTGGCTGGAGCCACGATTACATCACTCCCCCCCAGTTACGGCACAGTGCTCTTCAGAGCGCATGCGCCAGTGATGTCACCAGCTGCATATTTCCTAAACGGTGCACATTTAGGAGATATTCATTTTACCTACAGGTAAGCCCGCCAACATTCGTTGGGTCATGGAGAAGGCAAGGAAGTTCCAGAAGAATGTCTTCTTTATTGACTACAGTAAAGCCTTTGATTGTGTGGATCACAACAAGATGTGGCAAATACTGAAAGAAATAGGAATACCAGACCACCTCACTTGTCTTCTGAAAAACCTGTATGCAAGTCAAGAAGTAACGGTTAGAACAAGACATGGAACAACTGACTGGTTCCTTGAGAAAGGAGTGCGGCAAGGATGTATATTGTCACCCTACTTATTTAACATATATGCAGAGTACATCATGCGAAATGCCAGGATCAACGAATCACAAGCCAGAATTAATATAGCCGGGAGAAATATCAACCTGAGATATGTAGACAATACCACACTAATGGCGGAAAGTGAAGAAGAACTAAAGAGTCTTTTAATGAAGGTGAAAGAAGAGACCACAAAAGCTGGCCTGACTTTGAATATTAACCACTTGCCGCCCGCCCTATTACAGAATGACGGCGGCAAAGTGGTTTGATATTCCTTATCGGACGTCATATGACGTGATCAGGAATATCTAGCCGCTGCGCGCCCCCGGGGCGCGCATCGCGACGATCGTTGTTGCGGGGTGTCAGTCTGACACCCTGCAACACCGATCTAGGTAAAGAGTCTCCGACGGAGACTCTTTACCACGTGATCAGCCGTGTCCAATCACGGCTGATCACGATGTAAATAGGAAGAGCCGGTGATCGGCTTTTCCTCACTCGTGTCTGACAGACACGAGTAGAGGAGAGCCGATCGGCTGCTCTCCTGACAGGGGGGGTCTGTGCTGATTGTTTATCAGCACAGCCCCCCCTCGGATCCTACCCAGGACCACCAGGGAAGCCGCCCAGGACCACCAGGGAAGCGATCCACACTGGACCACCAGGTATGCCCCTAGACCACCAGGGAAATGTCACTGTGTGCCCAGGCAGCTGCCAATCTGTGCCCAGGCAGCTGCCAGTCAGTGCCCACTTCAATGCCTACCACTGCCAGTGCCACCAGGGATGCCCATCAGTGCCTCATTTCAGTGCCACATAGCAGTGCCTATCAGTGCCGCCTATCAGTGCTGCCTATCAATGCCGCCTATCAGTGCCACCCTATCAGTGCCTAGCAGTGCTCAGCAGTGCCGCCTTTCATTGCCCACCAGTGTCGCCCATCAGTGCCCACCAGTGCCACCCATCAGTGCCCATCAGTGCCGCCTATCAATGCCCATCAGTGCTGCATATGAGTGCCACCCATCAGTGCCGCCTACCAGTGTCCATCAGTGCCGCATTTCAGTGCCCGCTCATTGGTGCCACCTCATCAGTGCCGCCTTATCAGTGCCCATCAGTGAAAGAGATAACTTACTTATTTACAATTTTTTTTAACAGAAACAAAAGCAAAACTATTATTTTTTTTCAAAATTTTCGGTCTTTTTTTATTTGTTTAGCAAAAAATAAAAACCGCAGAGGTGATCAAATACCACCAAAAGAAAGCTCTATTTGTGGGAACAAAATGATAAAAATTTAGTTTGGGCATAGTGTAGCATGACCGAGCAATTGTCATTCAAACTGCGACAGCGCTGAAAGCTGAAAATTGGTCTGTGCAGGAAGGTGTCTAAGTGCTTTGTATTGAAGTAGTTAAAGAGGAACTGCAGTCTGCTCACATAATTTTTAGTAAAAACATCTTTGCCATTCTGAAGCTTCCCTCCAACCACTTTGCATATTATTTTATATATACTGTGATTCTGTACTTGCTAAATATACTGCAGAAATCTCCCTCCACTGAGTCTGGCTGCAATCATTTTAACTGTGGGCAGCTGAAGCTGCTGCCTGTTCACTTCCTGGATTTACACAGACATACAGAGGCACACCTCCAGCTCTGCAGCTCTCATTGGCCCTCTTATGACTCATCCCCCTTCTCTTCCTGGCAAACTCTCACAAGAGTGAGAGAGAGAGCTGTGTATGATGTCATAAGTTTGGGCTTTGTAACAGACAAGAAACAGGAAGTGGGCTGTATAAGGTGTTTACTGGCAGAAGAAAAAATGTTTTACTATCCAAAGTTAAAACAACAAGGGCAGAAGATTTAATGGATGGAAAGTTGAAAAAATGACTGAAGTCCCACGTTAAGAAAACTAAGATCATGGCAACAGGTCCCATCACTCCTATGAAAACAGAATGAGAAGAATTGGAAACCGTGACAGATTTTATCTATCTAGGTTTCAAGATCACGGCAGACGGTGACTGTAGCCATGAAATTATTAGATGCTTGTTTCTTGGGAGGAAAGCACTGGCAAACCTAGACAACATTATAAAAAGCAGAGACATCACCCTACCGACAAAGTGCCATATAATCAAAGCTATGGTATTTCCCAGTAGTAACCTATGGAAGCGAAAGTTGGACCATAAGAAAGGCTGAACACCGAAGAATTGATGCTTTTGAACTATGGTGTTGGAGAAGACTCTTGAAAATCCCTTGAACGGCAAGAAGATCAAACCAGTCAATCTTGAAGCAAATCAAGCCTGAATATCCACTGGAAGGACAGATGCTGAAGCTGAAACTAGAATACTCTGGCCACCTAATGTGAAGAGAGGACTCATTGGAAAATACCCTGATGCTGGGAAACATGGAAGAAAAAATAGGACGACAGAAAACTGCGGGAGCTGGTCGACGGGTACCGCGGACTCGATGTCCGCCGGCACCCGCTGATCCTTTGGTACAGAGGGAGAACGGCGATCTGTCTCTGTAAACAAGGCAGATCACCGTTCTGTCAGTACAGAAGGCATAGATCCTGTGTTCCTGCAAAGCAGTGGCACCGATCCATACCTTCCCCTAGTACAAGCACCTCCCCCACAGTAAGAAAACAACAGCTAGGCACACATTTAACCCTTTGATCGCCCCTGATGTTAATCCCTTCCCAGCCAATGTCATTAGTACAGTGACAGTGCATATTTCTAGCACCAATCACTGTATTAGTGTCATTGGTCCCCAAAAAGTGTCAAAAGTGGCAGTTAGTGTCTGATTTGTCCACCGCAATATCTCAGTCCCACTATAAGTCGCTGATTGCCACCATTACTAGTAAAAAAAATCCATAAAAATATCCCATAGTTTGTAGACGCTATAACTTTAGCGCAAACCAATCAATATACGCTTATTGGGATTATTTTATTTTTTTTTTTTACCACAAATATGTAGTAGAATACATATTGGCCTAAATTGAGGAAGAAATTAGATTTTTTAAATTTTTTATTGGATGTGTTTTATAGCAGAAAGTAAAAATATATATATATATTTTTAATTGTTAGTCTTTTTTTGTTTACAGAGCAAAAAATAAAATCCGAACAGGTGATCTAATGCCATCAAAAGAAAGCTATATTTGTTGGAAAAAAATGTATATACACTTTTTTTGGGTGCAGCATTGCACGGCTGCGCAGTTGTCAGTTAAAGCAATGCAGTGCCTTATCGCAAAAATGGCCTGGTTAAGAGGGGGGGAAATCTTACGGAGGGCAAGTGGTTAAATTTGGACATTTTGGTGAAATTTTGTATTTTGTTGAAATGTACTGGAGTCAAGAGGAAAAGCAAAAGTAATATAGCTTTTGTTGTTTTTTTGGGGTGCATGGGGATTTAAATGACTCGTATGGTTAACCATTTGCTATCCAGCGTACGTATAAACAGTGCTGTGGAGCTCCCCCCCCCCCCCTTCTGCCATCAACAAGAAGAGAGAAAAAAGCAAGGGCAGAATCGCCCGAGTGTAAAACAATTTATTGAGATAAAGTTAAAATCTTCAATCTATGCACTCACATAATGTGATGGAGGCATAGGCACATCAATGGCAATCTGACCGCCTTCTCCTGGTTGGTATATCTCACAGTCGGTGGAGGAGACCCATATGGGCTTCAAACTCAGGGCTATGTTATCCGCCGACACACAGAGAGGCGTGTAGGATCCATTGCACATGCGCACAGTGGAGCCGGCATCACACACCGACGGGGATAGGACCTCCAGAAAAAGGGGAAGGAACACTGATTTGGTTGCTAGGACAACATGTTTTCAGGGGCGTAATCCTCCTTTCTCAAGTCCATGAGGTCCCTTCCACCACCACCTAACGTAATATGCAGGCATAGGTGTGCGCAGCCTATTGCATTAGGGTGTGCACCCTTAAGCTCAAACACACATGCGTGTGCAGGTATCTACTTATATATGACCCCGGCACATTGATCTCCCTGCCGGCACAGTGAAAGAAAAGAGCATAAACACTTCTCTTATGGCAGAGCCGGTAAGAGGGAGATCTTTCCCCTATTTCTGCTGCTACACACAGCGATAACACTAATGTGCACAGGGTGATTAGGGTGTGCCTGGGCACACCCGGCACACCCTGTGCGCACGCCTATGTATGCAGTAATGTTGGGTGCTGTATGCCCACCGGCTGGAATCCGTAGACAATCAAAGTGTAGAAATATCATCAGCACACCAAGGATTCCTCAAAAGACCCTTTTGAGGAATTCTTGGCGTGCTGACATTTCTACACTTTCATCACCACCTGCCGCCATTACTGGGCTCTCCTTTTACATCGGGACCGGTGTAAGCACTAGAGTCGACTGCCCACAGAGGATATTCATTCCCTGGTCTCCCTGTAATGAATGAAGCGATGAGGATTTTGTCACTTTGGGCTATAGAGCTATCTTTCCCTGACTGTTACAGCCAGGGAAGCAGCTGATCAAACAGAGCCTTTTTTCCCCACAGCATCTTCTCCCCCCATACTACATTGCACCAAATGCCTTTGCAAACCCACATATTACCTTGTAAAATTAATAGTGACATCATCACTGTGCTGTACATAGCCTGAGCAGCAAGCAGGGATGTGGGAGGGGCCCAGCAGTCTCCGCCCACTACAGGATGTCTGTAGAAAACTAAAGAAGAGGGCGGAGACTAGACCAGTCACTCTGCACAGTGAGAGAGAGCAGCAGTGAGCGGTCTTTATTACAGGAAAAGTCTCTCGCTGGATTATTGCACAGTTCTAAAAGAAATACACAAAGCACACCAAGATTCAATGAAGAACACACATGATGAATGGATTTAGACAACATCTGTTGAGTCCAGGGTTCAGCTTTAATATATTTTCTATTCTGAGATGAAAGGGTGATATAGTGGAGCATTCGTAGTAGCACTCAGCATTTCCTCGCTCTAGTGCAGAGGCAACTTTCTAGTCCTTCACATTTTGATTGATGCTTTTGGGTAAAAAAAAAGGCTTCAATGCTTAGCAACGAAGTTCGCCTGGATGTGGAGGGGCGATGATGATTTGGCACTAATGCACAATTCAGCTCATCTCCGCCTCACTCATCCTCCACCGCTCTGTGTCACTCATTCATTAGAATGCCATTGTAATTCCTTAGTAATGGTTCATCCTCTTCTAGTAGCTTTTAAGCCTGAATGATGGTCTGACGTGATGGGTTATGAATCCAGATTTCTGAATATGTTGTTGAATGACGGGGTATGGTTTTAGATTAAAGATACGCTATTTTCTGGCTTATGGAATTATGCGACATGCAATGTAACCTGAGGATAAGGTTTGTTTTGCCATGTAGTATTTATATTGAAGCCTAGGTAAAAAAATGGAAATGTCTCCATCCCTCCCTTCCACCCCACTCTAACCCTTTCTTTTTTTTCTTCTTGCTCCACAATGCGGTGCACACACTCGAAACTAAATACCAGGCGCAATAAAAAAGTGAGCACACAAAAAGTAAACCACAAAAAAGTGCATAGGATGTACACATGGTCCTCCTCCGAAGAAAAAGGACCCTGGCACTGATCCACTGGGGTATAAGACTCCTGACGGGGACTGGGGTACTTGTGGTCCACCTTGCCAAGACCATTCTACAGAGGACTTGCCAAGGCAAAGTGCACCCAAGTACTAGGTGGTGCTCCGCCAAAGAGAGACCCATGGGAGGGAGAAGAACATGACTATAGGGCCACATGCATTCCACCCACTTTCAGGGCTAATCCAAGAATCTACACCCTAATAATTGGAAGTGAGTAAGATGCATAGTTTTGTGCCCCACCCCACTCTAACCCATCCATTTTTCTTCTTGCTCCACAGTGGAGTGTGTACATTTGAAAACTAAACACCAGGTGTAATAAAAAAGTGAGCACACAAAAAGCAAACCACAAAAAAAGTGTACAGGGGATAAACACATGGTCCTCCCCCAAAGAGAAAGCACCCTGGTCCTGATATACTGGAGTGCAAGACTCCAAACAGGGACTCATGATCCACCTGGCCAAGACCTGGCCACTTGGCCACCTAGCCAAGACCATATGTCAGGGGGCCTGCCAAGGCAAGGTCCACCCAAGTACTAGGTAGGGTTTCCCAAAAAGATCCCCATGGGAGGGAAAGAACCTGACCATAAGGCCACATGCCCTCCACTCAATACTTTCAGGGCATATCCAAGGACCTACATCCTAATAATTGGGAGTGAGTAAGATGCATAGTGCTGTGCCCCACCCCACTCTACCCCATTGTTTTTTTTTCTTCTTGCTCCACAGTGGAGTGTGTACACTTGAAACTAAACAATAGGCAGGGCCGGCCCTACCATGGGACCCAGTGGGCCCATGGTCCCAGGTGGCATCTTGTGAGGGGCGGCAGTCCCTACCCGTACATCACCGTGCCTGCTGTCTCCCGAGATCTGCCTGTGGGACTGCTGTGAAATGTTGCATCCAATAAGTGTGCAGTCCCTGCAGCCTGTGAGACAGTTGCACACTGAGCCGATACTGACGCTTGACAGAGCTGTTGAGTGTGTGACACTGTTTTGTAATGTAACTGAATGCAGAGGGAGACCAGCTGTCAGAATTCAGCATTGATGTCGGGGTTGGGCGGCAGCTATCAAACACCAGCCAATGTCAGTGCCAATCAGTGCCACCTGTCAGTGCCAATCAGTGCCACCTGTCAGTGTCATACAGTGCCACCTGCCAAAGCCAATCAGTGCCACCTGTCAGTGCCAGTGTCATCTGCCAGTGCCACCTGTCATTGCCAATCAGTGCATATCAATGCCACCTGTCAGTGCCAATCAGTGTTTCCAATCTGTGCCAACTTTCAGTGCCAAGCAGTGCCACCTGTCAGTGCCAATCAGTGTTTCCAATCAGTGCCACCTGTCAGTGCCAATCACTGCTTCCAATTAGTGCCATCTGTCATTGCCACCTGTCCGTGCTAGTCAGTGTTAATCAGTGTTTCCAATCAGTGCCACCTATCAGTGCTGCCTAATATCAGTGCCAACCAATGCCACCTATCAGTGCCAATCACTGTTTCCAATCAATGCCACCTACCTACTCTATTAGTGTCAATCATTGCTACCTGTCAGTGCTGCCAATCGGTGCACTGCTAGGTGGGTCTCCCCCAAAGAAAGATGGGAGGGGGAAGAACCTGACCATAAGTCTACATGCCTTCTCCGCAAGACTTTCAAGTTAAGTCCAAGGACCTACACTAAGTCCAGGGCTTTTCTGTATGTGCAGGTACCTCTTGCTGCTCTGGTCTCCAACCGTGCCCTCCCGATTATTTCACTCCTCTTCTGGATTCTGAGAGGACCCTCTGCTGGACAGCCAATAGGAAGTAAAACCCGCCAGAAGAAAAAAGAGGCAGGTAAAGGATTGGAACCCAAAAGTCACATGACTGTGGGTTTAGGTAAGTAAAAAGGGTATTTGGCTTATATTAGGAGGGAGGGGTAGAAGGGGGTTTATTTTTTGCTCAGAGTTGGGCTTTAAAATGAAGCTTCAGCCAAAATATTTCTAACATGGACTGCAGCTGATAATTGCTGCAGAACTTCTTCCTTTGTTGCTGCTGTATTATTCTTCTGCGGTGTGGACAGGGTTAAACTGAATATTCATTCATGCAGACGTACATAAGCCATCTATAGGTAGACCACTTTTGAATGCTTGTCTATAGAGTGCAGGGGGCGGCCATTTTGGCTGGGTCTGGATTGTTCCTTGAGAACGGTGATTGGTTGATGCAGCAAAGCAAGGGAAAATGTGTCTGCAGGCTGCTGAGAGGAAAGGAGAAGAGAGTCTTAATGCTAGCAGGGGGTTGTTGCAAAAAGACTGAGCTGCTGACTGAACGGAAGCATGACAAAGCTGATCACAAATGGGAAGGACCTGAGAGAAGCAAAGAGACTGTTCATTGCACAGGACCTTGTTTCAGAGACTGGGAACCTTCTCTCTGGGTGGGTATGTGCTCAGACTGTACTATAGAGCACTCCCACCTCTTGTAAGAAAGGAAAACAGGGACTGACTCAACAGCATTGAAAAAGAGATATCACAGCAACTATTTTCTTGTCCAAGGCCCTGAACTGAATCATAGCATGTGTCTGGAGACCCAGAAGAGGGTGCCTCTCCTGAACTGAAATTACTTACTCTGATTTCACTCTTGCTCTCCCCCATCCCCTATCAACATATATGCACTGCAAGAGTCAGATTTTTTTCCTAGTGCTGTCCTTACCTCTCTTAGGGTCACTGTGCAGGAAATTACAAGAAGCTATCTAGCAGAAAGCTCCTGATCGCTGCTTGCGATCGGGAGCATTCTGATCATGTGACCACCATGACAGCCACTCACAGCGGTCGTATGATCATAAACCCCCGCCCTGCCTCCCAGCGTCTGAAACCCCTTAAAGGGCCGAGAGGCACCGGCACCAAGGGGCTAATTCCGGAGATTTACAGGAGTAATCTGGTTTGCAAAGCGCATGTTGAGTTTAGACTAACTTGGCCAACTAAGCAAAATCCCAGCAAAATCACTTACCAATTGCAGCTTTCTCTAGCACATGCTCATTTTGAGTAACTAATGTAAAGGACCTCCATGGCTAAGCACTGTGGACAGGACGAAACGCGTCGAAGGCTATGGCCTAGATGGAGCCAGGCTTAGGCTACTCTCAGTACTGTGATTATCTGGCTCTGACGTTGTGTTGCATTTGAGGTTACTTCTGGTCCCTAAATTGTAAAGGTTCTTTGAAAGTTTGTTTAGTTGATGTGATGCCTCTGTAAGTCAGTAAGACATGTGCATTGCATTGTGGGAAAGTACAGAGAATTTAGGCCCAGGAGCTAAATTGTAGAAACACAGCTTGGTCAACAACACACCCCCAGCTTGCTGATTGGCTGATGGAGAAACAGCACTCTGATGAATAATCACTCCTGCTCCCCCCCCCCCCCCGTCCCCTATCAACATATGTACACTGCAAGAGTCTGATTTTTTTCCTAGTGCTGTCCTTACCTCTCCTAGGGCTGCTGTGCAGGAAATTGCAAGACGCTAATGTAATTACAGAATCAGATGCCTACATTAGCTGCCTTTACAAAATGTCTTTTTGTCAGCCAGGCTACTTGCTTGAAGAGCCTTAACTGGTCACTGATGGTTTTTGCCTGGACTGGTGATATAAAGACATCAAAGGCTTCTTGGATATGACAAAGATAATCGCGGTAGGATCCCCGAGTCTCTCTCTTGTCATTGTAAATTATTGCGGTTGACATGTCTATAAGTACATTATTTCATCACATGGGACAATGTGTTCTGGGGAGATGTGCCGCACACTGACCTTTGTCGTGTTTCGTGAGATGCAGAGAAGAACAAATGACATCTATGATAAAATAATTAAAGCAAAAAAAAAAAAAAACTGAAATTTCCCATCAGACCGCAAAACCGAATTACAAACAATAAATCAAACTTGCCATAGCCTTGCATTTATTTGAGGGGAACGCGATGTTATACATGACCTCTTTACCTCTTCACCTTTGATTCTTCCATATACATCCATGTTAAGAAATGTAGGATTTCAAGAAAGAGCGTAAATCATAAAAAAAGCAATAAAGATATATAAAAATTAAAAGCTGCCTAAATAATTATGTTGCTTATGGATGCGTCAGTGATAAAATAAATAAATAAAATTATTGTATTCCCTTCTTTGCAGAACCTTGGGAAGGATTTAGAGATCTCCATCCTAACGATTTAACGGGATAGTAGTTTCCCTAGTATTTCATCCTGTACTTGGTGGTATATATGAGAATATCATCCAACAATATGGAATCAGCTCTTATGCTTCATGGGGGACTGTGACCAAAAATTATAGAGGCTAGTTATAAATAAAAAATCACCTAGCCATTCATACAAGGAATCAGGGAATTGGGCAAAAAAAAATGTTCTTTAGGCTATTTTCTCTTCTGAAAGAAAGCTCTCTTATTAGGGACAGTAGTAAAATACTGAAGTATGGCCACTAGATGGAGCTGAAGAGCAGAGGAGATACATACATACTTTTTTGTAAAAAGAGATACAATGTAACAATTTTAGAGAACTCCCATTTGTTTGCTTATTCCCTCTAGTGTTCTCTAGCATTGTTATTTTCCTTGATACAAAGATTTTTGTATTCCTTTGCTCCTCAGCTCCATTTAGTGGCCATAACGCTGTATTTTTCTACTGCCCCTAATAAAAGACCATTTATTCAGAAGAGCAAATTGTCTAAAGATCGTTCACTTTTTTCCCAAGTCACAAAGATTGAATGTACATGGATACCTAGTTATAATCTGGTTGGAATGTAATATCACACTGGGACGGAATCCCCTGCAGCTTTCCCCAACTAATGTAAGGTGACCAGATTTTTAAAATGAAATCCGGGGACATATTTGTATTTTATTATTGGCAAACAGTAACCTATTTTAGAAGCATATTTTCCTCAAATGATATATGCAGTGTATAAGGTATGTGTTTATGGAATGATTGTATGATATATACACAATATTTTTCACATTTCGTCCATGAGATTAAAAAAAAGATACTTCTTAGACTTTTTTGGGATATGACTACCAAATATTAAGAAGATAAGATAGCGAAAAAACTTGGAGGGAGGGATGAGGCGGCAAAATTAAAATCCAATCTGGGCACGGGCGGCTCCAGACAATTTTTTTGGGGGTGCTATGGTGGTGCTTGTGGTAAAGGTGAGGGTGCTAATGCGGTGCGTTACCACACACTTTTGGGCGTGTCCAGAAAGTGGTAAAGGCCAGCAAGTGGTCGTGGCCAAAAAGTGGAGTTTTCCCTAAAGGCGTACAATGGTGATCAGTATGTCTTGGCCTCTGTATACCAATAAAAAGCCAAAAAATGCAGCACAACCCTACACTTCCTTTATACAATTCTACAAATGGATTTATAAGTGCAATGGTAAAACCTATAAATGAATATCCAGTGCAAATCAACCAATGTATTGCAATATAGTAGTGAGGGTGTCACCAACTCTCAACAAAAATATTTTGCGAAATTTCAGAGATTCAATGTGGCCAGTTTATGTACAGGTCTCCTCAATTATCACAGTGTATTCCTATGCCCCGTGTGGTTGACGAACCTGTTCTGCACACACGGGACATACAGATTTTATAATATAACTTCATTCAAATATAACTGACTTAGCAGTCCTTGTGTGTATATTTGTAGGGGCCGTTGTTCTGCCGAGAAAGTTCCCCCCGGCGGATAAGGACTCCCCTGTACTGCGCAGGCGCAGTGCTTGCGCTGTACGAGCTGCCGAAAATATCCAAAGCTGAACAGGTGAAAGTCAGCTGTACACGGCGCCTGTAACAGGGCCCCTCGCGGGCTCGCTTTGCTCGCCACGCTTCGGGCACGGCCTCACTTTGCTCTGCATAGTTTTATTCAAACTCTATGTCCACTTGGATGGTGGGGCTTGAACCTGGACTCAGTGCGCAGGTGCCGTGTAGAGCTGACAATCAGCTGTTCAACTTCGGAGTCTTTCGGCGTCCGTACTGCGCATGCGCAGAACAGGGGGGTCCTTATCCACCGGGGGAACATTCTCGGCAAGACACTGTTCGACTACCTGATGCCCAGGAGCTGCGATGCGTGCCTGGCGCCCTCCCTCTCCCTCCCACTAGTTGGGGTCGGGGAAGCAGGCAGTTCTGCTCGCTGCGCATCGGCGCCACGCACGGTGCTGCATGTATGATGCGTGCGCTATTCCACACTCCGGCTGATATATAGGGGGAAGCAACCCGTGCCTCGCCAGGGATGGCAGTGCCGCCAGGAGGGGCACGTCTCTCCTCCTCTATCTTGCCTATGCTTGACGTTGGGAGTTACCTGTGGGTGGGCTGGATATCTACCAAGCACCTTTACCTACTATTTCTCACCTGCACCATTGGTCAAGTTACACATCACAGCATAACTTGTTGCCTTATATGCACACGAGGTAATTATATTTGCACATACGGATTGTTCTTTGGTTGCACTTATTCTGGCTTTTTCTTAATGTCTTATCACTCACTCTCGGTTATATGCACATGTCATTATTCTTACCTCGTACCCATAGTTTCACTTTCGTTGGCCATGGTCTCACGGTTCATGCCGCGTACACACGAAATGTCCGACAGAAAAAGTCCGACGGGAGCTTTTCATCGTATATTCCGATCGTGTGTATGCCTCATCGGACTTTTTCCGTCAAAAATTCTGACGGACCTAGAAAGAGAACATGTTCTAAATATTTCCGACGGAACCAATTCCTATCGGAAAAAATGATCGTCTGTATGCTGTTCCGACGGACCAAAAACGACTCATGCTCTGAAGCAAGTACAAGATGGAAGCTATTGGCTGCTGGCTATTAAACTTCCTTTTTCTAGTCCCGTTGTACATGTTGTACGTCACCGCGTTCTTGACGGTCGGACTTTGGTGTGATCGTGTGTACGCAAGACAGTTTCAGCGGAATTCCGTCGGAACTCCGTCGGGAAAACCTTAGTATTAGTAATGTTTCCTTCACCTCTCCATCCCCTATTGTACGCTGGTTTCACCTCTTTAAAAGAGACCTATTCTTAGCAATTACATTTTGTTCAGACTTCCTTGGAGCCTTACCCTGTAATACCAATTCAACACCATAGAGAATCCATTCCCTGGGAATCTTGTGCTTGGGTGATCACCCCGCATGAAGTGTCGCTTCCTCAGCTCCTGTGACAGATATTCTATTAGTGGCTCCTTCCAAACTCCAGTAGTACATACTGTACCTCTCAATCCCAGCTCCATGTAAGCTATTCAGCCTCAATATCTTCCTTTTTTCTCCTTCCTTTGCAGTTGGAGGTTCAATTAGACTTTATCTTTTTTTATATTTCTTATAGAATAGCGGATGCACCCGCTCCTGATGAAGTGTCTTAGTAACAAGAAACGCGTTGAGCATGATGGGATGCACTATGTTTTTATTCAATTCAACAATCATTGCTACATGCACTCTATAATCTCTGTTACTTTTTAATCCATATAGGGAGTATTTACTCCATACATGGGTTTTTGGAATGTGCTGCTAATTTTGCTTTTATAATGTGTGAATTTGTATATAAACTGTTTGGACTTGTAATTATATCTTTATTTCTATGTATTTATGAACTGTACTTTATCCATTTGTGTGTATATATTCAATGGCTTTGCTATATACTGGTATTTCATACTGAGTGCGATTTTATACCCTCTTTATGACAAATAAACAGATTGCTAAGCCATCTGTACATGTATTACCCTATTTGGTTGCCACTTGCCTCACACAAAGTCCCATTTCCCACTCTATGTCCAATGTGCAAATAATGGTGAAACCCCCTACATACAATAATAATAACAGAGATGCAAATCAACCCGTGCATTTAAAACATAGGAGTGATGGTGTCACCTTCCCTGCAAAAGGTAAGAAATATTGCAGAGCTGCAAGGTGCAAATAGTGGTGAACCTCCTATATATAATCATAATAATTAATGTACATACTTTACATTTTATTATTATTATATAGAGGGGTTGCACCACTATCTGCAGAGGGGGTGACACCATCACTACTATATTGCAATACATTGGTTGCTTTGTACTGGATATTCATTTATAGTTTTTACCATTGTACTTATAAGTCCATTTGTACAGTTTTATAGATGAAGTGTAGGGCTTTTTATTGATTTGCATTAGATGAGGGAACCAGCTAACAAGATTCTCTTATTGCTTTTGAGATTTTTTTAGTTGCATGGTAGTTGTTTTACTTTGTTTGTTATGTCCTCTGTATACTGGTAGCCACTGGCCCTGCATATTGGTGGTCAGTGAGCCCCCTGTATGCTGGTGCTACGTGCAGGAAGAAGCCATGTACAAGGTGCAGGAAGATGCTACGTGCAGGGTGCAGGGCTTGGGAGGATGCTACGTACAAGGTGCAGGGTGCAGGAGGATGCTACATACAGAGTGCAGGGCTCAGGAATGCATTACGTACAGAGCGCAAGGTTCAGGAGTGTTATACAGAGCGCAAGGTTCAGGAATGCATTATGTACAGAGCGCAAGGTTCTGGAATGTGATGTACAGAGTACAAGTTTATGGAATGCATTACATACAGAATGCAAGGTTCTAGAGTGTGTAGTACAGAGTGCAAGGTTCAGGAATTAGTTAAACTGCAAAGACACCAATTAATTAAACATAGCACACTTATCTTCTAAAATCTTGATTAACAGCATACAGGAGCCCTGGCAAGAATGGTGGCATCAGATTGATAATAAATGAGTGCAGCCAAGCCCAAGCAGGACATGCAGCAGTGTGAACATCCATCCAGCACAGCCAGGGGTTGGTGGGCAAGCCGTGGGTGTACGGCCAGGTCCGATGCAAGGATTTTAGCCCACACAGCCGAAGGGGCATTTTGACGCCCCCTCCTCCCCAGATTTCAGTTACCTCCTCCCAAAGCCCTGACAGCATAAACATCTAATTTGTGAGCTCTGCTGCCTATCTGCAAAGAAACAGCCTCATCCATCTCCTAATTGGTTAAATGCTGCTGTTCTGTCTGGCAATCCTCTCCCTGTCACAGCAGTGTGCTCTCCAGCAAGTAGCAGTGAGCATGCCCTGTTCTCACACGATCTCCTGAGCTGACGGCACATCTCCAGGCCTGGGAATCGTGGCACTACTGTTCTCCAGACTCTTCACACTCTCCCTGCATAGGCTGCTGACCCACCACTCTTCTTCCCGGGTCCTGCCACCCTTGTTTCACTACTTCTAAGGTGGTTCTGCCCCACTAAACTGGCGGTCCTCTCCACTTTACTCTGCCATGTTTTTGGAAGCTAAGAACCTATGCATACCTCTCCTGGCACAGGACTCCTTTCACTGTGATCCTCCAGACTCCTCTCGCTCCCTCCGGGATTAAAGGATGCTTGCTTCTATGGAAAAAATAATAAATGCACAGATTTTTGCAGAAAAAATGTGCTTTTTTTTTTTTCCAGCAGGGGCCTAGAAAGCATTGCACCCGCAATCAGTATTTTGTGCATGCAATGGAGGCTCCTGTGACATGTCCACCGGCTTTCAGCCCACACCACTGATTGAAAGCCGGAATACATGTCAATGGACTATGGGAGCGCTCTTCAGCACCCCTGCAGCCCATTGATAACTACAAGCCTATTTGCCATGGTGGAAGATGGTACTTGAGGTTTATTCATTCACAGGAATCTTGAAATTAATGACGAATAATGTAGGTGGAGCCTCGTACAGCCATGCTCTTTTAAAAAAATGACAGTGGGTGCCTCTGTACACTGCCATGCAAACTGCTAACCTTATCCTCTGCCCTGGTGATCCTCTGTACACTGGCATGCTGATCTCCCATCCCCTGCCCTCTCACAATTTTTACTGCACCCCAACATCAGATAGGCTGGATCTGGCCCTGCGCCCTCCTCCTGCCACCCACCTGCTATGTGATGGCAGGTTAGGCAAAAGTCCATGTTGCGATCGGTAGCAGAGAGGGTGCAGTGTTAGGAAATGAAAGAATGGTATTTTAAAAATACAAATACCCAATAAGGATTTAAAATTAAAAAAAAATAAATTCAGGAATAAAAAAAAAAACGTAGGTGGATGCGGCATCACTCTGATACTGCATCTGTCCCCCGCTGGCTCCACACTGAGAACCGAGTGATCAAAGACTGCTGATTGCTCAGTTCTCCCCTCTGCTCTGAGCAGAGAGCTGTGACTGTCAGTTGCTCTCTGCTCTGCCCCTTCAATGCTCACTGGAGCGCCGAGCTGTGGAGGGGGTGGGAGTTCAGATTCTTGGCAGAACGCTGAGAGGCTGAGCCAGCTACTGGACAGGAATCTGGGTGGATCCCGACTTTAATCTTCCTAGAGTCAGTACCAGCTCTGTGATATCAGCAGACAGTGGACTTTAGCCCGCTGTTGGCTGAATCTGGGACATAGGAGTGCAGAACAAACTGCACTCCTGTGATCCATAGAAGTACAGCTAAATGAGCTTTGACCATACTTCTCCTTTAGCCCTGGTTCACACTTGTGCAGGCAGGGTAGAACATTCATTTGAATGGGCTGCTGTGCCTGTGTTTTCTGCAAAAAAGGTGCCTGCGCCTTTTTTAAAATGCAGAAGCAGGGAAAGAGCATGGTCGTTTTGACCATGTGATTTTCCTGTGGTTTCTGCAAACACAGTATAGGCTGAGATATGAGGGGGTACCATTCAGAATGAATGGCTGTGCTGGATGAATATTAACATTGCTGTATGTCCTGCTAGGGCTAGGCTGTCAGCAATGGGTTTGGGTGCCGCCCCTGAATCCGAAGACAGATCCGGGGACAGACGTGGTCCGGGTACAGTGTCCTCAATCCAGGGACTGTCCCCGGAAACCGGACATCTGGTTACCCTAAACTAATAGGAATCTTTTTGAAAATACAAGGGTAAAGATACAGTATATTAATATTACTAAAAGTACTGGCTCGCAGTCTCCGCTCTAATTCATACCAAAGGTGTTCTATCGGGTTGAGGTCAGGAAACTTGTGCGCAGTCATGTTGGAACAGGAAGGGACCATCCCCAAACTGTTCCCACAAAGTTGGGAGCATGAAATTGTCCCAGATGTCTTTGTATGCTGATGTCTTAAGAGTTCCCTTCTCTGGAACCAAGGGGCCAAGCCAAACCCCTGAAAAACAACCCTACTACCATAATCCCCCCTACAGCAAATGATTTGGAACCGGTGCATAAAGCAAGGTCCATAAAGACATGGATGAGTGAGTTTGGGGTGGAGGAACTTGATTGGCCTGCACCAGGCCTTCTCATCCACATCAGTGCCTGACCTCACAAATTTACTTCTGGAAGAATGCTCAAACATTCCCATAGACACACTGCTAAACCTTGTGGACAGCCTTCCCAGAAGAGTTAAAGCTGTTATAGCTGCAAAGGGTGGGCCAACTCAATATTGAACCCTAAGCACTAATACTGGGATGCCCTTAACGTTCATGTGTGTGTCCCAATACTTTTGGTAGTATAGGGTATCTTAAGGCCCATACATACGATAGGACTTTTTGATAACAAACATGCAAATTACCTGTTTTAAGGCAACATCCGACCGCGTGTACGCTCCATCGGATGAACTTTTTCGGTTTTCATCGGACAAATGTTGGCTGTGCAAACAGACAAACTTTGAGGCAACAAAAGTCCTACGTCGGCTAGTCCTATCCTGTGTACACAAATCCATCGGACTTTAGTCCAAAGTACAAACACGCATGCTCAGAACCAATGCAAAAAATCAGACAATACAGAAATTGACCAAAGGGTGGCGGTAAAGAGCTGAAAACGTGATTTGGTGAAAGTTGGCTGAAAAAGTCCTGCTGTGTATATGCATACCAAGTTCACGGCCAACGCCCTTTGGACAGAAATCCACAGAAAAGTTTGTTTGAAGTCCGATCGTGTGTATGAGGCTTTAGACTGATGTATCTTCTATGTAACCAGTTAGCATGTCTGCCTCGCAGGACTGGGGCCCCTGGTTCAAATCCCAGTCAGGACACTATCTGCATGCAGTTTGCATGCTGACCCTATGCTTTGGTTTCCTCTCACACTCTGAAGACATGCTGTTAGGTTAGTTGGCACCTTTCCAGCTTGGTCCTAGTATATGATTATGTCTGTATTTAAGCTAGAAACATTAGGCTGGCTATAGACGGATTGAAACTCATCCAGTTCAGCAGGAACCAGCCAAATTTCGATCCATCTATGGGCAGGCTGGTGGTACTGAAACTCAATCTATCGACAGGTCTTGTGCCTCCCTCAGCCTGTGACCTGACAGTGAAAGGAGAAGTAGCATACTAATAAGCCCATCTCTTTCGCACTCTGCGTTCTTCTCCTCTCTGCATGTTCCTTGTGAGCACTGCATCACAGCTTGTTGGCAACTTGTGCTGCTTCTCTCTCTCTCCCAGTCTGAGTTCTGCTGTACCGGGACTACGAGAGGCTAATACCAGGTCAGATTCAGGTACATTGAAATACATATAATGTATTAATGATTACAGAGCTGCAATATATTGTGTCTTTTATGTCTGCCTGGAGTTCAACTTTTGAAATAAAAGTTTTCCTTCGATGTCCACTTCCCATATAGGTTAAAAACACGCTCATTTCCGTTTTCACATATTTCAGTTTCCACTTCCTGGCGGTATAGAAATTGTTTCATGACAAAGACAATAACCCAATTATAATGACTAAATTCTAACAACATTGGAATGTGGGAGGCTCCGTAAATATTATGCCGATCCTGGGACAATGTGATTGTTTAAAATAAGGAGATTATTTTGTCCCAGAGGATTTATTTGGCCAACATATAGGAAACATGGGAAAAACTTGGGAATGTTTATTGGAAATGCCTCCCACTGTGGTGCTCCCTCAGACACCTTCCTGTTTTTGAATATTTGGGATTTTAAGAGACCTTTAAGAGCTTTGTTATTAGGAACAGAACCCACAGGGGAACATAAGGACTTTCCTTGTAGAAGTTCAACCAAAGGACATGATCTACTTGATAAGGGGCTCTTCACCACTTCAATACCAGGCACTTTCACCCCTTCCTGCCCAGGCCAATTTTCAGCTTTTCACACAAATAGAGCTTTCTTTTGGTGGTATTTATTTGCCACTGGGTTTTTTATTCTTTGTCAAATAAACGAAAAAACATTTTGAAAAAAAAAAAATTTTTTTTTTCTTTGTTTCTGTTATAAAATTTTGTAAATGAAAAATCTTTCTTTATAAAATTTAGGTCAAAATGTATTCTGCTACATTTCTTTGGTGGAAAATAACCCAAAAAAGTATTATAAGTGTTATAGAGTCCATAAACTATGATATATATCTGAAAGTCGCTCAGTCCTGATGTACTGATGGCCTATCTCATTTCTTAATACCCGAAATAGCCAGGACAGTACAAATATCCTCCGAAATACCCCTTTTTGGAAGGTAGACAGTCCAAGGTATTTAGTAAGAGGCATGGCGAGGTTTTCTTAAGTAATTTTTTGCCACAATTTGTTGGAACATGAAGAAATTAAAATAAATGTATTTCACTTTTTTTTTTTTTTTTTTACATACTGTCACCGGTGCAATACAACGTTATCATATAACCGGTGTGGCAGTGATCAGGGACACTGACTGGTGACAATATGTAAACAACTAATAATTTTTTTAAATGTTTTTTCTTTTTCCTTTTATTACTTTTTTTTTACATTTTTTTTTTTAAACACTGTGACCAGAGCAATACAGTGTTACCATAGTAACACTGTACTACTCTAGGGAAGTGATCAGGGTTTTTTTGTTTTTTTTACACATTACGATTGTTTAAACCAGTAGATTTAACCAGTATAAGCAACCATTTTTGTGTTTTGTTGTGGTTAGTTGTGATTGGCCACAACTAATCACATGGTACAGATAAGCTGTGATTGCCCTTGTCTGTACCACTCACAGCTAACAACACAATTGTACACAATGGATGCCATGAAAGGAAGCCATCTATTGTTTACCGTTGTCATGTGACCTGCTTTGATTGGTCACAGCGATCACAGTGATCACATGATACAGGCAGCGGGCTGGTACACACATCAGTCATCAGCTGTGTCTGGCGGACGCAGCCAGTGACAAATCGCGCTGCAGCACAGCCCAGGAGGACGTCATATGAGATCCACCTGGATCAATGAAAGTCACACCCGGCCATCATTTTGCTATAGGCCAGGCAAGAAGTGGTTAATAAGGGGCTCCCGAAGTTCAACATAGGTATATCAGTGTATTACTCTATGCTGTCTACTCCTCAACTAACCCAGTCAGTCTCCTTATGAATCAGCAATTCGCTAGTGTGACATATCATTATGGGCCTCACACCATTTCCTAATGTAGCACCCTCTTAGTATAGTATCCTAGGTACATTTAGTTTTTGGCTTGTTCTATAATCAGAGGAGCAGTGATGATTTGCCTTTGTCTGTATCATGGCCCCCAGCTATGAAGCTTTAACTATTGTGGAGCTATCTCATGGTCCCCAGCTATGAGAAAATGTACTGTTCTGTAAAGTACCTCATGGTTCCCAGCTGTGGGAGCTAGACGGTGCTACCTATACCAATAGAAGAGTGTCCTCTGCCAACTGTTCTTAAGCATTTTGGAGTATCCCATGCCCCTTATCCCTCCCCTGTTGAAATGTCATCAGCAATAAAACTTAAAAAAGACATCCCCCTAGACTGTTTAATGGAGTGAATGGACTGTTGTATGTGTGAATGGCAGCCACTTTACTACACAGGGTCAACCCATCCAGTTCTCAGCAGCTCCTTCAGGAACGTCTTTCTAAAACGAAACTCGAAATATTCTTCCCCATGCCACCTCCCCTCACTTTTCCAACGAGATCCACAGCACAACTATCAGTCACTCCCCTCATGCCAGGGTACTAAATGTAATCCTGGACTCTGACCTGTCCTTTCATCCCCACATCCAATCACTGTTTAAATCTTGTAGACGTCACCTCCGTAATATTTTCCAAAAACACTCCTTCTTAACCAAAGGAACCACCAAGCTACTAATTCACTCCATAGTTATCTTCCCTCTTGACTATTGCAAATCCATCCTCATTGACCTACCTCTACATAAGATATCCACTCTTTAATCCATCATGAATGCTGCTGCCAGACTCATATACCAACCACTTAGTGCCCTCCACCCCACTCTGCCAATCCCTCCATTGACCTCCACTTACCCAACAAATAAAATCCATATTACTAACAATAGAAGAAGCCAACAACTCTGCCCCAAGCTACATCACCAATCATATCTTAAAATGACCCAAACCTTCTTCTTTGCTTCTCCCAAGACCTCCTGCTCCCTCGTCATTTCCCCCATACCCACTGCCCGGACTTCTCCAGAGCCTCTCCCATCCTCTAGAACTCCCTACCCAAATCTGTCTGGCTAACCCCTACTCTGGCCTCCTTTAGACGATCTAATAGAAGATGGGAAGGAGACCGCAACAATGCCATCTTAACTCTATAAAGGGTTTAGACGCATATCTAAACCCAGCCTAATTGTGTACTGTCACTTACATTTTTATTTATCTTATTTGACCTTTTTTCTCTGTTTCCTTCTATGAAAATAAGTAATATAAGGAGGCCAATGAGGAGTCATTCATTTGTCACTGGAAAAGGATAGGTTAAAGTGGTTGTAAACATATATACACAGAGATTAAACAAATAACATTACATAAATTGTACCTGTTTATCTGCATTGGATTTCACTCTGCACAAATGACCCAAAAGAAAAACATACCAAATACAACCATGTTAATACTAATGAAAACACAGAACACAGAAAATGGCATAATTTGGCCACGACACTTTTATTGGTTTTAAAATTCAGACCATTTAGCAAATAACAAATAAATCAATTATATTCTCATATGACAAACAGATATTGCTTAGCCATATCGACGCAAGCAAAACATAGCTATCAATTTATAATAAAGTCCCCCTTGATACAAAGGTGACCAACCACATAAAGTGCTTGCGACGGGCAGGGGGGTGGGTAGCTCTTCTTGCTCCAGACAAAAGGCTGACCACCAGCCGAGGCCCCCTTATATACTGACACCTGGCTTGATCACCTTAGGGCAGAATTAACCTACCACAGGTGCATCCTGATTAATAAAAGTGAGAGAATTAGGACTATACAATACTAGCCCAGCACCCTTAACCCTATGTCATGAGGGGGTTTACCCGTTGGTGGCGCTATCGGCCTCTTGGATCGCAGTACCAGTGTCCACAACCGGGTGTCTTCCAACACCTGGGACCTGCAGTAAGAGGTCTCTCCTGCTGGTGGCACTGTTGCATCCTTGGGCCGTAGTACCGGTGTCCACCAGCGGGTGCACTCCGGCAGTGTGGAGCAAACAGCACACTCTGCGATCAGCTGTGACATGAGGTCAATTATAGTCAGTCCTATAAATACCCGGCAAGCCCTCATATGCTTGCCTTGGTATCTTTCTTCCTTGCGCCCTGACCTGTTATCCTGTAAACCTGTATCAGACCCTGAACCTGTTCCTGAGCCTGTATCCTATCCCATCCATTATCTCCCTTTCCCAACCTGCCCTTGTTCAGTTGCTGATCTCCTGTGTATGACCTTGGCTTGGCTACGTTTATGTTTCTGGTATATCCCTTGTTCCTGCTGACCTGCTGTGTATGACCCTGGCCTGGCTGACATCTGTGATTCCGGTATTGCCCCTTGCTGTATATATTATCTGTTGTCTGTGGGTTTCTGTCGGTTAGTTGAGCACTATTTGTATTTGGGGTGTTTGTTTATTTATATTACTTATCTTAAATAAACATTATTCTTATTTCACTTTACATGCGTTTTTGGTTTCCTCTTTGAAGTCCACACAATCTGGTCACACTGGTTTATGACAGTATACCAAGGCCATCTCTGACCAGAAGTGGCTGCACAGGGGAACCATATCGGTTCTGTTGCACATTTCTGGGATGAATTCAGATATAATTGCTTATTATGCTCTGCTGGCAACAGAGAGTTCTGAATATCTCCGCCAGACATTGGAAGGGTGGTCCAGTGATCAGCTGCTGGAGATTATCCGTTTAGCTCACTCTGTGGTCGATCAGGGCAGTATACGGTTTGAGGATGTTCAGCCTTTGATTGGAATGTGTACAGAGCTGGCTCTGCCTTGTATCCCAAAGGGCCATGATGACTTTTCTCCCCCCTTCAGCATTAACCAGGTTGCGTCCTTAGTATGGCTGTTGGAGGATGACTCTGCATCCTTTTTTGAGCATTATTCGGTTTGTCCCAAACAGTTGTTGAAGGATTGTATAGATGAAGTGCAGTCGCTGGTCAGACAGAGGGAATGTGAGGCCACTTTTGTGCTACCTGTACTTCAGGCATGGTTAGACCTGTTATGCCCAGCTTCTGTCAGCTCTCCACAAACCAGACCTGCTACTAAATACCTGCCTGCTCAGATGTCCTTTCTCCCATCACCCCTGGCAACCTCAGCTGCAGTCCAATATACCCTGCTCCCCACCAAGTATCAATGCCCTGTTTCTACTTCCTGTACCTATCCTGCCTTTAACCCACCTGCCTCTTCTCTAATACCTGCAACTTCCCCACAAGAACTCCCTCTGGCCGCTGTTCCCCCTTCCTTGCCATATCCCAGCCCTTCCTTTCAGTATGCCTCACCTCCTGTCTACAGTCCTACAGCCACCTACAGATCTCCAGCAGTTGAGCCAAAAAAGAAACGGAAGTTCTTCCCCACTCACACAATCCTGCCAGTAACCCAACCTGCTCCCACTTTCCAGTCTGATGTGCCTGCCTCCCAGTCTGATGTCCCGATGCCTGCCTTCCAGCCGGATGTCTCTGCCTTCCAGCTTGATGTCTCTGCCTTCCAGTCTGGTGTGCCCACCTTCCAGTCTGATGCACCCGCTCTCCAGTCTAATGCGCCTGCCTTCCAGCCGGATGTCCCGATGCCTGCCTTCCAGCCGGATGTCCCGATGCCTGCCTTCCAGCCGGATGTCCCGATGCCTGCCTTCCAGCCGGATGTCCCGATGCCTGCCTTCCAGCCGGATGTCCCCATGCCTGCCTTCCAGCCGGATGTCCCGATGCCTGCCTTCCAGCCGGATGTCTCGATGCCTGCCTTCCAGTCTGATGTGCCAGCTTCCCAGCTTGATGTCTCGATGCCAGCTTCCCAGCCTGATGTGCCAGCTTCCCAGCCTGATATCTCGATGCCAGCTTCCCAGTTTGACGTGCCAGCTTCCCAGTTTGACGTGCCAGCTTCCCAGTTTGACGTGCCAGCCTCCCAGCCTGATGTCTTGAAGCTTGCCTTCCAGCCTGATTTCTTGATGCCTACCTACCAGTCTGATGTGCCAGCTCCCAGTCTGATGTGCCAGCTTCCCAGTCTGATGTGGCAGCTTCCCAGTCTGATGTGGCAGCTTCCCAGTCTGATGTGGCAGCTTCCCAGTCTGATGTGGCAGCTTCCCAGTCTGATGTGGCAGCTTCCCAGTCTGATGTGGCAGCTTCCCAGTTTGCTGTGCCAGCTTCCCAGCCTGATGTCTTGCAGCTTGCCTTCCAGCCTGATGTCTCGAAGATTGCTTCCCAGTCTGATGTGCCAGCTTCCCAGCCTGATGTCTCGATGCCTGCCTACCAGCCTGATGTGCCAGCTTCCCAGTCTGATGTGCCAGCTTCCCAGTCTGATGTGCCAGCTTCCCAGTCTGATGTGCCAGCTTCCCAGTCTGATGTCTCAAAGCTTGCCTTCCAGCCTGATGCCTCGATGCCTGCCTTCCAGTGTGATGTGCCTGCCTTCCAGTGTGATGTGCCAGTTCCCCAGTCTGTTGTCTCAGTGCCTGCCCTCCAGCCTGATGTCTCGAAGCTTGCTTCCCAGTCTGATGTGCCAGCTTCCCAGTCTATTGTCCCAGTGCCTGCCTTCCAGCCTGATGTCTCAGTGCCAGCTTCCCAGACTGACGTGCCAGCTTCCCAGACTGACGTGCCAGCTTCCCAGACTGACGTGCCTGCTGCCCAGCTCGAAGTGCCCATGCCTGCTGCCCAGCCTGATGTGCCTGCTGCCCAGCTCGAAGTGCCCATGCCCGCTGCCCAGCCTGATGTGCCTGCTGCCCAGCTCGAAGTGCCCATGCCCGCTGTCCAGCCTGATGTGCCTGCTGCCCAGCTCGAAGTGCCTGCTGCCAAGCTCGAAGTGCCCGTGCCTGCTGCCCAGCCTGATGCACCTGCTGCCAAGCTCGAAGTGCCCGTGCCTGCTGCCCAGCCTGATGCACCTGCTGCCCAGCTCGAAGTGCCCGCTGCCCAGCTTGGTGTATTCCTGCCCGCTGTCATCTCGGATGTGCCCGCTGTCTGCTCGGATGTGCCCACTGTCTTCTCAGATGTACCCACTGTCCAGTTTGATGTACCCGATGCCCAGCCTGATGTGCCCTCATCTGCTCGGTTGGAGGCCATGAACTTTGGACAATTGCACATTGTTAGAGCGTCCAGAGGCCGCTCCTTTAGGAGGGGTACTGTCATGAGAGGGTTTACCCGTTGGTGGCGCTATCGGCCTCTTGGATCGCAGTACCAGTGTCCACCAGCGGGTGTCTTCCAACACCTGGGACCTGCAGTAAGAGGTCTCTCCTGCTGGTGGCACTGTTGCATCCTTGGGCCGTAGTACCGGTGTCCACCAGCAGGTGCACTCCGGCAGTGTGGAGCAAACAGCACACTCTGCGATCAGCTGTGACATGAGGTCAATTATAGTCAGTCCTATAAATACCCGGCAAGCCCTCATATGCTTGCCTTGGTATCTTTCTTCCTTGCGCCCTGACCTGTTATCCTGTAAACCTGTATCGGACCCTGAACCTGTTCCTGAGCCTGTATCCTATCCCATCCATTATCTCCCTTTCCCAACCTGCCCTTGTTCAGTTGCTGATCTCCTGTGTATGACCTTGGCTTGGCTACGTTTATGTTTCTGGTATATCCCTTGTTCCTGCTGACCTGCTGTGTATGACTCTGGCCTGGCTGACATCTGTGATTCCGGTATTGCCCCTTGCTGTATATATTATCTGTTGTCTGTGGGTTTATGTCGGTTAGTTGAGCACTATTTGTATTTGGGGTGTTTGTTTAATTATATTACTTATCTTAAATAAACATTATTCTTATTTCACTTTACATGCGTTTTTGGTTTCCTCTTTGAAGTCCACACAATCTGGTCACACCGGTTTATGACAGTATACCAAGGCCATCTCTGACCAGAAGTGGCTGCACAGGGGAACCATATCGGTTCTGTTGCACATTACTGGGATGAATTCAGATATAATTGCTTATTATGCTCTGCTGGCAACAGAGAGTTTTGAATATCTCCGCCAGACATTGGAAGGGTGGTCCAGTGATCAGCTGCTGGAGATTATCCGTTTAGCTCACTCTGTGGTCGATCAGGGCAGTATACGGTTTGAGGATGTTCAGCCTTTGATTGGAATGTGTACAGAGCTGGCTCTGCCTTGTATCCCAAAGGGCCATGATGACTTTTCTCCCCCCTTCAGCATTAACCAGGTTGCGTCCTTAGTATGGCTGTTGGAGGATGACTCTGCATCCTTTTTTGAGCATTATTCGGTTTGTCCCAAACAGTTGTTGAAGGATTGTATAGATGAAGTGCAGTCGCTGGTCAGACAGAGGGAATGTGAGGCCACTTTTGTGCTACCTGTACTTCAGGCATGGTTAGACCTGTTATGCTCAGCTTCTGTCAGCTCTCCACAAACCAGACCTGCTACTAAATACCTGCCTGCTCAGATGTCCTTTCTCCCATCACCCCTGGCAACCTCAGCTGCAGTCCAATATACCCTGCTCCCCACCAAGTATCAATGCCCTGTTTCTACTTCCTGTACCTATCCTGCCTTTAACCCACCTGCCTCTTCTCTAATACCTGCAACTTCCCCACAAGAACTCCCTCTGGCCGCTGTTCCCCCTTCCTTGCCATATCCCAGCCCTTCCTTTCAGTATGCCTCACCTCCTGTCTACAGTCCTACAGCCACCTACAGATCTCCAGCAGTTGAGCCAAAAAAGAAACGGAAGTTCTTCCCCACTCACACAATCCTGCCAGTAACCCAACCTGCTCCCACTTTCCAGTCTGATGTGCCTGCCTCCCAGTCTGATGTCCCAATGCCTGCCTTCCAGCCGGATGTCTCTGCCTTCCAGCTTGATGTCTCTGCCTTCCAGTCTGGTGTGCCCACCTTCCAGTCTGATGCACCCGCTCTCCAGTCTAATGCGCCTGCCTTCCAGCCGGATGTCCCGATGCCTGCCTTCCAGCCGGATGTCCCGATGCCTGCCTTCCAGCCGGATGTCCCGATGCCTGCCTTCCAGCCGGATGTCCCGATGCCTGCCTTCCAGCCGGATGTCCCGATGCCTGCCTTCCAGCCGGATGTCCCAATGCCTGCCTTCCAGCCGGATGTCCCGATGCCTGCCTTCCAGCCGGATGTCCCGATGCCTGCCTTCCAGCCGGATGTCCCGATGCCTGCCTTCCAGCCGGATGTCTCGATGCCTGCCTTCCAGCCGGATGTCTCGATGCCTGCCTTCCAGTCTGATGTGCCAGCTTCCCAGCTTGATGTCTCGATGCCAGCTTCCCAGCCTGATGTGCCAGCTTCCCAGCCTGATATCTCGATGCCAGCTTCCCAGTTTGACGTGCCAGCTTCACAGTTTGACGTGCCAGCTTCCCAGTTTGACGTGCCAGCCTCCCAGCCTGATGTCTTGAAGCTTGCCTTCCAGCCTGATTTCTTGATGCCTACCTACCAGTCTGATGTGCCAGCTCCCAGTCTGATGTGCCAGCTCCCAGTCTGATGTGGCAGCTTCCCAGTCTGATGTGGCAGCTTCCCAGTCTGATGTGGCAGCTTCCCAGTCTGATGTGGCAGCTTCCCAGTCTGATGTGGCAGCTTCCCAGTTTGCTGTGCCAGCTTCCCAGCCTGATGTCTTGCAGCTTGCCTTCCAGCCTGATGTCTCGAAGATTGCTTCCCAGTCTGATGTCTCGAAGATTGCTTCCCAGTCTGATGTCTCGAAGATTGCTTCCCAGTCTGATGTGCCAGCTTCCCAGCCTGATGTCTCGATGCCTGCCTACCAGCCTGATGTGCCTGCCTTTCAGTCTGATGTGCCAGCTTCCCAGTCTGATGTGCCAGCTTCCCAGTCTGATGTGCCAGCTTCCCAGTCTGATGTGCCAGCTTCCCAGTCTGATGTCTCAAAGCTTGCCTTCCAGCCTGATGCCTCGATGCCTGCCTTCCAGTGTGATGTGCCTGCCTTCCAGTGTGATGTGCCTGCCTTCCAGTGTGATTTGCCAGTTCCCCAGTCTGTTGTCTCAGTGCCTGCCCTCCAGCCTGATGTCTCGAAGCTTGCTTCCCAGTCTGATGTGCCAGCTTCCCAGTCTATTGTCCCAGTGCCTGCCTTCCAGCCTGATGTCTCAGTGCCAGCTTCCCAGACTGACGTGCCAGCTTCCCAGACTGACGTGCCAGCTTCCCAGACTGACGTGCCTGCTGCCCAGCTCGAAGTGCCCATGCCTGCTGCCCAGCCTGATGTGCCTGCTGCCCAGCTCGAAGTGCCCATGCCCGCTGCCCAGCCTGATGTACCTGCTGCCCAGCTCGAAGTGCCCATGCCCGCTGCCCAGCCTGATGTGCCTGCTGCCCAGCTCGAAGTGCCCATGCCCGCTGCCCAGCCTGATGTGCCTGCTGCCCAGCTCGAAGTGCCCATGCCCGCTGCCCAGCCTGATGTGCCTGCTGCCCAGCTCGAAGTGCCTGCTGCCAAGCTCGAAGTGCCCGTGCCTGCTGCCCAGCCTGATGCACCTGCTGCCCAGCTCGAAGTGCCCGCTGCCCAGCTTGGTGTATTCCTGCCCGCTGTCATCTCGGATGTGCCCGCTGTCTGCTCGGATGTGCCCGCTGTCTTCTCAGATGTACCCACTGTCCAGTTTGATGTACCCGATGCCCAGCCTGATGTGCCCTCATCTGCTCGGTTGGAGGCCATGAACTTTGGACAATTGCACATTGTTAGAGCGTCCAGAGGCCGCTCCTTTAGGAGGGGTACTGTCATGAGAGGGTTTACCCGTTGGTGGCGCTATCGGCCTCTTGGATCGCAGTACCAGTGTCCACCAGCGGGTGTCTTCCAACACCTGGGACCTGCAGTAAGAGGTCTCTCCTGCTGGTGGCACTGTTGCATCCTTGGGCCGTAGTACCGGTGTCCACCAGCAGGTGCACTCCGGCAGTGTGGAGCAAACAGCACACTCTGCGATCAGCTGTGACATGAGGTCAATTATAGTCAGTCCTATAAATACCCGGCAAGCCCTCATATGCTTGCCTTGGTATCTTTCTTCCTTGCGCCCTGACCTGTTATCCTGTAAACCTGTATCGGACCCTGAACCTGTTCCTGAGCCTGTATCCTATCCCATCCATTATCTCCCTTTCCCAACCTGCCCTTGTTCAGTTGCTGATCTCCTGTGTATGACCTTGGCTTGGCTACGTTTATGTTTCTGGTATATCCCTTGTTCCTGCTGACCTGCTGTGTATGACTCTGGCCTGGCTGACATCTGTGATTCCGGTATTGCCCCTTGCTGTATATATTATCTGTTGTCTGTGGGTTTCTGTCGGTTGGTTGAGCACTATTTGTATTTGGGGTGTTTGTTTATTTATATTACTTATCTTAAATAAACATTATTCTTATTTCACTTTACATGCGTTTTGGTTTCCTCTTTGCAGTCCACACAATCTGGTCACACCGGTTTATGACACCCTAACAAAAAGAGGAGGAGGGGGGAAGGGCAGAGGCAAGCCCATAACAGGTGTGCACAAATAAAATGTGCCCACTCTGTTAAAGTCTTCTCTTCCCTACATCTGTTCCAAATGCAACATTTATAAAGCTTGTCTGAGGTTTCTGAAACCAGGAGGCAGATAGCTGAAGTCACACTCTGCAGAGTTCAGTGAGAAGAGCTGGGAGCACACAGGAACAGAGATGAGGCTGTCAATCACAGGCTGTGTGCTGGAGCTCCTTCTCCTGTCACCTTTTCTCTCTTGCTGTCAGGAAAACTTGTCAGAAGTGACCCATGCTGATAGCAGAGTAAAGAAGCAGCAGAGAGAAATGAAACTTAGTGCTCTGGATTGAGACAAGTACACGCTATAGAGAGAATTTGTTTTTTCATATTTCATGAGGTTTACAAACACTTTAACCGCTTGTCAACTGTCTAACTGTAAATTTACCTCATTACTTTGACACTAAATACCAGGGTTATGGCAGCATCTGGGCCAACTCAATATTGAACCCTACGGACTAAGACTAAAGCCTTGTACGCACGATCCGATTGTTGGCAGAGGATTCTCTGTTGACAGACTGTTGTCCTAAAATCCGACCGTTAGTACGCTCCTTCTGACAATTGTCCAACATTCGGCCAACAAATGTTAGATGGCAGGCTAGTACATTTTCGGCAGACAATGGTCTGTTGTCTGATTTTCGTATCGTCAGTACACAAGTCCGTCACACAAAAGTCAAATGTACAAACACGCATGATCGGAAGCAAGGACAAGCCAGAAGTGGTCGTTCTTTAAACTAGCGTTCGTAATGGAGAATTAACATTTGTGACGCGGCAAATTATGAAATCTCGAAATACAGCGCACAATTCTCTTCTATAATGGGATAATAATGAAGCTGCTTTTCTGGTGATACTGATGAAGTTATGGCAAACGTATTTTAAAAGGCTTTTGTTTTCTAGTGATATCAAGAATATTATTATTATGCTTGTTGTTTTTTTTTGGGCAAGTTACTTCAACACAATTATCCATGAGCTTTTAAGATCAAAGATACAACTGGGGACGTGGTTTGGCGTGCAAAGGAGATGGACGCTCACTAGCAGAGCTCCGTGAAGAAACCCAGCCTGCAGCCTGATACCCGGCACATATCATCCTGGAAATTGTCAAAAAGCTTTACCAGACCCCGCAGACCCGCTCCAGACGTAACACGACAAATACCTCAGCCAGGAACATACCAGAGCTGTTCAAACTACAGTCAGACACCCGTGGCAGCATGGCGGGGAACAAAACGGTCCCAGAGGGAGGAAGAGGACTTCAGCGAGGACTCGCAATCAGCAGCGGAAGACACAGGTAGGGGATACAAACAGACAGACCATCCCCTGACCTACGCTGACATGTCAGGCTTTGCAGCCGACATTAGACATGTGCACTGACAAAAAACTTTTTCGTTTTAGTTTTCGTTTCATTCGTTTTTTGCGGAAATTTGAAAATTCAGAAATCTGAAAATTCGGGTTTTCAAATTTCCGAATTTTCTAATTTTCAAATTTCCGAATTTTCGGAATTTGAAAATTCTAAAAATTTGAAAATCCGAAAAAAAAGAAAATCATTAAAATTTGAAATACTAACTAACTAATAATAACTAACTATTAAATTATAGGTATTGGAACTTTCAAATTTGGCTGTTTGTGAACATAACGAATACAAATTTATCTGAAGTTATCCGAATTATCTGAAATAATGAATGCCGCATCTAAACAAATGGAATGGAACAAATTAGTAATAATAAAAAGGTTTTATTATTATTATTGTTATTTATTATTATTAGATCGTTACGTTCCATTCGTTTAGATGCGGCATTCGTTATTTCAGATAATTCGTAACTTTGGATAAATTCGTACTCGTTACGTTCACTAACAGCCAAATTTGAAAGGAAATTACAATACCTATAATTTAATAGTTATTATTAGTTAGTTATTATTTCAGATTTTCGATTTTTCAGATTTTCATTCTTTTGAATTTTCAGATTTTCATTCTTATTTTTGAATTTTCAAATTTATGAAATTTCGAATTTTCCAATTTCCAAAATTTCGAATTTTCCAATTTCAGAAATTTTGAATTTACGAAATTCCGAAATTTCCAAAATTTGAAAGTTCGGAAATTCAAACCTCCGAAATGCGGAAATTCAAAATTTTGGAATTAACTAATTTGTCAAAATTCGTTAAAAACAAATTCTGAACTAAACGAATTGCACATGTCTAGCCGACATCAAATCCACCTTCTCTGCAGCCATAACGGACCTTAAATTTAACCTGCTAGTCCTCACAGAGAAGTTAGCTGCTGTGGAGACAACTGGGTAACACAGGGATAGGAGATTGCACAGGCTGGAGAATGTGGCAATCTCCCACTCCTCATACTTAATAGAAATAAACAGACATTTAGAAGACCTGGACAACAGGGGCAGGAGGAACAACATTAGTGTGAGAGGGATCCCCGAATCTGTGGACATAGCCCAAATCATCCCTGCTCTGCAGAGAGTGTTTAACAGCCTCTTAGAGAGACAGGAGGACATTGAAATTGAATTTGTGTGGGCTCACAGAGCCCTCAGAGCCAAAGGTCCTGACATTGCTCCTCCCAGGGACATCATTTGCTGCCTACAAAGCCTCCAACTAAAAATAGCCATAATGAATAAAGCAAGGAGAAACAAAAGCATTGTTTTCAATGGGGAAACTATTATGCTGTTTCAAGACCTCTCACAAATAACTTTAAGGAACCGTAGGGCACTCCGCCCCCTGCTGGACAACCTCAGGAAAAATGATCTGAAGTACACATTGTGCTTCCACTTCACCCTCATTGTCACCCAGCCAGGTAAGCAACATGTCTTGCGAACCATGGCAGACAGGCTTCTACGAATCTCTGAATCTGGACCCCGTAGCTCTCCTGGAATGGTACCAGGAATTTGCACTCCCTCGTGCTGAAGGAGGCCCAAACAGATCCCCGCTCTCCTCCTCTGAAAAACGAGCATAAAAAAAAGATGAAGCATAACCGCGGTACCGGCTCACATGGGAGGACCCCCAATCCGAGACCGACCCCCTCCAGGACTCTGGAGGAGGGTGAAATAGGAGCCCACGCCTGGTAAGTGAGGCCTAACACACATGCTTTGGGTCACATACAGTATGCACCAGTGTGTTGTGACACACAATTCCTACCTAGTTGTACAAGGACGGACATTTCCTGTTAATCCTGAACAGCTCTTGGCCCACTGTACCTCTCACAGTGACTCTCATACTTTTGCCTGGAGAACGCTTTGAGGTACACAGACTTACCCAGTCAAAGACCTGATGTGTGCATGTGTGTCTCCCACCGCAGACAGGCACTGCTGATACTCTCGGACTGGGACCCTTAGTGCTATGATAACTAGCCCCCACTTATATTCAACGCCACCTGGCAAAATGGGAGTCATGAGGGAGCAGCTAACAGCAAGGCCAACAGCGGGAGAACACCTGCTCTTGCTCCACAGGGACCCTGGGCTATTCATACTTACCGTAGTACCCATTTTCAGGACTGATTGTTCTACAATTATTTCTTCTTTTTTTTTCCCCTATATATAATGTTAATACACCTGCATTCCAGTTGATGTTTTACCTTTGTATTATGTTAACAGAACTTTGAGCCATTTACAGGCTCAAAAACTAGGAGCCTAACATCTCCGAAGCAACTAGGTGATAAGATCTTTATTAACACTCCTCTGTTGTAGCCTACCCATGTTACCACAGAGTGAATCTGGGGCCGAGACTTCTTGCCACTCGATCCACTAATGGTTTACTTTGCTTTGGTTGATACTTGCTGTGATCTGATAAATCTTCCTCTCTCGCTCTCTTAACTCCTTTTCTTCTTCCTCTCTCACCCCTCTTACTTGGCCCTCTTCACTCTGACAGACCGCCTGGTGGACCCGGAAGGTAGACACATCTTTCTCAAGGGCAATTATGGGGGCTCGCCCCTCACCCTAGCAAATGTCTACTTCCCCAACTTGGCCCACGTAACTTTCTGTCAAAGAATGATATGGGCACTCCAAGGGCTGCCTCATTTTGGGGGGACTTCAATGTCCCTCTCAATTCTTTAGTTGACTCTTCTTCAGGGAAGACATGCATCACGTACTGTATAAGATTCTGAAAAGAGTTAAATCCTTCCTACACTCAGTAAAACTATTTGATACATGGTGATTCCTTCACCAGGAGGAGAGGGACTTCACCTTTCACTCCATACCACATAACTGCTACTCCCGCATAGATTACAGGTTCATATTCCAGAGAGATCTACCCAAAGTGACAGAAGCCTGGATAGGTATCCAGTCAATCTCTGACCATGCCCCTATCTCTGACAGTAGTCCCTATCATTCCCAGGGCTAACTCGCACACTTGGAGGCTAAATGCTTCTCTCCTGACGGATCCGAACCTACTGCCCAAAATGACAACATCACTTAAAGATTTCTTTAAACTTAATGAAGTCCCAGAGGCAGACCCCTTAACGGTGTGGAAAGCACACACGTGCTCTGTAAGGGGAGATTTGATGAAAATGGGAGTCCTACGAAAAAGACAACAAAGATACAACTATGTTGGTGTCCCTTGTTAATTTTACATTGTATTTTTGAAAATGTAACTGCCTACTCCCAAACTGTCATTTGAAGTAAAACACAGCCAAGTATTATTCTACACAATTTTTTTATTGTGCATAAAAAAATAAAAAAATTAAATTAGAGATGCTATCTGCCATCCAAATACAAAAAACTTAACCAAAAAGTGCATTCAATGCATACAAAAATATAAAAAGAAAAAAGAAAATATAACAAACAAAATCATGATTAAAAAAAAAATAGAAAATTAATAAGTGGTGAAGGGGTGAAAATCCCCAGTCTAGTGGCCTTGTTGGGGGTCTTGTGGCTGGTATTGCCACTGACCGCCATGCTGCTGTGGTGTGTGGGTTGGCTGTGGGGGTGGTGGATGTGGGACCACAAAATCACACAGGTGTGTGTTTTCTGAAATTTGGCCCCTCACTCCCTTGTTAAGGAGCTGCAGGATGAGTTCCTCACACCTGCTCCTTTGCTTACCAGCCATCTGCCTTAATTTATTGGCCGTCACCATGGCAAATCCCTCATCTGGGTCTGAATGGAGCACAGTAGTGGCCTGGCTGAGGAAGGAAGCTGTGGCCTCCTCCAGATTCCTGCTCTTCCTGGCCCTTCTAGCAGGAGGGCATAGGGGAGGGATCTGCGACTCCCTCTGGCTGCTGGTTGCTGTCTCCACCAGCCTGACACTTTCCAGTGTATGAAAATGGGACATAATTATAATATTTTTTAGGGTTTGGTCATTAATCACACACAATATTGATCTCCTCACTGTTGCAAATTGAATGTGGGGAAATAGAAAAAACTATCATTCTGACCCCAGCATTTTTCATTCTTGTTCAAATCATTTTTGGTCACTACCGTCTATTGATATGGAAACCACTTTGTTAAGGCAGAAATATTTTAACAATAACGTCTAGTTATCATCATTGTATTTTTGGATACAAATATGTTCAACAATTCTATACCTGGGTCAAGCTGAGTTCCTCCACATCTTCATCCTGTGCAGCAGGACCTGTGTGGACCTTAGGAGCTGTGGCCTCATCATGTCAAAGGGAGTGTAGACAGCGATGGCCAGGGTTCTGTCTGGTCAGTCAAAAACCGTGGGCTGTTGTAATACCACAGCCTGGGGACATATAGGTCATCCGCTGCTGCTCCAGATCTCTCTGAGTCAAGGACCTTGTTCAGCTCCCTTTTTAAAAGTATTCCTCAGGTTTGAAATTTTTGTCTTGACATAGTTGATGTCTGCCCTGGGGTACACTGGTTTCACCAACTCAAGCAGTTTCTCCAAAGCTGCCTTCCTCAATATTTTATTGGAGTAATCTCTACTCTTGACCTTCCAGAGACAGGGCAGCTCCTGGTACAGGTCAATGAATTGGGGTAGAAAATCAGGCAAAGTAAATTTATCCATCATGATAAATGATATGATGCCTGCAAGACAGAACACAAGACAAACCATAATAATAATAATAATAATGTCTGGCTTAACTCATAAGCTGGTCCCAATAGGCCTCAATCTAAGCAGTAAAGGCCACTACCCACCTATGCCCCAATTTCCAATTGTCCCTTTGTTTTATGGCTCCTTTCTTGCGTTGGCGATCGTTCGTCCTCCACTCCAAGATCGTTCTTAAGGCCATCCCATCGACCGCGTGTTCTGGCTTTATATACACTGCGCATGCGTGAAACTCCGCTCTCAGTGCGTCATGACGCTGGGGCATGACCATCTCTCTTCTGCATGCGACACACATGGCGGAACATTCGGGATGGAAAATATGGCGGATTTAATGGATTCCAGGCAGCCCCGTGGTGGTGGAGCTCATAGGAGACACAAAGCAACCCTCATGAGCAAGGGTGAGATGGTGGAGATGGTGTGCATCCTAGAGAAGCACGATTATGACTGCAAGCTGCGCAATTATGAAAGGCCCAACAGCCGAAAGTACCTCATTTTGGAGAAGGTCATCGCCATTTTGCAAGGCAAATTTTTGGTGGAACGATCAAATTGTTCTGTAATTATGACTGCTTGTCTGACAGAAATAATTAATAAAATTCCACCTGGCTGACTGACTTGGCAATGTCAAAGTTGCTAATTTGATCACTAAATTAAATTAATATAGAGTCTGTGATTGATAACAGGATCTACTGTATATGATTGGTTAAACAGTCATATTGATTGGTGTTTGGCCACCCCAATGTTGGCCCTACATTCTTTGATAGGTATATTTATTTTCCAGCTGATCTCTTCTGATAGAAATAATTGATCCATAGTCAACAACCCAATCGATCAATATGTCACATATGGGAAAGTGGATTTCAATTGAGAGTTAGAAGGTATGATCAAATGTTATCAATCACACCTCTGTTTCCACCATGCAATCTCATAATCTGATCAATCAAAATATGATCATATTTATTATCAAAGCATCTCCGATGCTGATCGAAGCAAAACAATCATTAATGTTCCGCCCAGGCCTATTGACTCAGTTTGATTGCATCCAATCTGATTCGAATTTCAATTAACCTGAAGGGAAGGCATGCTGATTTGATCTTTCTGATTGAATTGCACGTTGGATTGCGATGGGATATAAAAACTGAAGCATGTATGGCCACCATTAGGTCAGATCAGGCATATTTTTACAGCACTTGTTCTACTGTCAAACACGGCAAGTTGGATCCAGTTTTCTGAAATGTGTCAGTAGTAGTCGCAGTCCCTGTATCGTAAATGAACACATTTTTTTCTGTACTGATGGAAGCTGTGATAACAATATTCTCCAGCTTGCAGAGATATATATAGGCAATTCAGACGTTGTAGAAGCAATTTTCAGTGGAGGGCGCTGGGAACATACGGAACAATCTCCAGTCCATATGGCTCTTTAGAACACTCTACACGGCAATCCGTCTTCTCGAAGTCAAGTGTCGCTGAAGGAATTGCAGAAAACCTTCTACTGCCTGCGAGAGCCTGGAAAGTGAATTTATATGATTTCTATCCATTTTCATCCATTGCGGGAATCTCATAGTGGATGAAAACATTCAGGATGGAAGGACTGCTGGAGAAGCTTTCTACTCTCTTAAAGGGGAACTCCACCTACACTTAATATCCTAGTGTTTTGTAGATGATGGGGATTTAAATGTCATTTTTCCTCTTTTCTCATTGATTGTAGCGGAGCGATCTCTGCTCTATACTAGATTTACATTTCATTTATTTTTACTGGATGTTTTCATAATATGAAGCATGCTCTTCAGTGAAATAGATAAGGGATGGCGAGAGATAGATAGATATATATGTTTCCTGTTGTATTTTTTATGCAATCATGAGATGACAAGATAGATGGATAGATAGATATTGATGGGTTGATATGGATAGAAAAGGATAAATAGATAGCTAGATAGATGGATAAATAGATATATAGATCATCAATAGCTGTGGAAAGAAAGAAAAAAATATATAGATGATTTATAGATAGAAAAATTGATTGATGGATGACTAGATAGATGGATAGTTAACCATTTCGGCTCCGGAAGGTTCACTACCCTTCCTGACCAGGCCATTTTTTGTGATACAGCACTGCTTTGCTTTAACTGACAATTGCGCGGTCGTGCGACGCTGTACCCAAAATTGATGTCCTTTTTTTCCCCACAAATAGAGCATTCTTTTGGTGGTATGTGATCACCTCTGCGGTTTTTATTTTTTGCGCTATGAAAAAAAAAAAAACAACAATTTTTTATTAAAACATATCCAATAAAAAAATGTAAAAAATCTAAAGTCTTCATCAATTTAGGCCAATATGTATTCTGCTACATGTTTTTGGAAGAAAAAAAATCCAAATAAGCGAATATTGATTGGTTTGCGCAAAAGTTATAGTGTCTACAAAATAGGGGATAGATTTATGGATTTTTTATTATATTTTATTTTATAACTAGTAATGGCAGCGATCAGCGATTTTTAGCGGGACTGCGATATTGCGACAGACAAATCAGACACCTAACTGACACTTTTCTTTTATGGGGACCAGTGACACCAATACAGTGATCAGTGCTAAAAAAAATGCACTGTTACTGTACTAATGACACTGGAAGGGAAGGGGTTAACATCAGGAGCGATCAAAGGGTTAACTGTGTTCCCTGAGAGTGCTTTCTTACTGTGTGGGGATGGTTTAACTGTAGGAAGACAGAGATCTGTCTTCCTGCTTAGCAGAAACACAAGATCTCTGTCTTCCTTACTAACAGAACTGTGATCTGCCTTGTTTACATGGGCAGATCGCCGTTCTGCCTCTCACAGAACGATCTCAACAATTCTTTTTTTTTACATCCTCAGAGATTTCTTTGCCATGAGGTGCCATTTTGAACTTCCAGTGACCAGTTTGAGAGAGTGAGAGCGATAACACCAAATTTAACACACCTGCTCCCCATTCACACCTGAGACCTTGTAACACCAACGAGTCACGTGACACTGGGGAGGGAAAATGGCTAATTGGGCCCAATTTGGACATTTTCACTTAGGGGTGTACTCACTTTTGTTGCCAGCAGTTTAGACATTAATGGCTGTGTGTTGTTATTTTGAGGGGACAGCAAATTTACACTGTTATACAAGCTGTACACTCACTACTTTACTTTGTAGCAAAGTGTCATTTCTTCGGTGTTGTCACGTGAAAAGGTAGAATAAAATATTTACAAAAATGTGAGGGGTGTACTCACTTTTGTGAGATACTATAGATAGATAGATATTGATGGATAGATAGATAGATTTCTATAAAATTGTACAATATCATATATTTCATACAATCAGTTTTTTGTGCACTGAGTTGTGGAATTCCTCATCCATTGCTCAGTGTGGATGGGATTCTCAGCGTCCCTGTAGGATTCGGTTTGTCCGTCTGAGCTGACCACATTGGCGGTGGCGGATGGGAAGAAGAGGATGCTGGGAAGTTTTGTTTATTTGTTGAAGAGATGGGATTTGTTCACATGTTCTCAAACATCATTATCCCGCATTTCCTTTAGACTTGAGGACATGTAAGCAAACATTGAGCTTTATAGGGATTATTGTGGGATTGTGGTGGAGGGCAGACTTTCATCCCACGTACTGGAGTGGAATGAGCAACTCAAAAATGGATATCAGATGTCGCCCACCTAGTCTGCCGGAGCGAATCATGTATTCCATTGCTCCATTAAAGCAGAACTCCAGCCCAAAATAACAAGATAAAAATAAACAGACCATTCAAAGATAGAATTATTATTATTATTACACGGGATTTATATAGCGCCAACAGTTTGCACAACGCTTTACAACATGAGGGCAGAGAGTACAGTTACAATACAATTCAATACAGGAGGAATCAGAGGGTTCTGTTCATTAGAGATTACAATCTAAAAAAGGGAGGGTCAAGTGATACAAAAGTTAATAACTGTGGGGGATGAGCTGATGGATAAAATAAAATACAGTGGTTAGGTGGAGTCAGGATAGGCGTGTCTGAAGAGAAAGGCTTTCAGGGATCACCTAAAAGTGGACAGAGTAGGAGAACAAAACTTCTATTGCTGTAATATTCAGCTTCGATCCAGAGATTTTCCCTGCAGTATTTTATTCTGCCACTAGATGTCCTCAGTCTGATACCCAGATCATTTAACCCACTTCCTCTGAGCCCAGGTTGTCCTGGACCAGCCCCCAGTTTGTAACTGGACAGTGACTCAGAGGGAGATGAGAAAACTGTCTGCCTCATGTAGCTATTTTCTGCACACTGCTCAACCAGTACTTCTGAGGATTGTGGGCCAGATCAAACACTCTTTTGCTAGCTTGTTCTGCATAAAAAACAATGAGGGAAACATTTTTAACTTATTATGGAATTAAAAATGGGATTTGGTGCCAGGCTTCAGTGATACCTAAAGTGGAACGCTGGGAACAATTAAAAAAAATTACACGTATAATGCTATGTCACTAGCTTACTGCCTCACAGAAGAAGTCCTATTGGACGAAACGTATGTCAGGCTAGGCATAGAGCAGCGGTGACGTTCGAACACTCGTGGAGGGTGCTGGACAAACAAATGTTTCCATTTCAAGCCTAATTTTATTGTTTTTGTTGTAAGTACAACTTTTAATAAAATCCTGTGTGCTTTTAAAGAATGTTGCGCAATGAGTTTATCTTCCCCTTTCATATGATGAATGTGTGACCAGACTCTGAAGTTTCCTTGATTGATGATAACTGTGGGGTATACATCTGTGGAATCCAATTAAGCAGGCTGGGTAGTGGATGCGGTCGAGCCCATAGTGAGGGGTGAAATCTCACTAATGCGCAAACAGACCCTGGAGGGTCTAAAAATCTGGTAAGCAGATATACTTACCCTATGTATCCTGTGGGGAGCAGCGGGTGTCTTCACAAATTGAGCATTTAATCAGCACACGTTTTCACCTTATGAATGTGGAATTGGGACACTTGGACTATTAGCAATTTTTCTTTTTTCCTTTTTAAATTTTTTCACGTTTTCATCTTTATTGCATTATATTAGATTTTTTTGCACTTAAATCATTGAGGGCATGGTTTGACAGCGCTACACGTTTTGATTTTAATATCTGTCACTAGCACCTGGTTCACACCGTTTTGGATTCACTGGACCAACAACAATGTGAATCTAGAATTTTTCTGTAGATATATTTGGACCATGTTCTACAGACAGTGCACATGCAGTTAGTCACGTTTTTCGCTTGAAAACCATTTGGTGCCCTGTAAAATTCTCAGACTTCAGATATTAATCAGATGAAATAGTTAGAGGGGGTGGACCCCCTCTCTGCATCGCAGGCTTTACACTATCACCAATTGACTAGCTATCTCAAAACTTGCTTCAGTCCACGTCAGAATCCTCTCCAAGGCTCATTCATCGAGGTAGTGATCAGCCGTGACCAACATCAAACATCCAAATACCGTCTTGCTCCCTTTAAACCCTGGACATCTGTTCTTGGCAAGGAGGACACACCAACAAAGGTATGGGCAGGTTGCCAAAATGTTCGTTCCTTTGTGGTCTATGAAACATGGCGTAAAACACAATTTAAGATTGCACATCAACCCTACTATCCTTTCCACCATGGTACTGCGAATGCTTCTCAACCATCTTGCCCCTGGTGTACCACCTCTTAACCAACTTTGTTTCACAGACTGTGGGAATATCCAGCGACTTCCTCATTTTGCGATCAAGTCCTCAAGTACATTGGTCAAGTACATTAAGTCTCTGTATCCAAAGACCCCATGGTGTGCATCTTCGGTTGCGACACAGCACCAGCTCAGCTACAAACATCTAATTACAAAAGAATACCCCAATAGGTCCATATCTGTCTTCTGGTGGCAGGCAGAGCTCTCATTCAAGCCTGCATTTACCCTACTCCGACACAAATAACTGCAATAAAGTAGGTGCTCAAGGCCCTTTTCACCTTGGAGAAACTGGACACTATCACTTAAAACTTCAAATCTATGCGGCGTTTCATTGCCAGGTGATGTTGCTTTATGGAGCATTCTTTCTCCTCAGAGGAGATCTCACATATAAAGCCCTTCCGCTACACTGACTGGTACCTGCTTGCTGAGCTCACCGATTCATTGTGCAGACTTAAAGTCCATGACAACTCAGACTCGGTAGTCCCTTCCATTCCCCCCTCCCCTTAGCCATTTGGGACATCCCCTGTGCAGTGTTCTTGGATCCAGTCCTGCAGAACTGTGAAAGGGCTCTGTCCCCCTGATGCAGGAGTCTAGAGGAAGACATCAAGGTACCTGGGGGAGGTTATTTGCAAACTTGCATTGGGGGTTCAAGTTGGGTTTGGAAAAACTCACTGAAGGGAAAGCCAGGGGGAAGTTGGTGGGAAACAGTTCAGCTGTCCTCCCTATGGTGGTGTGAGTCTCCCTCACTGGGAAGAGTCTGGATGATATGTGAGTAGGTGACCCCAGTGCTAAAGAATAGTGACTGTGTGCTTTTAACTCTGGAAGGAGTACAGGTCACCACCAGCATAGGAGGACGTATCCAACATATAACAAAATGCTTTCAACAGTATATTTAATAGCCCAAAAAGGGAACAAATAAGAAGAGCTTGTTGTTAGTAGTGGTGAGGAACAAGGACCTCTTCCCCACAACCCTGGATACACAGTTTTTGACAAGACCTTTTTTTTTTAAATGTTCCGCGATGTACATCTACCATCAGTCATGTTGTCCACCAATGTAGATCCACATTAACCATAATTCCTGGTTCCTGCTGACACAAAAGAGAAAAAATGCCACCTGCCAAAGTTCATCTGGTCCTGGCGGATGACAGTTCATACATACAATGGGGTCGGGTCTCCCAGGTGACCAAATATGGATATGGGTGTGGAGAAGAGGCCCTGGTCATCATCAACATGGGGACAAGGTATCCCCCCCATCACGAGGTTGGGGACATGTGACCTAGTATGGTTCAGTATGCATGCTTGGATCAGGGGCGGATCCAGAGTCTAATCTCGGGAGGGGCACTGCCAAAATTTTTGCGGGCAAATTGTTGGGGCAATGGCTGGTGTTGGTGCTTCAATAATCACGGCACCGTGGTTAATATGGTGTCAGGATGATTGAAGTGCATTATTTCTATTATTACATTGTAATATAAACTGAAATAGTTCAACTCACCATAATGCCGAATCAGTGGGAGCCCTGATTGTGTCACTTGCTACGTCGCCTGTCACCAGATGCAGATTGTCACTGGCCAGTGACCAGTGACAGTGTTCCTGTTGTTCCAGAGTGAGGCGGACAGTAAGAGATGGTGGGAGCAGCCAGGTGGAAGGGAGGACAGGGTGGGAGTAGCCAGGTGGAAAGGAGGACAGGGTGGGAGCAGCCAGTTGGAAGGGAGGACAGGGTGGATGCAGCCAGGTGGAAGGGAGGACAGGGTGGGAGCAGCCAGGTGGAGGGGAGGACAGAGTGGGAGCAGCCAGGTGGAAGGGAGGACAGAGTGGGAGCAGCCAGATGGAAGGGAGGACCGAGTGGGAGCAGCCAGGTGGAGGGGGGTACAGGGTGGGAGAAGCCGGGTGGAGGGGAGGACAGAGTGGGAGCAGCCGGGTGGAGGGCAGGCAAGGTGGTAGCAGCCGGGCGGAGGGGAGGACAGAGTGGGAGCAGCCAGGTGGAGGGGAGGACAGGGTGGATGCAGCCAGGTGGAGGGAGAGGACAGGGTGGATGCAGCCAGGTGGAGGGAGAGGACAGGGTGGATGCAGCTAGGTGGAGGGGGAGGACAGGGTGGATGCAGCCAGGTGGAGGGGAGGACAGGGTGGGAGTAGCCAGGTGGAAAGGAGGACAGGGTGGGAGCAGTCAGGTGGAAGGGATGACAGGGTGGGAGCAGCCAGGTGGAGGGGAGGACAGAGTGGGAGCAGCCAGGTGTAAGGGAGGACAGGGTGGGAGAAGCCAGGTGGAGGGGGGTACAGGGTGGGAGAAGCCAGGTGGAGGGGAGGACAGAGTGGGAGCAGCCAGGTGGAGGGCAGGACAGGGTGGTAGCAGCCAGGTGGAGGGGAGGACAGAGTGGGAGCAGCCAGGTGGAGGGGAGGACAGGGTGGATGCAGCCAGGTGGAGGGGGAGGACAGGGTGGATGCAGCCAGGTGGAGGGGGAGGACAGGGTGGATGCAGCCAGGTGGAGGGGAGGACAGGGTGGATGCAGCCAGGTGGAGGGAAGGACAAGGTGGCAGCAGCCAGATGAAGGGGAGGACATGGTGGATGCAGCCAGGTGGAGGGCAGGACAGGGTGGATGCAGCCAGGTGGAGGGGAGGACAGGATGGATGCAGCCAGGTGGAGGGGAGGACAGGGTGGGAGCAGCCAGGTGGAGGGGAGGACAGAGTGGGAGCAGCCAGGTGGAGGGGAGTACAGGGTGGGAGCAGGCAGGTGGAGGGGAGGACAGGGTGGATGCAGCCAGGTGGAGGGGGAGGACAGGGTGGATGCAGCCAGGTGGAGGGGAAGACAGGATGGATGCAGCCAGGTGGAGGGATGACAGGTTGGGAGCAGCCAGGTGGAGGGAAGGACAGGGTGGATGCAGCCAGGTGGAGGGGAGGACAGGGTGGATGCAACCAGGTGGAAGGGAGGACAAAGTGGGAGCAGCCAGTGATACGGTCCTATACCTCTATGGAAGCCTGCATCCCCACCCCCCCACCTGGAGATAAGTTCTTACCTTGGGGGATATATAATATAATCAGATCACTGGCACTTTCTCTCTGGCTCCCTCCACCCGACAGCCTCCTGGTCCCTCTTCTTCTCTCCCCTCCTCCCGTTCGGCATGTTGGGGGCTGCAGGTACACTCTCAGGGAATCGTCCTGGCCTGCTAGTATCCGGGACTACATGTGGCATAATCCTCTTGGTGTTTCCCAGCCATTGGCCCTGAATGTAGCAAATATAAACAGGCATTGCCAGGTGAATGAGAGCTGCTCAGCTCAAGGAGGAGAAGGAGGGGTGGAAATTCCCCGCAGCTCTGCCCGTGTCCTTTCACAGAGCCTGTCAGTTTCAGCGCCGCTGCCCTGTGTCCTGATGGGGGGGTCGGCATTAGCACAACCTGCTCACTATTTTCTCGGGGGGCGGCAATTGACCCGTTGCCCCCTCTCCCCTGCATCTGCCCCTGGCTTGGATAAGGGTCTGATATAGATTTTCTGGGGGGACCCCACACTTTTACTTCCTTGGGCCTTGCGTGGGGTTCCCCCTTAAAAACCATATCAGAGCTGAAGGGCCTGGTATGAATTAGCGGGAAGAATCACACAACGCTTTTTTTTTTAAACTATCCCCTCTCTGAGGTCTGAAGTGCATGCATTGGATCTGATCTGAGGTTTGAAGAGCATGCGCTGGGGGTGATCTGGGATCTGAAGTGGGGCAGATCTAAGGTCTCAACTGCATGCACTGGGGCTGATCTAAGGTCTGAAGTGCATGCATTGGCGCAGAGGTGTAACTAGAACCTTTAGGGCCCCAGTGCAAGAAACAATGAAGAGCCCTCCTGACCGCTGGGGCCCTTTCCATCGGACCTGGGGCCCTTCCCACGACTGTGGTGAAATTTAAGTGCCATAGGTTGCAATGTTAAATCACAAAAGTCAAAAGCAAATCTCAAGCAAGTTGCACAACTTTGGGGTCAGCAGCAGTGCAAACTGAGCCTTATGGGGGACTCTGTCACATATTCTGCAGCAGGCCTCCTTCCTGCCTTCTTAGACCCCCCCACAGTAGTGGAACACCAGGGAGCAGTCGCAAGTGCAACCTTTGCGACCCTGGTAGCTCTGCCACTGTGTTGGGGCTAATCTGAGGTCTGAACTTTATGCACTAGGGCAGATCTAAAGTCTGAAGTGCATGCATTGTGGCTGATCTGAGTTTGGAAGTGCATGCATTGGGGCTGGTGACCTGAGGTCTGAAGTGCATGCATTGGGGCTGATGACCTGAGGTCTGAAGTGCATGCATTGGGGCTGATGATCTGAGGCAGTGGCGGCCCATCCATAGAGGGCACAGGGGCGCCGCCTTCCCTATCCATGCGTCTGGCCCCCTGATCTACATATCTGTGGCGCCGGACCATGAATTTCAATGGGGTGTTTTTTTTGCAGCACCTGATTAGAGCCAGGGGCTCTAATAGGCTTCAAAATAGGGTGGCCTCGGAGCGCAGAGCTTTACCCAATTGTGTGACCATAGTGAATTCATTTTTGCAATTTTCACACTAAAGTTCCTCCCCGCCAGTCAGGAGGCAGGTCTGTGAGACATGTTTCCCAATTGGCCAAAGCGTCAGGCGATGCCTAGCGCTTTGGCGGAAGAAGAGACACACAGAGGAAGGAGGAAGCTGGAGGAGCGGATTCCGGAGCGCCGTGGCCTCTGCCCGCACTCCAGGAGAGGAGGAGAGAACACCACAGCCCCGCGGGTAAGTGCTGGACCGCCCATGGAGGGAGGTGCTATTTCAGTGCCGTGCCACACCGCTGGGGGAGTGTGTTCTTTGTTTGCAAACCCCCCAAAAGAAGAACCCACCAGCCGCCACTGATCTGAGGTCTGATGATCTGAGGTCTGAAGTGCATGCATTGGGGCTGATAATCTGAGGTCTGATGACCTGAGGTCTGAAGTGCATGGATTGGGGCTGATGATCTGAGGTCTGATGATCTGAGGTCTGAAGTAGGCATGTGCATTTCGTTTCGTTCCGAATCGAAATTCGGACGAATTTTTCATTATTCGGAAATTCGGATGCATCCGAATTTCCGAATGACAAAAGTAAAGAATTTAAACGAATCCGAAAAAAAACGAACGAATTCGAATCGAATTCAAAAACATATTCGAATCGAATTCGAAAACATATTCGAATCGAATTCGAAAACATATTCGAATCGAATTCGAAAACATATTCGAAAACATATTTGAATCGAATTCGAAAACATAATCAAATTAAAAAAAAATAGAAAACGTTTTTCTAAAAAAAACAATAAGGTAGAATATAAAATAATAAAGCAATAGAATATGTATATATATATATATGTTTTTTTATGCTTTTCTTTTCTATTATTTTATATTCTATAATAGTATTTTCAATTCAAATTCAAATTCATTCTATACGAAATTCGAATTTCGGAACATGGCTTCTGAAGTTTGAATTTCGTATAGAATGAATTCGAATTTGAATAGAAAAGATTAGAACAGAAAATAATAGAAAAGTATAGACTATAAAAACAATAGAACAGAATAGAAGAAAATATAATATCTATTGTTTTTCTAGTCTATTCTTTTCTATTATTTTCTATTCTATTCTAATCTTTTACATTCAAATTTGATTTCGGTCTATATGAAATTCGAATTTTGGAAGATGTTATATATATATATATATATATATATATATATATATATATATATATATATATATATAATTTTCTATTCTGTTTCATTGTTTTTCTATGCTATTCTTTTCTATTCTATTCTAAACTTTTCTATTCGAATTTGAATTCATTCTATACGAAATTCGAATTTCGGAAGATGGCTTCTGAAAGTGGAATTTCGTATAGAATGAATTTGAATTTGAATAGAAAAGATTAGAATAGAAAATAATAGACTAGACAAACAATAGAACAGAACAGAATAAAATATAATATATATAATTTATTCTATTCTGTTCTATTGTTTTTCTAGTCTTTTCTCTTCTACTCTATTCTAATCTTTTCTATTCAAATTCGAATTCATATTATAAGAAATTCAAATTTCGGAAGATGGTTTTATATATATATATATATATATATATATATATATATATATATATATATATATATATATATATGTGTGTGTGTGTATATGTATAATATATATATATGTATATATATATTATACATATATATGTATATGTATAATATATATATATATATATATATATATATATATATATATATATATATATATATATATATATATATATATATATATATATATATATATATATATAACCATCTTCCGAAATTTGAATTTCTTATAAAATGAATTCGAATTTGAATAGAAAAGATTAGAACAGAGTAGAAGAGAAAAGACTAGAAAAACAATAGAACAGAATACAAAAAATTATATATATTATATTTTATTCTGTTCTATTGTTTGTCTAGTCTATTATTTTCTATTCTAATCTTTTCTATTTAAATTCGAATTCATTCTATACGAAATTCCACTTTCAGAAGCCATCTTCCGAAATTCGAATTTCGTATAGAATGAATTCAAATTCGAATAGAAAAGTTTAGAATAGAATAGAAAAGAATAGCATAGAAAAACAATGAAACAGAATAGAAATTTTTTTATATATATATATATATATATATATATATATATATATATATATATATATATATATATATATATATATATATATATATATATATATATATATATATAAAACATCTTCCAAAATTCGAATTTCATATAGACCGAAATCAAATTTGAATATAAAAGATTAGAATAGAATAGAAAATAATAGAAAAGAATAGACTAGAAAAACAATAGAACAGAATAGAAGAAAATATAATATATAATATATATATATATTATATTTTCTTCTATTCTGTTCTATTGTTTTTCTAGTCTATTCTTTTCTATTATTTTCTGTTCTAATTCGAATTCATTCTATAAGAAATTCAAACTTCAGAAGCCATGTTCCGAAATTCGAATTTCGTATAGAATGAATTTGAATTGAAAAGACTATTATAGAATATAAAATAATAGAAAAGAAAAGCATAAAAAAACAATAGAAGAGAATAATACAAAAAAATTACTGTATTTATCGGCGTATAACACGCACTGGCGTATAACACGCACCCCAAGTTTAGGAGGGAATTTTAAGGAAAAAAAAACTTTTAGGAGGGAAGTTTAAGGGAAAAAAACTTACATTTAAATGCCCATCATTGCAGCCTTCTCAGTGCAGCCTTGCCCCAGTGCAGCCATGTCAGTGCAGCCTTGTCAGTGCAGCCTTGTCAGTGCAGCCTTGTCAGTGCAGCCTTCCCAGTGTCCATTGCAGCCTTATCCCAGTGCAGCCTTGCCCCAGTGCAGCCTTGCCCCAGTGCAGCCTTGCAGCTCGCAGTTTGAAAATCCTGTGATCCCCTGCGATCCTGAGCTTCAAAATCGCCGACCGCGATTTGAAAATGGTGCCGCCGGCGCCAAAATACACAGAGCCGGTCCTCGGCTCTTCTCGGCGGCTCTCGTTCACTTTCGTCTCCACTCGTAGTCCCGCCCGGGATGGGCGTGACTGTGAGCGGAGCTATCCGAACCTAGCCGAGTACACTCGGCTAGGTTCGGGCGGCACTCGAGTGAAGCCGAAAGTGGCCGAGAAGAGCCGAGGATCGGCTCTGTGTATTTCGGCGCCATTTTCAAATCGCGGTCGGCGATTTTGAAGATCTGTCAGCTCAGGATCGCAAGGGATCGGCGTATAACACGCACCCATGATTTTCCCCTGATTTTAAGGGGAAAAAAGTGCGTGTTATATGCCGATAAATACGGTATATATATTTATATATATTTTTTTTTTTTTTATTTTTTTTCTATGCTGGTCTATTGTTCTAATAGAAAAGACTAGAACAGAAAAACAATAGAACAGAATAGAAAAAAAAAAAAAATATATATATATATATACGTATATATATATATATATACACACACACACATCTTCCGAAATTGGAATTTGGTACAGAATGAATTCAAATAGAAAAGATTAGAATAGAACAGAAAATAATATAAAAGAATAGCATAGAAAAACAATAGAACAGAATAGAAAAAAATATAAAATATTCTATTCTAATCTTTTCTATTCGAATTCATTCTGTACCAAATTCCAATTTCGGAAGATGGTTTTATTTATTTTTATATATATATAAAATATTTCTTTCTCTTCTGTTCTATTGTTTTTCTATTCTATTCTTTTCTATTAGAATTTGATTTCATTCTATTTCTATATAACTATTTTCTGAAATTCGAATTTTGTATAGAATGAATTTGAATTCAAATAGAAAAAATCAGAATATAATAGAAAATAATAGAAAAACAATAGAACAGAATAGAAAAAATATTTTATATATATATATATATAAAACCATCTTCCAAAATTCGAATTTCGTATAAAATTAATTTGAATAGAAAAGATTAAAATAGAGTAGAAAGAATAGACTAGAAAAACAATAGAACAGAATAGAATAAGATATAATATATATATTATATTTTATTCTGTTCTGTTCTATTGTTTTTCTAGTCTATTCTTTTCTATTCAAATTCAAATTCATTCTATACGAAATTCGAATTTCAGAAGCCATCTTCCGAAATTCGAATTTCGTATAGAATGAATTCAAATTCGAATAGAAATGTTTAGAATAGAATAAAAAAGAATAGCATAGAAAAACAATGAAACAGAATAGAAAAAAATATATATATTATATTTTATTCTGTTCTGTTCTATTGTTTTTCTAATCTATTCTATTTCTATTCTAATCTTTTCTATTCAAATTCGAATTCATTCTATACGAAATTCTAATTTTAGAAGCCATCTTCCGAAATTCGAATTTCGCATAGAATTAATTCAAATTCGAATAGAAAAGTTTAGAATAGAATAGAAAAGAATAGCATAGAAAAACAATGGAACAGAATAGAAAAAAAATATAATATATATATTTAACCATCTTCCAAAATTGGAATTTGGTACAGAATGAATTCAAATTCAAATAGAAAAGCTTAGAATACAATATATTATATTTTTTTCTATTCTGATCTATTGTTTTTCTATGCTATTCTTTTATACTTTCTATTCTATCCTAATCTTTTCTATTGGAATTCGATTTCATTCTATACGAATTTCAAATTTCGCAAAATGGTTATATATAGTTTACTTTCTCAAATTCAGTTATTGTTTTTTTCGAATTTTATAGTTTTTTTCGAATGTGGTAGAAATGTTTCGAATTTGACAGTTTTTTTCGAATGTGGTAGAATTTTTTCGAATTTAATATTTTTTTCAAATGTAGTAACATTTTTTTTGAATTTGATAGTTTTTTTCGAATGTGGTAGAATTTTTTCGAATTTGACAGTTTTTTTCGAATGTGGTAGAATTTTTTCGAAATTGACAGTTTTTTCGAATGTGGTAGAATTTTTTCGAATTTGATAGTTTTTTTCGAATGTGGTAGAATTTTTTCGAATTTGATAGTTTTTTTCGAATGTGGTAGAATTTTTTCGAATTTGATAGTTTTTTTCGAATGTGTTAGAATTTTTTTCGAATTTGATAGTTTTTTTCGAATACGGTCAAATTTTTTCGAATGCGGTCAAATTTTTTCGAATACGAAACGAAACGAATTCCGAAAACGAATGTAATGAATGCAACGAATTTAACTAAACGAATTAAGTTAAATAACGAATCGAAACGAAACTAAACTAAACAAATTTTTTCATCCTGCACATGTCTAGTCTGAAGTGCATGCATTGGGGCTGATGATCTGAGGTCTGATGACCTGAGGTCTGAAGTGCATGCATCGGGGCTGATGATCTGACATCTGAGGCCAATATACCTACTAGTACTTGGCTGCCCCCAGGACTTAATGTGTAATGCTATATTTGCAGAACTGGGATGCTAACCTGCAACCCCAGAGAGATTTCTCCTATTGTGACAGATAGCTTCAGGCTGCGCCGTGGTCCATGGTAGGTGTAGTATGCTGAAGTGACCAAGACCAGCGACTTATAGGGTTGCCACATCATCCCTTTAATCCAGGACACAAATTAATTAGACAGGTTCTGTTGCTGATTAAGGTGGTAATTAAACTCACTTGGTGCCTTATCTGCATTAAATCAGCCTCAGAACCTGTGTAATTAATATATGTCCTGGATTAATGGGATGATGTGGCGACTATAGCGACTTACTGGCCTCCAAGCTTGCGTGGGTTCGAGCCAACAGAAGGCAATGGCAGAGTACCATGTTGCAAAACGTTCCCTTTTCTTACCACTCAAGTTGGCATTAGGTTTGCACCGCTTGTCCTGCCAGTTTCCTATCTGCAATGGCTTATAAAAAAACCAACCTCGCCTTTTATCGCCTAAATAAACACTATTCGCTCATTAACACGAACAAAAAAAAGCTTAACTCTAAATCTTCAAACAGCTGGTGGCCTCTTCTACAAAATTAATATTTACAGTATTTATCAAAAGCCAAGCACTGTTTTTCTGTATAACAGGCCTTTTTTAAATGTTTGATGTTTGCTTGCAGTACGTCGCTTAATTAGTCTCAAATGAAGGCTGACCCAGAGGCGGCTCATTTTTTAAAAATTTTTTTCAAAAACATTTTTTTAGACTTGCGATAAATAATCCATTAATTGCAACCTTTTTATTTAAATACTGTTATGGCAGATGATGCATAATAATAAGTTAATATGTTCGCTCGTGGAGTACTAGTCTGATTAATCACTCAGCGGCTTGTTAAAAAATTATGTATTGCCGACTTGCTGGCCCTCATCATCTTTTTTTTTTTTTTTTTTTTTGCTGGACAGATTTATATACATTTAGCTGTGAGGGGACTTGATTAACCATTCGCAGATGGTGAGTTTATAAGCTCTAATTATCTGGTGAGTCTCAAATGAGGCAGTAAAAGACATTATGTTCAATCATTCTCCCTCCTTGTTACGTCCTTTACTATCTAGGCATAAATGGCTGCAGATATGGAATGTTCACGCTGAACTCCAGGCAAGCAGCTGAGCGCATGGTGGAAACCAAATATGTGAAATATCTCCTTCTTCCCAGAAGATCTGTATTCTGTTCAGGTGGTCTTGTGATAAAGACAGATCCTTAATAGGGATGAGCTGAACTGTTCTGGGTTTGGTTCTAGCAGGGCTCAAGGAACTGTAAATAAATCAATGAGAGCCAAATCTGTCAAATCAAAAATGCCAATTTCCTGGGCTAGTAGGCAAAGGTTTGCCAAAAAATAGCATAAGGGGGTGAGCACCGCTCTGGGGAACATTTAACAGTGCAAAAAAAATTCTGAAATTCCATTTGGCCAGGAGCAGTAATTTTTTTAACCAGTTGACCTTCGGAAGATTAACATCCCTTCATGACCAGGCCATTTTTTGCAATACAGCAATGCGTTATTTTAACTGACAATTGCGCGGTCGTGCATTCTGTACCCAAATAAAACTGATATAAAAAAAGACCAACAATTTTGAAAAAAGAACAATATTTTTTACTTTCTGCTATAAAACCTATCCAATAAAAACATTTAAAAAAAAATCGAATTTCTCCATAAGTTTAGGCCAACGTGTATTATGCTACATGTTTTTGGTAAAATAAAATCCCAGTAAGCGTATATTGATTGGTTTGCGCAAAAGTTATAGCGTCTACAAACTATGGGATATATACTGTAATTTTTGCATTTATTTATTTTTATACTAGTAATGGCGCGCGATCAACGACTTATAGCGGAACTTCGATACTATCGGATACTAAGGCTCTGTTCACATCTAGGCGTTTTTGGGTGTTTTTCTGCTCTAAACCTCAACTCTAAAAACAAGACAAATCCCATTCATTTTAATGGCCCCTGTTCCCATCTGAGAGTTCTGTTGCCTGAAGCAAAACGTCCTTCACTCAAAAAAGTACAGGAGCTTCTTTTTTGGCAAATTTACAGGCATTTTCTGCTTTTTACATTGGTGACCTTTAACTTGAACAAAATCGCAGCAAAAATTGCGGCAAAAATCGCGCGGCTTTCTGCCTGAAAACGATACGCTCAGGTGTGAATGCAGCCTACATGAGCTTCTTTTTTGGCAGATTACAGGCGTTTTAATTCTTCTACATTGGTGACCTTTTGAACTTCAAAATTTTCGCTTTTCAGTTTGCGCTTTTCATTTCGTGCTTTTCAGTTCATTTCTGAGCGGCCATTTTTCAACCAGACATGTTGCGGAATCAGAGATAACGTGTTATTTATTATTGGCCTTGGAGTTATTGCTTTTACCCAAGTCCAAGACTCTGTCTCTCGCTCTCTGTCCGCCTGTCTCTCTCCCTCTGTCTGTAACTCTCTCTCTGTCTCTCTCACTGTATGTGTCTCTCTGTCTGTCTCTCTCTCTTTCTCTCTGTCTGTCTCCCTGTCAGACTGTCTGTCTCTCTCTGCCTGGATTCCACTGTTCGGCGGCTTTCGGCGGCTCCATACTACACAAGCGCTGCGCATGCGCAGTACAAGGCGGGCATTATTTGACAGGGGGCATTTCTCGTCAGAACAACGGCGCTGCAAAAATGATTCTATGCACATGCGCAAGATCAGGGAGAGAACGGGCACCATATCCTGGAACAGGATGCTTGTGGGCTTCACATGCCCACAAGCAAAACGAAAATGGCCAAGATAGGACTAGCGAACTCCGGACATCGGGGGACACATTTTCCAAAAAAAGTGAGTGTTCAAATGCTAATTTAAAAGCTTCTGAAAGGGTTAAAAAAAATTGATTGTAGTTGGAACACCGCTTTAAAGAGCACCTGTCATTTCAGATCCATCATGGCAGCGCCTGTCTGCGGGCATCCAATCACCTGCTGCCGCCATGTCCCTCACCTTATTGTGTCACTGCCACATCACCAGCCATCCCATTAAAGTGAATGGGACTGTTGGTGAGTCAACAGCCGGTCAGAGGCAGTGGTGGCTGGTGGTTTTTTATTTGGTGGCAGCAAACAACCTCCCCCCCCCGCGGGACCTCGCACCCCTCTCCGGCACCTCACCCCCCGCTGTTTGCCGGTCCACAGCCACTTACCCAATCAGCGGGGATCGGGCAGGAGACTGCTGCTGCAGAAGGATGGCGGCTTCCGTTGTGCCTCTCCTACTCTTCTCCTAGGTATCCAATCGGATTGCCTAAGCTTTCAGTCAATCGGGAACCACATAACATACCCGTGCTTCCTGATTGGCGGAGAGGCAATTCAGTGTTAGAAAAGCAAATATTAATTAATATTGACAGTGGTAACTAAAGTTGGCTTACAAAAATAGACGAAATGCAGCAGTTTGAAAAAGAGAACTGATGCTACAACAGTAGATCAGCCTTTTCATAATGCCAGGAGGGCCAAGGGATCCTAGTAGGGTTGCCACCTGTCCAGGATTCACCCAGACAGTTTGGGTTAGGAATCATGTGTCCGGGCCTGAAACCTGGACACATTATTTAGACTGGCCTATGGCTTCCCAGCAGGGTAGCTGGCTGCAGTTGTCTAAGCTGAGAGTGTCTGTTACACTCTTTCACGCTGCCCAAAGCCAACACTAACAACCCCCCCCCAAACATACACACAGAAGGGAGAGGGGAGAGGGCTTTATCTGCACCTCTATCCCCCACCCCTACTCCTCTGTGTCTGCCCACACTATAATCCCCGGCACTGTGCCTCAGAAAAGGAAAGTTTGGGCCGAAAATGTGAAGTCCAGCAGTCTCAGATACATCTGGATGAGAGGTGCTGACTGCCAACGGGTAAGTGAGCTCACCATCCATCCCTGTCAGTGACTGAAGTCTCCCCCTTCGCTCTCCTGCCTCTGAGTGAGTACACTAAGGTAAATCAGGGTTCTCAGAACACCCCTTACATCAGAGTTCCCCTTTACACCAGAGGCCACTGTGTTTCCCCTTATATCAGAGTCCTCTCTGTACATCAGAGTTCTCAGTGTTCCCCCTTAGATCAGGGTACCCAGAGCATCCCTTATGTTAGAGGCCCCAGAGTTCTCCCTTACATCAGAGTCTGCAAAGTTCCCCCTTATGCTATGTACACACGATAGGATTTTCCAACAACAAAACCGTGGACTTTTTTCCGAGGAATGTTGGCTCAAACTTGTCTTGCATACACACGGTCACACAAATGTTGTTGGAAATTCCGAAGAACACGGTGACGTACAACACGTACGACGAGCCGAGAAAAGGAAGTTCAATAGCCAGTGCGGCTCCTTTTGCTTGATTCAGATCATGCGTGAACTTTTGTGCGACGGACTTGTGTACACACAATCAGACTTTCCGACAACAAGTCTTGTTGTCGGAAAATTTGAGAACCTGCTCTCAAACATTTGTTGGCGGAAATTCCGACAACAAATGTTCTATGGAGCATACACACGGTCGGACTTTCCGACAACAAGCTCACATCCAACATTTGTTGTCGGAAAATCCTATCGTGTGTACAGGGCATTACAGTGAAAGGGAACTCTGCGAGTTCAGATGTAAAAGGGGAACTCTGTGGACGCTGATGTAAAGGGGGACTCTTGTTATTAACTTCATATGATTACAAATGTTATTTAATAGCAAAATATATGTATAGTTTATACTATAAAAAAAATTGCTGTGTGCCGCTAAAGTGTTTGGGTTTGACTTGAAGGAAAGGTGGCAACCCAAGATCCTAGGGAGGTTCCCTACAACAACGGGGTATGCGCTAGGCTCATCAATATCCATACAATGGTGCAATTTATAGCCTATACAGATCTAAGAAGAAGAAATAGGTCAGAAATCAGGAGGAAGGTAGACAGAAAGATGGCACTAAGAAAAGGGAGAAGACGCACCTGATGGGTAGGGAGCCAGGGAGAGGATGAGGAAAGCTAGAGAGGAAGAGGGGCCTGGTTTAGAGCACTAGAGAGAGGGAGAGGTAAGGTCCTCAGAACATCAAGGTCGTCCCTCATAGGCGACCCAAGCTGTTAGGACCTGGGGGTGGGAACAGGAAGTAGGAAGTTATGAAGTGAAACTAGAAGAAATGGGTTTTACATGTGGCTCTCTGCTGGCTGGAATAAACAAGCTCTTCACAAGATTCATCTGACTATTCATCATTGCTTCTACAAAATCTACATGGTGACAAAAGTGGAATCGCTGAAACATCATGGCTTAGAATCTATGTGCCATACAACCCCTTATCTTTGATAATGACATTGCTAACAACTGGCTGAAATTCAAAAGAGGACAGGACATGTACAGCAAAGCAGGACTCTCAGAAAAGTCAAAAAAGTACAAGCTTACACTCTTCTCAATTTTGCTGGTTCAGATGCACTAGATAAATATGAGTAATTTAATTTGATAATAAGATAATAAGGACAGAGAGGGTCGTGATGTCCTAATCAAGAAATTTGATGAGATATGCTTACCACAGCATAATGTGATGATAGACAGACATGCATTTAACATGATGGCTCAGAAACCTGATGAAGTTGGCTCAGCCCTTCCTTCTCTGAGCTGGCCGCTCAGCTGTCGGCTAATTGCCAGCTCTCATCTCTCTCCACCGTTAAAGAGGAAGTAAACTCTCCCACTCTGATGCTGCTTTTCATTTCGTCCATTATAATAAGTAATTATCAAACTATAGCCACTGTAATCCAGCCCAAATCGCATATTACTTACTGTTTAAAGAAACTTTAAAAATCTTGTTTCCAGGGGTTAGGCAGCGCCATCTTAAGTATTGTTTTCTGAGTCCGCAATAGAGTGTATTTCTGCCCTTACATTGAGCACTTCCTGTACTGTTAACCAAGCCTCCTTCTCAATCTAACATTTCTATGGCAACCCTGTTTAACTGCTCATAGCTGACTTGTTTTATTTCATAGTATTTACTTGTGCCGATTATCTAGTGTTTGCCTGTGTCAGTCTTATCAGCTTCAGCTGATAAGGCTGCAGTAATCCTGTCCGATGCCCAAGTTTACACTGCATGTGATGTCACATGGTCACATGGGGTGTAGTATGAAGCTCTGAGTGATTATGCAGTCTCGTGGGATTTCAGATTTGTGCTGTAGGAAGATCTGATAATAGACAGATAAGTACACAGAGTGTGCCGTAAATCAGGGGAGATCTGGGCATGCTCAGTGGAGTCATTCTAAAGAACAAAAAGGATTACAACAATACTAAGCAAGTAAGGAAATATCTACAAGCAGTGTTCATTAGGGTTTTTAATGCTGATTTACATGGGACAAAGTTGTCGGGGAGAGTTTACAACCACTTTAAACAGCTGTTGTGGATCTGCTTGTCAGTCCCACCTACTTAAAGATCTCCAGCTCACTTCATTCCTGCCTTCGCCTTGGTCACATCACAGGAAACCATCTCCTGCGTTCCTGTTTAACCGGTTCAATACAGGGCATTTTCACCCCCTTCCTTCCCAGACCAATTTTTAGTTTTCAGCGCTGCCGCATTTTAAACAACAATTGCGCGGTCATGCGACGTTGTACCCAAACAAAATTGACGTCCTTTTTTTCCCCACAAATAGAGCTTTCTTTTGGTGGTATTTGATCACCTCTTTTTATTTTTTGCGCTATAAACAAAAGAAGAGCGACAATTTTGAAAAAAACACAATATTTTTTACTTTTTGCTATAATAAATATCCCAATTTTAAAAAAAACAAACACATTTTTTCCTCAGTTTCGGCCGATACGTATTCTTCTACATATTTTTGGTAAAAAAAAACGCAATAAGCGTATATTGATTGGTTTGCGCAAAAGTTATAGCGTCTACAAAATACGGGATAGATTTATGGCATTTTAAAAAAAAAAATAATTTGTTTATTTATTTTACTAGTAATAGCGGCTAACGCGATTTTTTTTTCGTGACTGCGACATTATGGCAGACACATCGGACACTTTTGACACATTTTTGGGACCACTCACATTTATACAGCGATCAATGCTATAAAATTGCATTGATTAATGTGTAAATGTGACAGGCAGTGAAGGGGTTAACTACTAGGGGGACACAAGGGGTTAAATGTATTTCCTAGGGAATGCTTCTAACTGTAGGGGGCGGGGACGTACAAGGGGAGGAGACCGATCAGTGTTCCGCTGTACTAGGAACACAGATCGGTCTCCTCTCACCTGACAGGACGTGGATCTGTGTGTTTACACACACAGATCCACGGTCCGGCCCGGTTAACAGGCAATCGCGGGTGCCCGGCGCCCCCTAGACGGCCGGGTACCCGAGGCCGTCATATGACATCCACCCAGGATGGGAGATCTCATCTGTGGACGTCATATGTACATACGCGGATCGGGAAGTGGTTAAGGACTGGCTTTGCTGACATTCCTTCTGGCTCCTTATTCTGCTTGCTGTTCCTCTACTTGGATCTCTGACTTCTGGTTACTGAACTCTGGCTTGGATGATTACCCAATCTGGTTACTGAACTCTGGCTTGGCTGACTACCCGATCCGGTTACTGGACTCTGGCTATGCTTTGACTATGCTTACTCTATTTCCTTTTTTATTTTTATTAATAAACAATGGTTCAGGGTTTCTGACATGAAGGCATACAATCCTATGGAGCCACACTGAGACTGCTGGCTAAAAAATTAGATTTTGGTTAGGGATGGTCTCGATGTTCAAACATAAGTTTGACTCGAACATCGGGTGTTCGTTTGTTCATAGGACAAACAAACATATGGGGAGCTCGTGGCAAGTTTGCCTGCCACAGAGGGCCCCATAATGCACTGCAAGATCTTAGTGCATTGATGGCTGCTGATTGGCCAAAGCATGCACCTGACCTGCATGCTTTGGCCAATCACAGTGCGATGTGCTGTCAGAGCCATGATTGGCCAAAGGCAGGGTGCCTTTGGACAATCATGGCTCAGGGGCTTAGTCCATGCCCCACACTATATAAGGCTGCTGCTTACACGGCGGCCGTAAATAGTGAATTAATGTAGACTATGCAGGTAGTTCGTGTAGTGTGCAGTCAGTAGTGTAGTATATATATAATACAGTTCAGAGTATATAGTGCAGTTAGTGTAGTATATATAATACAGTTCAGAGTATATAATGCAGTTAGTGTAGTATATATATAATACAGTTCAGAGTATATAGTGCAGTCCGTATAGTATATATAATACAGTTCAGAGTATATAGTGAAGTCCGTACAGTATATATAATACAGTTCAGAGTATATAGTGTAGTCCGTATAGTATATATAATACAGTTCAGAGTATATAGTGCAGTCAGTGTAGTATATATAATACAGTGGAGAGTATATAGTGCCATCAGTGTAGTACACATAACACATTGCAGAGAATATAGTGCAGTCAGTGTAGTATATATAATACAGTGCAGGGTATATAGTGCAGTCAGTGTAGTAAATATAATACAGTGCAGGGTATATAGTGCAGTGCAGAGTATATAATACAGTGTATTGAAGGGCAGCCCTTTGACAGAATTAAGAAAAAAACGGTGTGGGTTCCCCCCCCAAAATCCATACCAGGCCCTTTGGGTCTGGCATAGATTTTAAAGGGAACTCCACAGCAAAATAAAAAAAAATGGCGTGGGGTCCCCCAAAATCCATACCGGACCCTTAAAATGGCGAGCGAGTTCCCCTTCTTGAACCATACCAGGCCGCTTGCCCTCAACATGAGAAGGGTGCTTTGGGGTGCGCTGTTGATGGGAACAAGAGCCTCTTCCCGATAACCCTGGCCGGTGTTTGTCGGGGTCTGTGGGCGGGGGGCTTATCAGAATCTAGAAGCTCCCTTTAACAGGGGGACCCCCAGATCCCGGCCTCCACTATGTGAATGGGTATCCGGTACATTGTACCCCTACCTATTCACCAAAAAAAGGGCGGGCCACCCGGTGATGTAACCGAGTGACCCCGTCCCCTTCTGACATCATGTGACATCAGATGGGGGCCCCGCCCTTACCTAAATAAGAGCTATGAAAGTGAAAAGACAGCCGTCGCTGGGAGGCCTCCCATGTAGGTGATGATTTTTTGTTATTTCTATTTTTCGGGTCCGTCGGACAGCGTGGTTGAAGATGGGTGGACATCACGGCACACTCTTTTTTTTAAATAAAGGAATTGTCAAAAACTGTCTGTTGTGGTTTTTACTTTTTGACACTTTTTTTGGTGAATGGGTAGGGGTACCGATTCACATGGTGGGGGCGGGATCTGGGATTCCAATAAGCCCCCCCACCCGCAAACCCCAATGGCCATGGTTGTCGGGGAGAGGCTTTTGTCCCCATCAACCCATGAAGACAAGGTGCTTTGGAGTGGTGGAGCCCTCCTGCCCCAAAGCACCCACCCATGTTGAGGGCATGTGGCCAGGTATGGTTCAAGAGGGGGACAATCGCTCATCCTGCCCTATCCTGACCTTCAGGCTGCATGCTCGGATAAGGGTCTGGTATGGATTTTGGGGAGGACTGTTTTTTTCCTTGATTTTACATCTATATTGCCGGGGGCTGGCAATACATTACAGCCACGAGCAAGTTTAAGTGACATTTTTTCCTTTAGAAATGTCATTATTGCTGCGGCACTGTTCTACACAACGCACAAATGTGCCATTTTACAGGCAGACTAAGGGGACCGCCAGGCACGATATTTAAAGGACCTTCAGGCTGCATGCTCGGATAAGGGTCTGGTATGGATTTTGGAGGGGGGACTCCACGTCAATTTTCTAAATAGAATTGGCGTGGAGTTCCCCTTAATATCCATGCCAGACGCGCAGGGCCTGTTCTGGACTGGGGGGGGACCCTACACTGTTTTTTCCTTGATTTTACATCTATATTGCCGGGGGCTGGCAATACATTATAGCCACGAGCAAGTTTAAATGACATTTTTTCCTTTAGAAATGTCATTATTACTGTGGCACTGTAAACTCTAATGCAATACTTTTCCCAATGTAAAGCAGCCTCGAGTAATTCACATGTGCATGTCTTTCATATTGCTCCAATGTGCGCCCTTTAGAAGAAATCACTGATGTTTACTTCAATGATGTCACCGGCGCATGCATATTTTTCTCTTTCCTTTACAGCGCGCTCCGTGGGCTGTCAGTCTATTCCTCTTGTTCCTTGCCTGCATCATCAGCAGGTAATCTCGCAATATGATGGACCCATTGAGATTTTCCTGATACACCCTATGTGACTTGCACATCACAGGGGGTGTAACATCGGCACTCAGCGTCAACGAAGCGAGCAGGCCCCTCTGCACATGAACGAGACACAGAGGAAGGGACAGAAGTATGCTGAGGGCAGGAAACAGACAGGAGCTAAAATGGTACAGCCTACAGCTAGGATACATAGAAATGAAACTACACTGGAAACAAAGCAATAGGCATAGTAGGTGAATAAATCGGATTGCAATATGTTTAAAAAAGTATAAATTGGTGGCCTTATAGTTGCAAATGATTGTGCAGTAGAGTTTACTTCCTCTTTAAATCTAATACAACTCAGTCCAGAAGTACATGAAATACAACAACAGGCTCCTAAGATGACCGCTTATGAGGATTTATTTCGAACTGACACTGTTGGTAAGCTTCCAGTCATGTATCACATGCGCTTAGAAGAAACAGTACAGCCTACCGTGTGTGCCCCTCGAAGGATCCCACTGGTTATAAAAGACAAAGTCTTGCAAGAGTTGGAAAGGATGACTAGACTGGGCATCATTGCACCAGTTATATGAAAATACACACATAGATGTGAATACATGTGGGTAGTAGTAAAAACCACAATCTACTGAGAGCAAGTAAATGACTCCATGAGTGGTAAAAATATATAAGTGCAAAACATAAAAACTCAAATAAAAAGAAGAAACAAAAAATGTGTACATGTGAAATACAATGATATTAATAGCGTGAAAATCTGAAAATCAAACAAACTCAGTCCATGGGTTCAAATATAAAAAGTTCATCAGTGAAAAAAAGCTTCCATCCACTATACAGCTCAGCAGCAACTAATCCCCCTATGAGTGGATTGACAAGGGAGAGAGATGTGCAGGATGGTGCAAATCCACTGGCGGTGACTCCAATAAGTAAGAAAGTGATAAAGGTGGACTCTTACCCTCTGTGTTGGACCCCCTCCTTGGCAGGGTCTATCAGGCATGCAGATTTTTGCCCTCTGCAGGGACCATGTAATGAGAAGATCTCCCCAGCAGCTGTTAGGAATGTTGTCTCCGATCCGGGCTGGTCCAAGTGAAACGCCTGGAGAGGGGGGAAGGAAAGCTCTCTTGCTCCCAGTGTGGCAAAGGAAAAAACAAAAGAGCAAAGCTCCAATAGTGTAAAAAGTTTCGGAATTTATTAAATAAAAGTACAGACCGCAACGGAGAGTGCACGCTCCGTGAGGTGAAAATACAATTAAAAACAAGCCGGCATATAAAAATCGTAATAACCCGTGCATAACATGGGGCAATTGTGACGGCTTACAACGTGGCCACGCCCCATGTTATGCACGGGTTATTACGATTTCTATATGCCGGCTTGTTTTTAATTGTATTTTCACCTCACGGAGCGTGCACTCTCCGTTGCGGTCTGTACTTTTATTTAATAAATTCCGAAACTTTTTACACTATTGGAGCTTTGCTCTTTTGTTTTTTCCTTTGCCACACTGGGAGCAAGAGAGCTTTCCTTCCCCCCTCTCCAGGCGTTTCACTTGGACCAGCCCGGATCGGAGACAACATTCCTAACAGCTGCTGGGGAGATCTTCTCATTACATGGTCCCTGCAGAGGGCAAAAATCTGCATGCCTGATAGACCCTGCCAAGGAGGGGGTCCAACACGGAGGGTAAGAGTCCACCTTTATCACTTTCTTACTTATTGGAGTCACCGCCAGTGGATTTGCACCATCCTGCACATCTCTCTCCCTTGTCAATCCACTCATAGGGGGATTAGTTGCTGCTGAGCTGTATAGTGGATGGAAGCTTTTTTTCACTGATGAACTTTTTATATTTGAACCCATGGACTGAGTTTGTTTGATTTTCAGATTTTCACGCTATTAATATCATTGTATTTCACATGTACACATTTTTTGTTTCTTCTTTTTATTTGAGTTTTTATGTTTTGCACTTATATATTTTTACCACTCATGGAGTCATTTACTTGCTCTCAGTAGATTGTGGTTTTTACTACTACCCACATGTATTCACATCTATGTGTGTATTTTCATATAATTAGCGCACTTTATTTATTTTTTATTTTTCATGGTATACACAGATATTGGTGTATTTTGTGTGCAGCTTTTACCTTTGACCTTTTTTGCTCTGCAGCGCAGTTTTTCTTTTTATTTTTGAATCATTGCACCAGTGCAGGAGGCCACCCCTGGGTGTCTGCCATGGCAGCAGTAGTCAAGAAAGATGGCACTGTCCACATATGCATTGATCCTGTGCACCTCAATAAGGCTCTCCTGAGGCCTTATCACCCATTACAAACTGTAGAGCAAGCGATCATTGACATACCACAGGCAAAATGGCAAATCCCTCTGGATAAGGAATCATCATTACTCACAACATTTATGACCCCATATGGGAGATACAAATGCTTACGGATGCCATACAGAATTTCAACTGGAAACAAAGTCTTTCAGAGATGTATTGGACAGCCATGTGAAATAATCATGGACGATATATTGAATTGGGGATCCTCCGTTGAAGAACATGACAAACGACTTAAATGCATACTAGACCGTGTCAGAGCCATCAATATGCAGCTCAGCCCTTCCAAATGTCGCCTGAGGGTTTCCGAGGTGCCATATGTTGGACAACTTCTCACAGATAAAGGTGTCAAGCCTGACCCAGAAAAAAACAAAGCCATCCATCAAATGCCTGCTCCAGAGGACAAACATGGATTGCAAAGGTTTCTTGGGGTGACCAATTATCTCTCGAAGTTCATTCATCACTACTAGGGATGAGCCGAACGCCCCCCTGGTTCAGTTAAATTTGTGCCTTTCAGGTCCGGTATGGATTTTAAGGGGAACCCCGCGCCCCCCAGATCCCCATGTGAATGGGTATCGGGTACATTATACCCCTACCCATTCACCAAAAAAATGTCAAAAAAGTAAAAATGACAGGTTTTTGACAATTCCTTTATTAAAAAAGAAAAAAGAATGTCCCGCGATGTAAATTCATCTTTGATCACAGCGCCGACGACCAGAGAAAAAAAAAATGGAAAAACTCTGTGTCCTGCGACTGCAGTGACAGCTTTTATATAGCTGAGGGTGGGGTCACCCGTTTACGTCAACGGGTGGCCCTGCCCTCAGCTATATAACAGCAGTCAAAACAAAAAGGTAGAGTTTTTCTGTTTTTTGTTTTTTTTTTTTCTCGGGCCGTTGGAAGCTGTGATCGAAGATGGATGGACATCGCGGGACACTTTTTTTTAAATAAAGGAATTGTCCCAAGCTGTCTCCTGTCATTTTTACTTTTTTGACACTTTTTTTGGTGAATGAGTAGGGGTACAATGTACCCGATACTCATTCAAATGGAGGGGGCAGGATCTGGGAGTCCCCTTGTTAAAGGGGGCTTCAAGATTCCGATAAGCCCCCCGTCCGCAGATCCCCACAACCACCGGGCAAGGGTTGTGGGGAAGAGGCCCTTGTCCCCATGTTGAGGGCATGTGGCCTGGTACGGTTCAGAAGGGGGTGTGCTCTCTCATCCCCCCCTTTTCCTGTGGCCTGCCAGGTTGCATGCTCGGATAAGGGTCTGGTATGGATTTTGGGTGGGACCCCCACGCCATTTTTTAAAAAATTTTGGCGCAAGGTTCCCCTTAATATCCATACCAAACCCAAAGGGCCTGGTAAAGGACTGGGGGGGGACATCATGCCTTTTTTTTCAATGATCTTTAGGTATATTGCCAGGATCCAACAATACATTACAGCCACGAGCAGTTTTAAATGACATTTTTTCCTTTAGAAATGTCATTTTGCTGATCTCATTCATAAAACTATGTACGGCTGCTATGTAAGCAGCCTTACATAGTGTGGAGCGTGGACCCTGCCTTTGGCCAACCATGGCTCTCACAGCAGGTGCAGGTCAGGTGCACACTTTGGCCAATCAGCAGCCGTCAATGCACTGCAATCTTGCAGTGCATTGACAGTCTCGCAGTGCATTATGGGGTGTTCCACACGTGCTCGAATTTCCCGCGAACGCCCTATAATGTTCTAAATTCGGCAAATGGGCGAACACCCGATGTTCAAGTCGAACTTACGTTCGACTCGAACATCGGGCTCATCCCTAATCACTACAGTGAGATAACATCTCCTTTCCATCATCTTCTGCGCCAAATATCAACTGGTGTTGGACTGAACAACATGCTGTTGCTGTGGATACATTGAAAGCACAACTAACTAGTCCACAATTCCTACAGTATTTTGATGTCAATAAACCAGTGGTATTGTCTGCTGATGCTTCCCAACATGGTCTTGACGCAGTCTGTCTTCAAGAGGGGAGGCCTATGGCTTTTGCATAAGGAGACCTCACTGAGACTGAAGCATGCTATGCACAAATTGAGAAGGAATTATTGGGACTAGTAATTGCCTGTGTAAAATTGCATGATTTTATCTATGGCCGCCCTGTGACTGTGGAGACAGATCATCAGCCACTCATAACCATACTGGACACAGCATCTGCGTGCATCCAGCGAATGATGTTAAAGCTTCAACACTACCACCTCAATGTAATTTATAAACGAGCCGTAAAAATTGTTTGTTGCAGATACACTTTTACGTGCACACCTCCCCACTTCTGATAGCTCTGGAGCTAGTGAGGATTATGATGTGTTGGCACTGGATGGGGTGTTGTCATCCAGAAGGATTCAGGAACTAAAGTAAGAAACAGACAGATGCCACCTGTCAGTGCCCCATGGACATCATTTTCAATGGGTGGTCTGACTCCTTTAAGGAAATCCCACATGATATCTGACCATTCTACTCTTCTGAGGGATGAATTGACAGTGAAGGATGGATTAATCCTGCGTGGTCAGAGATATGTAATCCATCACGCTCTTCAAAAATACTACTTGACACAGCTTCATCAAGGTCATCCTGGCATTCATTCCACTAAGCGAAGGGCACGTGAAACCAAGTTTTGGCACACTATATACACTGACATTGAAAGAGAAGTTTCCAGATGTGCCCTCTGCAATGCTCTACGACAGCACCAGATGAGAGAACCTTTAACTCTTCACCAAATACCTGACAGACCATGGTCTATCACAGCAGCTGACATATTTGAGTGGTCAAACAAGGATTACCTGGTCTTGGTAGATTCGTACTCTGGCTGGGGGAAATTTGATATCCTCCCAAACAATTCCAGTAACACAGTAATCAGGACATTAAAGCGGATATTCTCCACACATGGAATTCCCTATCAATTGATGACTGACAATGCAACATAATTTTCAAGTAGAGCATTCATGAACTTTGCTTACCAGTGGGATTTTCAGATCTAATGGTCTTGCAGAGCATAGTGTAAGATCGACCAAGCATCTCCTAGAGAAATGTGCACGTGATAGTTCTGATGTTTATGCAGCCCTACTCAACCTCTGCAACACACCTAGGGTTGGCATGCCTTATTCGGCACAATGTTTATCATCATGATGAGCCAGGGCTGATTCCCATGGTCCCATCCCAGCTCCTGCCAAGAGTTGAGACTGATGTTCAGGCTGCTTTATTTACGCTCAGGCAAAAAGGAAAGATAAGCCATGACAAATTGGTTGGTGGTGAAAGGGGCAGTGGAGAGAGGGAGCTGCAGCCAGGAGGGCTGTCAGGGCCTGAAGATGGCTTACTGGGCTCAGTAGCCACGTGTAGGACAGTTAGCACCAGAGACTTTCTATTTTGCTACACTATAGGGGCCCGCAGTCCCTGCCTGCAAAGGGCAATTGCTAAAGGCCTTTGTGTTAGCTGTGCCTGAGGATTAGAGAGGAAGTGATGTGCAGGAGGAGAAAGACCTGAAGATTAGAGAGGAAGTGATGTGCAGGAGGAGAAATTGAGTGTATATACTGGACTGTATATAGTTGTCCCAAGCAAATGCTACCAATTATACTGGGCATCCCATATTTCCCTTACCCCATCCAAGCTCATTCCGCTCAATAAAATACAGAAAAACAAAGCAAATGGACTGTTCTATGTCTCTGAGTGTCTGAGAGGTGAATGCCGGGCTGGGCGACAGGCAATCCAACATTTTAGCAGCCCCTACGGGGGTACCGCTATAGATGTAACACACAGCAACATTATGACGGCAACAGGTAAGAGGTTTCAGACTCGCAAGCCCCACAAGTTGTTACTCGATCTGGAAGAGTGTGTGAACCCAATCCAAAGTGCCAAGGCTTTATCACACACTGACTTTTACTCAGCATCTTTCATTTTATATTGTATTTTGTTATTGTTTCACGCTATGCTGCACTCCTTGTTGGTTCGATATTACACTTCATTTATATATGCATATCCTTTCTTTAACAGAGGAAAGATGTAGACTATGTACAGTATCTCACAAAAGTGAGTACATCCCTCACATGTTTGTAAATATTTTATTATATCTTTTTATGTGACAACACTGAAGAAATGACACTTTGCTACAAAGTAGTGAGTGTACAGCTTGTATAATGCCCTGTACACACGGTCGGACTTTGTTCGGACATTCCGACAACAAAATCCTAGGATTTTTTCCAACGGATGTTGGCTCAAACTTGTCTTGCATACACACGGTCACACAAAGTTGTCGGAAAATCCGATCGTTCTGAACGCGGTGACGTAAAACACGTACGTCGGGACTATAAACGGGGCAGTGGCCAATAGCTTTCATCTCTTTATTTATTCTGAGCATGCGTGGCACTTTGTCCGTCGGATTTGTGTACACGCGATCGGAATTTTCGACAACGGATTTTGTTGTCGGAAAATTTTATCTCCTGCTCTCCAACTTTGTGTGTCGGAAAATCCGATGGAAAATGTCCGATGGAGCCCACACACGGTCGGAATTTCCGACAACACGCTCCGATCGGACATTTTCCATCGGAAAATCCGACCGTGTGTACGGGGCATAACAGTGTAAATTTGCTTTCCCCTCAAAATAACTCAACACACAGCCATTAATGTCTAAACCGCTGGCAACAAAAGTGAGTACACCCCTAAGTGAAAATGTCCAAGTTGGGCCCAGTTAGCCATTTTCCCTCCCCGGTGTCATGTGACTTGTAAGTTTTACAAGGTCTCAGGTGTGAATGGGGAGCAGGTGTGTTAAATTTGGTGTTATCGCTCTCATTCTCTCATACTGGTCACTGGAAGTTCAACATGGCACCTCATGGCAAAGAACTCTGTGAGGATCTTAAAGAAAAAAAAATTGTTACTCTACATAAAGATGGCCTAGGCTATAAGAAGATTGCCAAGACCCTGAAACTGAGCTGCGGCATGGTGGCCAAGACCATACAGCTTTTTAACAGGACAGGTTCCACTCAGAACAGGCTTCGCTGTGGTTGACCAAGGATGTTGAGTGCACATGCTCAGTATCATATCCAGAGGTTGTCTTTGGGAAATAGACTTATGAGTGCTGCCAGCATTGCTGCAGAGGTTGAAGGGGTGGGGGGTCAGCCTGTCAGTGCTCAGACCATACACAGCACACTGCATCGAATTGGTCTGCAAGGCTGTCGTCCCAGAAGGAAACTTCTTCTAAAGATGATGCTCAAGAAAGCCCGCAAACAGTTTGCTGAAGATAAGTAGACTAAGGACATGGATTACTGGAACCATGTCCTGCAGGCTGATAAGACCAAGATAAACTTATTTGGTTCAGATGGTGTCAAGCATGTGTGGCGGCAACCAGGTAAGGAGTACAAAGACAGCTGTGTCTTGCCTACAGTTAAGCATGGTGGTGGAAGTGTCATTGTGTGGGGCTGCATAAGTGCTGCCGGCACTGAGGAGCTACAGTTCATTGAGGGAACCATGAATGCCAACATGTACTGTGACATACTGAAGCAGAGCATGATCCCCTCCCTTCGGAGACTGGGCCACAGGGCATAATTCCAACATAATAACAACCCCAAACACACCTCCAGGATGACCACTGCATTGCTAAAGAAGCTGAGGGTAAAGGTGATGGACTGGCCAAGTATGTCTCCAGACCTCAACCCTATTGAGCATCTGTGGGGCATCCTCAAACCGAAGGTGGAGGAGCCCAAGGTCTTTAACATCCACCAGCTCTGTGATGTCCTCATGGAGGAGTAGAAGAGGACTCCAGTGGCAACCTGTGAAGCTCTGGTGAATTCCATGCCCAAGAGGGTTAAGGCAGTGCTGGAAAATAATGGTGGCCACACAAAATATTGACACTTTGGGCCCAAAGGGGTGTACTCACTTTTGTTGCCAACGGTTTAGACATTATTGGCTGTGTGTTGAGTTATTTTGAGGGGACAGCAAATTTACACTGTTATACAAGCTGTACACTCACTACGTTACATTGTAGCAAAGTGTCATTTCTTCAGTGTTGTCACATGAAAAGATAAAATAAAATATTTTCACAAATGTGAGGGGTGTACTCACTTTTGAGAGATACTGTATGTGTTGTATTTACATAGCTGTGTTAGGACCTGAGGGTGGGAACAGGAAGTAGGAAGCTATGAAGTGAAACTAGAAGAAATAGGTCTTTCATGTGTCTCTCTGCTGATTGGAATAAACAAGCTCTTCACAATCTCACTATTCATCATTGCTTCTACAAAATCTACAGGGGGAGAGTAGGAAAGGCATAAGACAGCCATGGTTCCCAAACTTTCAGGAACTTCGCATGAGTGTTGTTGTGAATGCTAGACATCTGTTTGTTAGACATCAACACGGTCACGCAATCTTATACCCCCTGGAGGGGAACAGATGGTTTCCTCAAAGCTTGGGCAATTGTCTAATTTCAGCTTGTTCAATTAAGCTTTGACAATAAACATGGAAGCTGGTTTTATGCAGAGCTGCACCAGATTTTTTACTCTCCCATTTTAGTAAATCAACCCCATAGAATCGGCTCAGGAGCGAGCCTGCACAAGTGACCACCATAGGAATCAGCTGGCTTTGGTGGGCACTCGGTGGGGAGGAGGGGGGAGGGACCAGGAGCCCCGGCAGGGGACCCAAGAAGAGGAGGATTGGGCTGCACAGAGCAGGTAAGTATAACATGTTTGTTATTAAAAAAAAAGGGGGGAAACTTTACAATCACTTTAAGACTTCTACCAGCATCTGGTATTCATTTTAGGGGGAACTCTGCACATTGCTTTTATTCATGCTGCAGGACAGCAAAAGTGGCATTTCCAAAGAAACAAAAATGATACAGTTCAAATTGCCAGCAAATGACATTTAATTTGGCGGAATCTTTAGAAAAAAAAAAATTAGAACAAAACCCCAATACCAGAACTTAGAGTCCATGTTGAGCTTTGTATCTGACAATGTAGGCACCAGTCACTTTAGTACGTTTCCAATGCTTTAATGGGAAATAACTGGAAGAAGTAGCAGGAAAGAGGTAGAAGAAGAGTTGCAGGAAAGTTCAAATACCTTTTCTTTGAATCACTGAGGAATTGAGATCTCGGGGACGAATATACCTTCAGTCCAAGATTAAATCTTTGCCCACCCGGATAGATCTCTCTCACTGACCTAGCAGCCGGAGCATAGCACGAACAAAAAGTCTCTGCCACAGACTTTGAGAAGAACAATTTAACTGTACGATCCTCTGCCACAGGACGTAGTAGTTTTAGATGAACAGCAACACAGTACCAGAACCTTTAAGCCGACCCGGCAGTACTTGTGCGGTAGATTAGGTTAAGATGCATCCTCCAATTGAGTCACCAGGCCCCTCTTAAGACACCAGCATTCCGCACGGTCCTCTCCAAAGATGGGTCCTCCCCTGGGTCTTCTCAATTGTCCGGCTTCTTCCCGCAGGACAGACAGCACAGGACCATCTCCGTAGTAGTAGGCCCCAGACAGGCTTCTGGGCCTACTTGCACGGCTGCAGCAACACAGCCCTCCGACCTGGGGGGCCACGAGGTAGAACAAATTAATGGGGTGGGCGACTACATGGCAAATGAGGTTCAATGTAGAAAAATGTAAAATAATGCATTTGGGTGGCAAAAATATGAATGCAATCTATACACTGGGGGGGAGAACCTCTGGGGGAATCTAGGATGGAAAAGGACTTGGGGGTCCTAGTAGATTATAGGCTCAGCAATGGCATGCAATGCCAAGCTGCTGCTAATAAGGCAAACAGAATATTGGCATGTATTAAAAGGGGGATCAACTCCAGAGATAAAACGATAATTCTCCCGCTCTACAAGACTCTGGTCCGGCCGCACCTGGAGTATGCTGTCCAGTTCTGTTCACCAGTCCTCAGGAGGGACGTACTGGAAATGGAGCGAGTACAAAGAAGGGCAACAAAGCTAATAAAGGGCCTGGAGGATCTTAGTTATGAGGAAAGGTTGGGAGGACTGAACTTATTCTCTCTGGAGAGGAGACGCTTGAGAGGGGATATGATTTCAATATACAAATACTGTACTGGTGACCCCACAATAGGGATAAAACTTTTTCGCAGAAGAGAGTTTAATAAGACTCGGGGCCACTCGTTACAATTAGAAGAAAAGAGGTTTAACCTTAAACTACGTAGAGGGTTCTTTACTGTAAAGCGGTAAGGATGTGGAATTCCCTTCCACAGGCGGTGGTCTCAGCGGGGAGCATTGATAGCTTCAAGAAACTATTAGATAATCACCTGAATGACCGCAACATACAGGGATATATAATGTAATACTGACACATAATCACACACATAGGTTGGACTTGATGGACGTGTGTCTTTTTTCAACCTCACCTACTATGTAACTATGTAACTCCCCCTTAGCAAATGGCATTTGTCCCTTAAGTACTCTCTCCCAGAAATGCATAGCAGCGGACCACCTCTGCCGAGTTACCTCTGGGAAAGAAGAGCACTCAATATACTTCAGCTTGTTGCTTTTCGAACACTGACCTATGGTGACAACGACACCTACAGGCAACAGTGTGCAACTGCACGCAACACAGCCAATGCTGGAACAGAGGCTAATTTAGCCATAAATTAACTCTGAACTATATACAGAACAGATAACCCACTAAATTTACAAATAAGCGCCTGATCAAAAATTTGTCAGCGCTACATATACATACACAAACTATATTGTCAAAAGTATTGGGACGCCTACCTTTACACGCACAAGAAATTTAATGGCATCCCAGTCTTTGTCCACAAGGTTCAATATTGAGTTAGCCCACCCTTTGCAGCTGGGAAGGCTGTACACAAGGTTTAGGAGTGTGTCTATGGGAATGTTTGACCATTCTTCTAGAAGCGCCTTTGTGAGGTCAGACACTGATGTGGACGAAAAGGCCTGGCTTACAGTCTCTGCACTAATTCACCCCAAAGGTGTTCTATCGGGTTGAGGTCAGGACTCTGTGCAGGCCAGTCAAGTTCCTTCAACCCAAACTCGCTCGTTCATGTCTTTATAGACCTTGTTTTGTGCACTGGTCCCAATCATTTGGTGGAGGGGGGATTTTGGTGTGGGGTTGTTTTTCAGCGGTTGAGCTTGGCCCCTTAATTCCAGTGAAGGGAACATTTAAGGTGTCAGCATACCAAGACATTTTGGACAATTTCATGCTCCCAACTTTGTGGGAACAGTTTGGGGATGGTCCCTTCCTGCCCCAACATGAGTGTGCACCAGTGCACAAAGCAAGGTCCATAAAGACATGGTTTATCGAGTTTGGAGTGAAGGAACTTGACTGGCTTGCACAGAGTCCTGATCTCAACCCGACAGAACACCTTTTGGATGAATTCGAACTGAGACTGCGAGCCAGGCCTTCTCGTCCAACATCAGTGCCTGACCTCACAATTTCACTTCTGGAAGAATTGTGAAACATTCCCATAGACATACTCCTAAACCTTGTGGACAGCCTTCCCAGAAGAGTTGAAGCTGTAATAGCTGCAAGCAGGGGCGTTGTTAGGTCTACAAAAGATCTGGGGCTAGAGCCCATAGCAGCGTAGTAAAGAAAGTCATACACTTGGGCTGGCATATACATGTATATAATATATGTGTGTGTGTGTGTGTGTGTGTGTGTATATATATATCCCCAAAGAGCCTCCCCCTTAAATCAGGGTCCCCAGAGGGCCTCCCCCTTAAATCAGGGTCCCCAGAGGGCCTCCCCCTTAAATCAGGGTCCCCAGAGGGCCTCCCCTTTAAATCAGGGTCCCCAGAGAGCCTCCCCCTTAAATAAGGGTCCCCAGAGAGCCCCCCCCTAAATCAGGGTCCCCAGAGAGCCTCTTCTGCCCTTGGGGACCCCTGCAGAGACTCGGGGGCTATGGGCCCCAGATTCGGGGGTATAGCCCCAAAAGCCACCCCCTAGCCACGCCACTGGCTGCAAAGGTGGGCCAACTCAATATTGAACCCTACGGACTAAGACTGGGATGCCATTAAATTTCATGTGTGTGTAAAGGCAGGCGTCCCAATACTTTTGATAATATAGTATATATATATATATATATATATATATATATATATATATATATATATATATATATATATATATATATATATACACTATATGGTTTTAGGTAAAAGAAATACTATATTGTCAGAAGAAGTATTGTGACATCTGCCTTTACACGCACATGAACTTTAATGGCATCCCAATCTTAGTCCATAGGGTTCAATATTGAGTTGGCCCACCCTTTGCAGCTATAACAGCATCAACTCTTCTGGGAAGGCTGTCCACCAGGTTTCGCAGTGTGTCTATGGCTGGGTTCACATTTGTACGACAAACGCTCCAACATTGGGAGCTCATGTCACATGACGTGTGAAAATCAATGTTTCCCTATGAGAGCCATCTTTCTGACTTTGAAAATGCTCCCTGCGTTACTCTTGGCCGACTTTGATCCTACTTCAGCCCATTGAATATCACTGAAGTAGGATTAAAGTCGGATCACCGTCTTAACTGATCCGACTTTAGCATGCGACTTGTGCTCTGATGATCTTGAAGGGGAGCTCCACGCCAAATTTAAAAAAAAAATGGCATGGGTTCCCCCTCCTAGAGCATACCAGGCCCTTCAGTCTGGTATGGTTTTTAAGGGGAACCCCAATGCCAAAAAACAGCGCGGGGGTCCCCCCAAAATCCATAGCAGACCCTTATCCGAGCACACAACCCAGCAGGTCAGGAAAGGGGGTGAGGATGAGCGAGCTTCCCCCCTCCTGAACCATACCAGGCCATATGCCCTCAACATGGGGGGTTGGGTGCTTTGGGGCAGGGGCAGTGACATCATGCCCGGGGTATGATGGGGCGGTGACGTCATAAGGGGCAGGCCTCCGGGTGACGTCACATTGGCCCCACGCCAATATAAGTAGTGGCACACCGCGCACCCAGTATTAGAGCGGGAGAGAGCGTTGAGTCAACATCGGAAGAAGAACAGAGGGAGAAGACCTGGCAAAAGAGAGAGAAGACAGCGGACAAGAGCTGACAGAGGCAGAAGACAGCGGACAGAGGGAGCAGAATAGGAGAGAGCTGGAAGACATCAGCGGAGAGCAGAGTAGACCTGGAGAGGGGAGAAGAACCGGCAGTGGCAGAAGACATCAGGAGGGGAGGCAAAAGAACCGGAGAGGGGAGAAGAAATTGGAAGCGACGCCGGAGCTGCCTTAAAGTGGTTGTGCACTCTGTACAACCACTTTTACCTACAAGTAAGCCTATATTAAGGCTTACCTGTAGGTGCTGGAAATATCTCCTAAACCTCCACGGTTTAGGAGATATTTACAATAAAGCTGAGCGCTGATGTCTATGGCGCATGCGCACTTTAGAAGGGGCAGAACGTGCCGTTTCTAAAGGGGGTCATGCCGTGACTGACGGCTCCCGCGCACATGCGCGGTAGTGACGCCACGCAACTCCGGCTAGTCATAGAGCCAGACTTCGCGGCCCCAGAAGGAACAGAGGTGAAGATGGACGCTCGCTGCTAGTGGGGACAGCGGTGACATCTCAGACTTCGGTTTCAGGTAAGTGACACATAATGGGCTACTATGGAATGCATAGTAGCCCATTATGCTTTACCTTTGCAGGGAAATAAAGAGGAAGTAAAACCCATTAGGGTTTACTTCCTCTTTAAGAAATTACTTTAAAAACCTGTGTACTGTGTTTTATTTTTGACACTTTTTTTTTAGGTGAATGGGTAGGGGTACAATGTACCCCATACTCATTCACATAGGGTGGGGGGCCGGGATCTGGGGGCCCCCTTGTTGAAGGGGGCTTCCATAAGCCCCCCGCCCGCAGAACCCGACAACCAACGGCCAGGCCTTCTCGTCCAACATCAGCGTCTGACCTCACAAATGCACTTCTGGAAGAATGGTCAAACATTCCCATAGACACACTCCTAAACCTTGTGGACAGCCTTCCCAGAAGAGTTGAAGCTGTTATAGCTGCAAAGGGTGGGCCAACTCAATATTGAACCCTATGGACTAAGACTGGGATGCCATTAAAGTTCATGTGCGTGTAAAGGCAGGTGTCCCAATACTTTTGACAATATTGTGTGTGTATATATACAATATATTTTTATATAGAGAGCAAAGAAAGTGAATACAAGGGGTGGAGGATGGGTCTCCTTTACTAATTAATAAGACACTCACCAACATCTTTTTGTTATTCTGCACCAAGAATTGATGACTATAGACCAGGAATACAAGAGTTCCGCTTTTCAGAAAGCCCATAGCAACAGGATTTCAATTAAAAATCCCTTTAAACAGACAACAGCCCAGACTCTAAATATAGCCGACCGCGGTGATTTGGGTTCATGAGTTGCGGTCGTGCCATTTGATCCGGAAAACAATGTCATATTGTATTTCCTTTGGGCACTCCAAGTACTTAGTTGCACAAGAAAAGGCAAGATTTAATTTTAGACGTTTCTTTTGAAAAAAAAAAATGTGATTTATTTTGTTTCTTTTTTTGGAGATAATAGATTTTCCACTGGTTCTGTTCCTGCTTCAGCAAACTTCGGTAATTTAGAACCTGTTTATGACCTGAAAAGCACCTCGGAAAGGATACTTAGTTACATACACGCAAACCGCTTAAGAACACGCAAAAGATTTAGGGGTCTGTTTATAAACTATTCGCTATGTGAATGTCTCCAGCAGTTGCGTCACCGTCACAAATAGTCCCCAGTATTTTTGCCTATGTTTGCTTCCTATGATCATCAGCTCCATCTAGTGACTACAATGCAGTAATTTCCTGTTTAAAATAGAGCAAAACTTTTTTTTTTCATTTTAGAGTAAGTGCCGCCTGACAAGTCGCCTCCCGTTCTGTACAATGGAACCGTTCTAATAGGAGCGACGCAAGTCGCTCCGACTTAGAAAAAGGTTCCTGTACTACTTTGGGGGCGACTTGCATAGACTTTTATACAGAAGTCGTTTGAGGCGACCTGCAAGTCATGCCGCCCTGTGTGAACCGGGGCTAAGGGAGGGTTATAACCCCGTCAGATTTTTATTTAGTTTTTTGTGTCCCATTGGGGAGATTTACCTTCATTTCCTGTCCCATAGCTGAGAAAAATCCCTGCAAATTAGGGGAATCTCTTGGGCCCCCCAGGTCACCAGAACTAGTGACCCCATTGAAAGATTTCCCCTCTTTCACTTTTTTGTGGACAACCCAAAATTTGAGAATTTCTTTTACATGATAATGGCAAACAGGACAAATAGAGAGGATGAATCTCTCCAACAGGGGCACAGACAGCAATAAAAACTGACAGGTGTTAATTCATAAAAGGACAGTGTAAAAAAAAAAAAAGTAAAATAAATAAGAAAAAAAAATTAAAGCACCCCATCCCTCCGTGCTCGTGTGCAAAAGCAAAGGCATATGTAAGTCGCGCCCACATATGTAAACAATGTTCAAACCACACGTGAGGTATCGCCGCGATCATTAGAGTGAGAGCAATAATTCTAGCCCTAGACCTCCTCTGTAATTCTAAACATGTAACCTGTAAAAATGTTTAAAGCGTCGATTATGGAGATTTTTAAATACCATAGTTTGTCGGCATTACACAAGCGCAATTTTAAGGCATGACGTGTTAGGTATCTATTTACTCGGCGTAACATCATCTTTCACATTACACAAAAACATTAGGGTAACTATTGTATTTTGTTTTATTTTATTCATTAAAGTTTAATTTTTAACAAAAAAATTGTGTTTGAAAGACCGCTGCGCAAATACAGTGTCTCATAAAATATTGCAACGATCGCCATTTCATTCTCTAGGGTCTCTGCTAAAAAAAGACGCATAGCACCTAAGGCTCAGGAGAACAAGCTCAGAGCTTAGAAATGAATAAAACACAGGGTGTAGGGGTCAGGAGTGTGTAACTCGCAGAGCCCAGGGGTTAGGGGTGCATAATGAACAAAGTGCTGGGCTCAGTAGTTTATAGGGCGCATTACTCAGGATTCCATAATGCACATTGCTCAGGAATGCATAGCACCTAGGGCTAAGGAGTTGCTATAGCACAAGGTTCAGAGTTTAGAAATGAATAACATGCAGGGTGTAGGGATCAGGAGTGTGTAGCGCACAGAGCTCTAGGCTTAGGGGTGCGTAATGAACAAAGTGGAGAGGTCAGAAGTTTATCACGCACAAAGTGCAGGAGTCAGGAGTGTGCAACACGTAGTATGCAAGAGTCAGGAGTGTGCAATGTATACTATGCAGGAGTCAGGAGTGTGCAATGTGTACTATGCAGGAGTCAGGAGTGTGCAATGTGTACTATGCAGGAGTCAGGAGTGTGCAATGTGTACTATGCAGAAGTTAGGAGTGTGCAACATGTAGTATGCAAGGGTCAGGAGTGTGCAATGTGTACTATGCAGGAGTCAGGAGTGTGCAACATGTAATATGCAGGAGTCAGGAGTGTGCAATGTGTACTATGCAGGAGACAGGAGTGTGCAACATGTAGTATGCAAGAGTCAGGAGTGTGCAATGTGTACTATGCAGGAGTCAGGGGTGTGCAACATGTAGTATGCAGGAGTCAGGAGTGTGCAATGTGTACTATGGAGGAGTCAGGAGTGTGCAATGTGTACTATGCAGGAGTCAGTAGTGTGCAACATGTAGTATGCAGGAGTCAGGAGTGTGCAACATGCAGTATGCAGGAGTCAGGAGTGTGCAATGTGTACTATGCAGGAGTCAGGAGTGTGCAACATGTAGTATGCAGGAGTCAGGAGTGTGCAATGTGTACTATGGAGGAGTCAGGAGTGTGCAATGTGTACTATGCAGGAGTCAGTAGTGTGCAACATGTAGTATGCAGGAGTCAGGAGTGTGCAACATGCAGTATGCAGGAGCCAGGAGTGGGCAATGTGTACTATGCAGGAGTCAGGAGTGTGCAACATGTAGTATGCAGGAGTCAGGAGTGTGCAATGTGTACTATGCAGGAGTCAGGAGTGTGCAATGTGTACTATGCAGGAGTCAGGAGTGTGCAACGTGTACTATGCAGGAGTCAGGAGTGTGCAACATGTAGTATGCAGGAGTCAGGAGTGGGCAACATGTGCTATGCAGGAGTCAGGAGTGTGCAACGTGTACTATGCAGGAGTCAGGAGTGTGCAATGTGTACTATGCAGAAGTCAGGAGTGTGCAATGTGTACTATGCAGGAGTCAGGAGTGGGCAACGTGTACTATGCAGGAGTCAGGAGTGTGCAACACGTAGTATGCAGGAGTCAGGAGTGTGCAACACGTAGTATGCAAGAGCCAGGAGTGTGTAACATGTGGTATGCAGGAGTCAGGAGTGTGCAACATGTACTATGCAGGAGTCAGGAGTGTGCAACATGTAGTATGCAGGAGTCAGGAGTGTGCAACATGTAGTATGCAGGAGTCAGGAGTGTGCAATGTGTACTATGGAGGAGTCAGGAGTGTGCAATGTGTAGTATGCAGGAGTCAGGAGTGTGCAACATGTACTATGCAGATGTCAGGAGTGTGCAACATGTAGTATGCAGGAGTCAGGAGTGTGCAACATGTAGTATGCAAGAGTCAGGAGTGTGCAATGTGTACTATGCAGGAGTCAGGAGTGTGTAACATGTAGTATGCAGGAGTCAGGAGTGTGCAACGTGTAGTATGTAGAAGTCAGGAGTGTGCAATGTGTACTATGGAGATGTCAGGAGTGTGCAACATGTTGTATGCAGGAGTCAGGCGTGTGCAATGTGTACTATGCAGGAGTCAGGAGTGTGCAACTCGTAGTATGCAAGAGTCATGAGTGTGCAATGTGTAGTATGCAGGAGTCAGGAGTGTATAACATGTAGTATGCAGGAGTCAGGAGCACGTACTGCACAAAATGAAAGGGTCAGAGGTAGGTAGAACACAGGCCAGTGTACAACCAAAACGTTTTACCATGTAAGGTTGAGTGAGGGTGGGCAGGGCAATGCAGTACTGAAGCTGTATATAAGAATTTAATTAATAAGTAAAAATTTAAAAATGCCAGAAAGTCATGGCTTTGGGACCTGGGGCATCCCCAAGAGAAGGCGGGCACACGCTCCATATGCCCAGCGCTAGCTGTGCTATCATGGAGACACAGAGACATCGTATTGTCACATCCTTACAGGAAGTGCCTGAACAACGACCATGGTGAGATCACTAGGGATTATTTTAATGAAAGATGCATTTAATTTTATCTAACATTTTATTTAATTTAATGTTGTAATTTTTTTTTATTTGAATCTTACATTTTATATACTGTAATTTAACTTTTGATAGCTTCTATGAGATTATAGTGATTGGGTTTACACAAATGTTCAAATTTGTTCATAAAGTCAGACGAGATCGGGCACGTTCAGGGGGACGATAAAGTCAGTTATGATTGGTTTTCTTCACATTTATCCTTCCACTCTTCTTCAAGCACACACTTTCTTCAGGGCTCCATTGTGGCTGCATGGTGATAGTTGCACCCCTGCGGTGGTGATTTGCAGAGCAGATAATTGCAATCTCCGGGCATGTAGTGAACCAGTATAGGGGTTTGTGCTTGTCAAATTTCCAGCCTTCGTACAATGCTACTGTGATAAGTGAATCAATCTACAGACACAGCTCTTCAGGCTGAAAGCAGAGAATCAATCTGTCAAAATAAGCCTTCATCCCCATCCCAAGGCAGCAGGATGTTATCATTATCCTGCACACCAAACAAGCGCAGTCACTATATTCACCGGTACAGAATATTAGTACCAGGGATCAGCGACTGTCTTTTCACGTTTGTGTTATATTACACTATGCCAAATGACTGCAATTGCCTTAAAAGAAAGCATTAAATATCAACAATCAGCTCTCATTGCAAAGAGCTCACGGATAAAGGAAGACATTTATAGTTGAATCATTATATTAAAATTACAGTTAAAAACCTGAAAGAATTCATTACAAAGCCAACGCAACCACTACTGGTAAAGATTTATAGAGACCAGTTTGATTTGCCAACCAAGACAATTCTGGCATTTCTCTCTACATGTCAAAAGCATCATTAGTTTGCTAGAAAATGTAAGAACCCCAAAAAATTATATATATATTAGCAGAGACCCTAGGGAATAAAATGGCAGCCGTTGCAATTTTTTATGTCTCACGGTATTTGCGCAGCAATTTTTCAAACACAATATTTTGGGAAAAAATACCCTTTAATGAATTTTAATACAAGTAAACACAATAGATAACCCAATTTTTTAATAAAATATAGAAGATGATGTTACGCCGAGTAAATAGCTACCAAATATGTCACGCTTTAAAATTGCGCACACTCATGGAATGGCGCCAAACTACAGTACCTAAAAATCTCCATACATTTACATTTTACATTTTTGTTTACAGTTTACCAGTTTAGAATTACAAAGGGGTCTAGCACTACAAATTAGACATGTGCACTGATGAAAAATGTGTTTGTTTTCATTTTTGTTTCATTCGTTTTTGTTTGTTTTTTTTTTTCATTTTTCGGGTCATTCGTTATGATCGAAATTCATAAATTCGTAAATTTGAAAATTAGTAAATTCGTGAATTCGGAAATTGGTAAATTCGTATATTCGTAAATTCGTAAATTAGAAAATCCGGAAATCCAGAAATTCGGAAATTCGAAAATTCAGAAATTCGAAAATCCGAAAATAAGAAAGAAAATCCAAAAATTCGAAAGAACAAAAATCCAAAAAATTTGAAATAAGAACTAACTAATAATAACTAACTATGAAATTATAAGTATTGGAATTTCCTGTCAAATTTGGCTGTTAGTCAATATAACGAAGTTACAAATCATCCGAAATAACGAATGCCGAATCGAAACAAATGGAACAGAAATAATTAATATTAATAATCATAATAATAAAAAGTTATTATTATTAATTATTATTATTAATTTGTTACGTTACGTTCATTTAGATACGGCATTCGTTATTTCGGATAATTCGTAAGTTCGGATAAATTCTTATTAGTTATGTTCTCTAACAGCCAAATTTGAAAAGAAATTCCAATACCTGTAATTTAATAGTTCTGTAATAGCTATTAACTATTATTTCAGATTTTCACATTTTCGTTTTTTCGAATTTTTGTGTTTTCGTTCATTTGAATTCACGTATTGACGAATATTTGAATTTACAAATTTACAAATTTTCGAATATTAGAATTTACGAATATTCAGAAAAATTTGTTAAAAATTGATCTCAGGTGCATCCTGTTTCCACTGATCATCCTTGTGACGTTTCTACAACTTGACTGGAGTCCACCTGTGGTAAATTCAGTTGATTGGACATGATTTGGAAAGGCACAAACCTGTCTATATAAGGTCCCACAGTTAACAGTGCATGTCAGAGCACAAACCAAGTCATGAAGTCCAAGGAAATGTCTGTAGACCTCCGAGACAGGATTGTATTGAAGCACAGACCGGGGGAAGGGTACAGAAAAATTTCTGCAGCATTAAAGGTCCCAATGAGCACAGTGGCTTCCATCATCCCTAAATAGAAGAAGATTGGAACCACCAATCGGCGGAGAAGAGTCTTAGTCAGGGAGTGGCCAAGAACCAGATGGTCACCCTGACAGAGCTCCAGCATTTCTCTGTGGAGACAGGAGAACCTTCCAGAAGAACAATAATCTCTGCAGCACCCCACCAATCAGGCCTGTATAGTAGAGTGGCCACACGGAAGCCACTCCTCAGTAAAAGGCACATGACAGCCCACCTGGAGTTTGCCAAAAGGCACTTGAAGGACTCTCAAACCATGAGAAACAAAATTCTCTGGTCTGATGAAACAAAGCTTGAACTCTTTGGCCTGAATGGCAAGTGTCATGTCTGGAGGAAACCAGGCACCATCCTGGCCAATACCATCCCTTCAGTGAAGCATGGTGGTGGCAGCAACATGCCATGGGAATGTTTTTCAGTGGCAGGAACTGGGAGACTAGTCAGGATCGAGGGAAAGATGAATGCAGCAATGTACAGAGACATCATTGATGAAAACCTGCTCCTGAGTTCTCTGGACCTCAGACTGGGGTGAAGGTTCATCTTCCAACAGGACAACGACCCTAAGCACACAGCCAAGATAACAAAAGAGTGGCTACAGGACAACTCTGTGAATGTCCTTAAGTAGCCAGTCAGAGCCCAAACTTGAACCCGATTGAACATCTCTGGAGAGATATGAAGATGGCTGTGCACCGACTGGATGGAGCTTGAGTGGTCCTGCAAAGAAGAATGGGAGAAACTACCCAAAAATAGGTGTGCCAAGCTTGTAGCATCATACTCAAAAAGACTGGAGACTGTAATTGGTGCCAAAAGTGCTTCAACAAAGTATTGAGCAAAGGCTGTGAATACTTATGCACATGGACATGGGATTTTTTAAATTTTTTATTTTTAAGAAATTTGCAAACTTCTTTCACATTGTCATTATGGGATATTGTTTGTAGCATTTTGAAGAAAATAATGAATCGAATCCATTCTGGAAGGCTGTAACATAACAAAATGTGGAATAAGTGAAGCTCTGTGAATACTTTACGGATGCGCTGTATACACAATGCTATGGTGCTTGGCTACCATGTCATGGCATGTGCGAACTGAGCAAACTGGTACTTGGGGTTGGCAGACAAGCAAGGTTCAGAATAGTCAGGGTCAAGATCCAAAGTCAAAAGGCAGGGAGAGTTCAAAGAATAGTCGATATCCGATTTGAGGTCATCACCAAGGTAATCCAATCTAGCAGAGCAGGGCAGACAAAAAGGTAGCCCGGAACATGTATTACACACACTATTACAAGCTTGAGACTGCAGGCTTTGCTTCCTTAAATCAGGTTTGGTCTCCACCCAGAGTCTGACCACACTAATGACTTTGCAGAGGGACAGACATACAAGGTGAATTCCATAGCCAAAACCAGGATGCTGGATCGAGGAGCAGGAGCACTAGACACTCCTGAAAGTTTGAAGAGGCATTTGGTACACTCAAAATTGATTTATATCATTTGTGTCTATTGTGGAACATATTATATGTATTGTACATACATATGTCCCCAGTGGGGACATTTCCCTTTACTTTCTGTTCAGGATACACAACAGAAAGTGAGATGACGGCTCTCCAAAGTAAGGGAAATCTCATAACAGGCCTCTCAGTTGAAAGATTTTGCCTCTATTTTGTTCTGGTGAAAAATAAGATTTTGAATTTCGCATCACTTTCTGCCTCGGTGACAATGGTCACCAGGACAAACAGAGACGGTAAATCTTTCCAGAGGGGACACATACAAAAATAAAAACCTGACAAAAATGGAAATTCAAGCACCACACCACTGCTAGGAGATTCAGATACAACTTTTTTACAATAAAATTCAGAGGACGATCCAAAGAGTATCTTACACGTTTCAGGATCCAAAGGTGCCCTTCATCAGGGCTTGATAGAATGCAAAGTGAATGGATTAGAAGTGAAATGGCTCGTTAATGTTATTTCTTCCTCGGATCTGCATACCTGCTGTGCCCATTATGAGGGGTTCCTACTATCCCTGTGCTGAGTTCCCATGTCTACACACCTACTGTACTTATCGTGAGGGGCTATGAAGAAGGCAACAATGAACAAGGGTAGGTGGGAACATCCAACACCCCTAAGGCTGGCCATACATTATACATATTTCTTGTACAATTTTCCTTTAGATTTATTGAAACCATATAATAAACCATATAAAAACCTAAACACTTTCAACTTGAATACAATCAGGCAAGCCCTTGCACTACATTGTTGTATAACGTATGGCCAGCTTAAGTGTGCAGTAACAGATCAAGGAACTCTTCTGTTTTCATATGCTGCTTTATTCATTGGCATACCTCCACCTGCTGACTTGGCACCATCCACAGGCAGCTTAACTCTTTAAAAAAAAAACACATTTCCACTGAATTTTTTTGTTAAATAAATGCAGTCCAATGTTTTTTTTAATGTAAGACGACAATTAATGTAAACCTGATATATACAACAACAGAAACAAATATATAGATGGGACAGAACAAGAACCACAGAGGACAGTCTTACATTTGAAGTCCTCAAAGGACCTAAGGCCAGTCTCAAAATAAAACTTCAATATGATTTTTGCCTAGTGTAAAAAGAAAAAAAAAAAAATATATATATATAGATATATCTATAGATATATAGATATATCTATAGATATATCTATATATCTATAGATATAGATATACATAGATATCTATATATATATAGATATCTATAGATATAGATATATCTATATCTATATATATCTTTATATTAGATTGTATTGTGAATATACTTTATATATGCTTGCATATATGCACACACAATATAATGAAGCAAAGGTTGAACAGACCTGTGCACAAGAGCTGACAATCTATCCTGTCAAACACCTCTAGCAGAGCCCTCACACCTATGACCTTTATATATAAATGATGGCACCTGTTCCATGCAGACTCTTCTTCTAGTTCTTTGTGTCATTATTTGTAGAGTAACTACCAAAAGATCTGCCAAATAAAACCAACTTTATGACTTGTGTTTATTGCCCGGCAGTTAAGTACGGCGATTTATAACCGGCAGCGTCTGGTCTCTCAGTCTGGTGCTGCAGGTTGAAGGCTTTTATTGTCTTTTTATTGAGTGTTGGATTTTTAAATAGTGTACAACATTGTATGTTCCTGTTTATGAGCAGCCGAGATTTATTGACTCCCTATTATAAACCTGATGGCTGTAGTATCTGGGCAATAATTTGCGGTTCCCTATATAACAACCAGATTCCCTATACACTATATTACCAAAAGTATTGGGACACCTGCCTTTACACGCACATGAACTTTAATGGCCTCCCAATCTTAGTTAGTAGAGTTCAATATTGAGTTGGCCCACCCTGTGCAGCTATAACAGCTTCAACTCTTCTGGGAAGGCTGTCCACAAGGTTTAGGAGTGTGTCTATGGGAATGTTTGACCATTCTTCCAGAAGTGCATTTGTGAGGGGCTTTCACACTGGAATGAAAGCAGCGGCACTTTCGGGTCGGTTTGCAGGCGCTATTATTAGCGCAATATCGCCTGCAAACCGGCTCAGTGTGAAAGGGCCCTATGACATGTCTCCACAGTAAAAAAAATCCTTAATTCGTTGGTATTCTCCAGTAAGGCATAATCGGTCACATGTTGGTAAAAGTCTTGGGATATAAGAAAGGGACATCTAAAAGCTTGACAAGTTTCGTGGCTGCTGCCACTCATCAGGAGCAGATGTAAGGTAGGTGAAAAATGTTATAAAAAATGCTAGAAGTAAAAATTGTTGACTGGGTCTATCTATAGGAAGAGGAGGGAAAAAGCAAAAAGAAAATGGAAATAAATTGTACCTGATACTACTTACAGATGCACTAGTGAGTCTGGGCACAAGTGTGGAGAGCTGGAAGCCGGCTGTAAAGGTCATCAGCCCCGGGAGCTGAGGCGGTACACCCATGACACAACGACAGGAGACACCAGCAGGGGACAACGATCCCCGGGAATAGTCCCTCATGAGTGTTCAAAAGTAAAGTCAATCATATCAACATAGCCACCTATAAAAAAAAAGTGTAAAATAAATATATATAGAGGCGTAGGAATATGTGATATGATGGCTATTGTATGAAAGAAAGTGTACGGGTTCTGGGACCAAACCATAGTGATAATGATTAAATCAATCAATGCCTCAATAGGGCAAAGATATAAGGTGATAGAAAAGAACATGGTGCGCCCCAAACAAAGAAAAGAAGGTGGTGGGGAGAAGGATAGGGGGAGGGAAAGGGGAGGAGATTAAGGAAAGTAGGTCAGGAGACCAACACCAGAACAAGATTGTGAAAATAAAGCCAATAAAGAAAAAGAAAAGAAGGGAGGGGAGAAGAGAGGAAACAAAGAAGCTGTCAAAATGTACCTAAAAATCCTAAGGTAAGTGGAGATCCAGATAGTGCACAATATCCAAGGGGCATCAACCACTGATCGTGTCTGACATGGCTGGGAGAAGTACAAATGCTAGTTTTTACCATGTGCAATTTCCTATTGTTTATGCTTTCTTTTCAATGATAAATATTTTTTTCTACTAATTGCTCTAATAAAGTTATGTCAGGTTAAACCACAGTTTTTTACTTTTCCTTCATTGAAGGTAAGGACACCTGGGGTCCTGTTCCCACTCCCCTTTTATTTTGATAAATGCTCCAGTGTAATCACAAGTAACCACCAATGAAACGCTGGCGACCAATAAGAGGAATCTATAGTCACATGGGCTGCTCACATGTGATAGGGAGGAAATGCTCCCTAGAAATACAGAAAACTGAGCATGTGAACTAGCTGCCAACATTTGTCTGCAAAATCCCCAACTGCAGTGGGGACACGGACAGGAGGGGTGCAAAGGAGCAGAGCCGACTTAAATAGAAAAGAAACTGTCAGCATCCCAATTGGAAAAGAGTAGAGATATTGCATACAAGTAGCAGTGGAAAAACCCCTCGGGGACTTTGTGGCAGTTAAGAGACAAATGATAAGGTAAAAGGCTTACGCCAATGTATTCATATATAGTCATAAATCAAGGGCACAGTCCATAAGACACAAATACAAATATTGCATAGTAGAAAAGTGTAAAACACACATGTATACAAGAACAAATTCAAGAGTACCCACAACTTCGGGAATTAGCCCAAATAGCAGCCTAACATGGACCAGCTATGGGGGCCCCATGTTATAACCCGACATGTTTTGGAATGAATCCTTCTTCTAACGGTTTTATTTTAGCTTTTTATTTTGAGTACACGAAAGTAAATGTTGTGTGATGTACAATCCCAATCGCACGGGAGAGCCTGGAAAGGCACCGGAGAGCGGCGGAGGACGTCCCCTCTTGCTGCCTCTAAAAGCGATCCAGCGGCTGAATAGCCGCTAGGATGGCTTTTACATTACAGGGAATAGCCAGTTGAAAACAAAGATAGCAGTGGAAAAACCCCTCGGGGACTTTGTGGCAGTTAAAGAGACAGATGATGAGGTAAAAGCCAATTTATTCATATATAATCATAAAACAAGGACACAGTCCATAAGACACAAATACAAATATCGCATAGTAAAGTGTATAAACACACATGTATACATGAACAAATTCAAGAGTACCCACAACTTCGGGAATTAGCCCAAATAGCAGCCTTACATGGACCAGCTATGGGGGCCCCATGTTATAACCTGACATGTTTTGGAATGAATCCTTCTTCTAAGGGTTTTTATTTTGGGTACACAAATTAAATGTTGTGTGATGTACAATAAAAGGTCTTCAGATGGAGCCGGGGCATCACAGGATCCGAAGACGGGGAGAGCCACACACATCCACATCCAGTGTACGCCACCACAAGGACCCACCCTGGTTGGAGGGACCCAGCCAGGCTGCTAATGGCAGCCACAGAGACAGGAGGAAGGTATGTTTTGTCTGTATATACTGTATGCATCCTCACCAGATCCAGGCCCAGAGGCGAATGCAGGACAAAAGGCAGAGAACAGCAAGATCAACCAGGTTTTTTGCAGAAAACAAAAAATGAATCCCATAGTCACTGAGTAAGTATGGTTAGCATATGCATGTAAGCACGAGGGGGGGGGGGGGGTGCTTTAACATTTTTCATTTTTTTTATTATTTATTTTAATTGTATTTTTTTTTTTTTTTACACTGTCCCTTTAATTTCTATTTTTTTATCACTTTTATTCCTATTAGAAATTTAAACATCTGATATATAAGGAATAAGGCATGACAGAGCCTCTTTATGGAGACAACTGGGGTCAATAAAACCCCAGATATCTCCTTTACCCTAGAAAGCATGCAATAAAAACATAAAATCGGTCTCTGCTCTCCAGGAAAAAAAACTGGCAGTGTTTACATCTGCCAGAGACCAAAGTGACGTCATGACGTCGCTTCTGGCCTCCCAGGGTCATAGATATGGCCGAGGACCATCCAGTCCGCGGCCAGCTCTATGGTTATCCGGCGCTGCCACCAGATCGGTAATCTGGCTTCCCGATCGCACGGGAGAACCTGGAAAGGCACCAGAGGGCGGCAGAGGACGTCCCCTCTTGCTGCCTCTAAAAGCGATCCAGCGGCTGAATAACCGCTAGGATGACTTTTACATTACAGGGAATTTCCAGTTGAAAACAAAGATATCTGAATGATGCCTGCAGCTGCAGGCATCATTCAGATGTTACAACTTCAACCTAAGGACTTCATATGACACCCTATGGGCGGAAAGTAGTTAAACAAAGAATTGAACAAAAAAAAAAGATTAGTTAAACCCACAACTGCTTTTTTTTACCACTACTATTCCTTTATATTAGCTTTTGAAATTTAGAAATGCAGCAAATGAGACACTTTTTGATAGCTAAATAGTAAATGATATATACTATATAGAACTGACCAAAATGAGGGAGGATAGAGGGACAGTCCCTCGAAATCATGGACAGCTGGGAGCTACTGTATGCATTCCTGTCTGGGTGTGACAGCAAGTAGATACACATTTTATATAGGTCAAAACTGCAACAGCAGATATTGTGAATGGTACAGGCTCCCGATAAAATATGTGGTAGCAGTGTAAAGGGTAAATTGCTCAGTTAATATACCCCAGTGATGGTCACTCTCAGTCAGCTGGTGCTAGGATTGTTGTTCCATGAGCTGGTTGTTCCATGAGCCCTCTACAAGTAATAAAATCCTGACAAAGTCTGTAACCATTCACTGCCCCACCCAAAAAAAAATAGTTCTAAAGCAAACCTGTCATAAAGGAAAAAACGAGCTCTGACATTGTAGACCTCTTTCTGGTTGCTTTTACTATTTCCTGAGTCCCGGACTGAAGTATGTGGATCAAGCTGGAGAAAAGTCAGAGGTCTTTTTCTGCAAACCTAAAGTGTTACTAAACCCAGGACCCTGCATTCACTATATTTGGTCACCCACAGTACACAGAACATGAAATGCAATTATTTTAGTAAATATAAACTGCTAAATACCTTTTCCCATTAGCAGTATATAGCAGTCGTGTGACTTCTATCAGTGTTCAGCCCAGCACAGGTTAAAGGTGTTGTAAAGGTTTTTTTTTTTTACAAACATGTCAAACTTACCTGCTCTGTGCAAGAATGGTTTTGCAAGAATGGCCCCGATCCTCCACATCTGGGGTCCCTTAGCAGCACTCCTGGCTCCTCCTCCACATCGAGTGCCCCCACGCGCATCCATTGACACAGACAGCAGGACTCGGCCCCGCCTCCCAGTTCCCGTGTCACTGGATTTGATTGACAGCAGTGGGAGCCAATTGCTCCTGCTACTATCAATTTATCCAATGAGGACCAGAGACAGCGGGAGCTGCTGTGCTCGTCCCCGTCGCTGGAACGATCGGGTTCAGGTAAGTAAAAGGGGGACTGCTGCGCTACAGAAGGTTTTTCACCTTAACGCATATGCATTAAGGTGAAAAACCTTGAGGGTTAACAAGCCCTTTAAAGCTTGTAGGAGGAGTTTTCTACTCTAACTGTCCTATGAGGCTGCAGGACCCCTGACCCTCTGTCTGGACAGTGTTGATTGACCCTGTGCTGATCACATGCAACCTCCCAAGAAAAAGAATAAAAAATCTTTAGCAATACACACCAAACTGAGCATGTGCAGAGTGACCCAAAAGGCTCTGTCTAATCAGAAGATGGATTGGGGACTGTGGAAGAAGGGGAGGATCAGAGAAGATAGGATCAAACAGCCTTTTTACCCAATGTGGAGGCTAAACTCCTTAGGTTAAGTGAATATAACAAGCACGCTTTACTGCATATACAGACTGATTTTACCATTGTGGGTTTAGTAACACTTTAACCTGGATAAGTTGCTCAATTCATATACATCATGACATCCTGACAATTAGCATTTTCAGAAAAATATGTCACATTTGTGTTTTTCTTGTGACAGGTAGTCATTAAAGGGGTTGTAAACCTTCGTGTTTTTTCACCTTAATGACCGGCCCCCCAGCCCCCCCCATTTTACTCACCTGAACCCGTTCGTTCCCTCAGTGGAGACGCGCTCACATTCTCTGCCCGGGGTTCTCGGCTCTTGATTGGATAGATTTATAGCAGCGCTGCCATTGGCTCCCGCTGCTGTCAATCAAATCCAATGACGCAGGTGACGGGGGGGCGAGGCTGAGTCCGGCATTTTGTGTCTATGCATGCAAATGCTGGACTTGGGAGCGTGCCCGCAAGGTAATCCCCAGGGAGAGCGCTTCTTCTAAGTGGTTTACTGATGCGAGGAGGAGCCGCGAGGGCCGCCGGGGGACCCCAGAAGACTAGGCTCAGGACCACACTGTGCAAATATGATATGATATGTGATATGTTTGTTATTTAAAAAAAAAAGGGAAGGTTTACAATCACTTTAACCACTTGCAGATTTTAAACATAAGGGATGCAACCTAAAAAGATTCAACAAAAGGTTTTAGAAGCCGTCTCTTATGTCCACATCTTCTTTCTCTGCTGCCGCTCCCCCTGTCACTATCACCGGCAATTGGCCGGAATTGCTTTGTATTACACAACAGGAGAGGCTGTCAAAATGCCACGGCTCCTATGTAAAATGATACTTGTGGGTAGTAGATAGCCACGGTTCATTGTTTTTACTATTTAATTCATATGGAAATCAGAGCTGTGACTTTTCTCTGCATATACTTCACTTTACAAGTCTTTAGTTAACCCTAATCAGCCCTAATTAAAGTGGGAGTAAACTCCCATGTATGATTTTTACCTATAGGCAGGGTTTTTTTTTTCAAAGGATAGGTGCAGGAACTCAACCATGCCCGCCACACACACATACCTGCCAAATGGCATCAAATAGTAGCTCTTCCCTCTGCATACAACCCCCTCCCTCCACTGCCCTCATCTTCTCCCCCCTCCTTAAAAGCTCCACCATCTGTCACATGTCTTACCTTTGTTGCAATATTAAGCTGAAACACCTATCCGGCTGTAGTACCTCCCAGCATACTGTACACTTGCAAGGGAGATTATGCAGTAGGAGCATCAACAACTGGTCACCAGGGAAAAAAATGGAGGAGACCACAGAGGGTGCCGCCTACCACGCACCCTCTTCTGCCCATGGCTGCACTGAATCCTGGTCACCTGTTCAATATCTCCCTTGTCCCTGTCCGGCACTCAGTGGGATCTGCGCAGGAGATCTGACCTGTGGGAGCTACTGGGAGATAAGCTATCACTTGTAAATGCAGAAGCTGGACTTCAGGTGTTACCAAGTGATAGTGGTGAGCAGGGAGCAGAGACTGAGTTCCCCCTAGTTCCTGCTGAAAAAAAGCCCTGCCTATAGGTACGCCTATAAAAAGGCTTACCCATAGCTCCCAACTGTCCCTGATTTCGAGGGGCTGTCCCTGATTTGGAGCAATGTCTCTCTGTCCCTCTTTCCTCCTCATTTGTCCCTCATTTTGATCTGATCTATATAGTTGTATATAAAATGCACTTTTTATCTTTCAAAAAGTGTTTCCCAGTGCAAAACCTTTCATCCAATTTCTAAATTGCTGCATTTGGAAATTTTAAAAGCCAATATAAAGGAATAGTAGTGGTTAAAAAAAGCTCTTGTGGATTTAATTAACCTTTTTTTTGGGTTAATTCTCCTTTAAGGGGGTGTGACAGGGGGCGTGTCCTATGCCTACATACGTTTGCTAGTAGGTGTCCCTCATTCCCATCTCAAAATGTTGGGAGATATGCTTACCTGTAGGCAAGGCTTTTTTTCAGCGGGAACGCGGGGGAACGCAGTTCTGGCACCTGCAGGACTGAATGTATGTAATGGCAAGGGGTGTTGGGGAGTGCTGCAGGGTCTGTTGATACTGGCTGCTGGGGGATCCATTGTTGCGGGAGGGGACCTATTTTTGCAGTGGGTCTTTTGTTGCTGGGGAGGTCTATTGTTGCTGGGGAGGTCAGTTGTTGCTAGGAGGGATCTACTGTTTAGGGAAGGGCCTATTGTTGCTGGCTTCTGGACGGTCTATTGATGCTGGCTGCGGGGAGATTTGTTGTTGCTGGGGGGGTATATTTTTGCATGCAGTCTATTGTTGCTGGGGGGAATTTTTTTGTTAATGAGGGGGTCTATTGTTTCTGCCTGCAGGGGATCTGTTTTACTGCTTTTCTTGTTATCATTGACAAAATCCATACAAAATACTTAGCACCACAAATGTTACTTAGTTCTGTATTCTCTAAAAGGGGTGGTGCTGGGAGGTGGGTAGGGGGCTGGAACTAAGGGACAGTACTCAGGGGTGGGTAGAGGGCGGAGATAAGGGGTGACTCTGAAAGGGGAGTTCCTGCGCCTAGTCTCTGAGAAAAAAGCCCTGCCTGTAGGTATAGTAATTATCTCCTAAATGTGCACCATTTACGAGATATCTACTTTTGATTCAGTGGTTGATGTCACCGGCGCATGCGGTGTGAAGGAACAGTGCGGTATGCGTCCTGTGCTATAAACGGTGGCTCCCGCGTGCATGCGTCAGCCACTTACACAGTCGGAGTCTGATAGGCTCAACTGGTGGGCATTGATGAGGTGCCACTTATGGGCACTGATGAGGCGGCACTTATGGGCACTGATTAGGTGGCACTGATGAGGAGGCACTAATATGCCGCACTTATGGGCACTGATAGGTGGCACTGATGGGCACTAATAGGTGGCACTGGTGGGCACTGATAGGCAGCACTGGTGGGCACTGAGAGGCGGTACGGATAGGCGGCACTGATGGGCATTGATGGGTGGCACTTATGGGCGACACTGATGGGCATTGATCGACAGCAGTGATGGGCATTGATGGGCAGTACTGATAGCCAGCACTGACTGGCATCGCTAATGGGCACTGATTGGTGGTACTTGTGGGCAGTGGTGGGCGCTGATTGCTGCCACTGGTGGGCACTGATTGCTGGCACTGGTGGGCAATGGTGGGCACTGATTGGTGACACTGTTGGCACTATATTGTAAACAGGGCACTGATGATCAGTGCCCTGATTACATGTGTAGATGTTCCCCTGCGTAGAGATGCCGCTGACCGGCTCTCCTCGCCACACACTGTCAGTGTGAGGCGAGGAGCGCTGATTACCGGCATCTCCGTGTTTACATGTGTCCGGCTGTGATTGCACACAGACGATCACATGGTTAAATAGCCGCGGACACGGCTCTTTACAGAGATTGGGGTCGCGCTGTGTCCTAGCAGCACGGAGCAGCCGCGATCGCCACACTGCATGCAAGAGCGGCCATTCATATGACGGCATCCAAGAACGAGATCCACACCGCCCCGCCGTTATTTGACGACGGGGCGGGCGGCAACTAGTTAAGAGCAGAGATTGCGATCACGTGACCAGCCAGCTCTCTCCTCCTCTCCTCCTCCCCTCCAGACTGACATCAGCAGAGGAATCTCAGCCCCGCCCACTGCATCTCTCAGAGGAGGAAAGGAGAAAGCTGGCCAGTCATGTGATCACAATCTCAGCAGTGAAATTAGGTATTTGCAGCATGCATTTTTATTAATCACACACAGAGGGGGACACTAGGAGGCAGTGCTGATGGTGTATACAGGTTAGAGTGGCTTAACAACCACTTTAAGTATTGACACCATAATGGAAATGTAAAAAGTGGCCCGTGAAGGGGTATACAGGTACGAGATATGAAGGGGTTAAAGGCCACAGAATATTGTAACATCTGTCAGAGATACAGATAAAAGAAACCACTTTTGACAGCTGTGAGTCTTAACCCATCCGCTCCTCCTGAAGCCTTGATACCGTCAAGCTGTGCTTGGCACAATACAATGCGTGAGAGAGGAAAGGCTTATTAATCTGTCAGACAGTTCTCCATCCTTAGCGGGATCCAGGTCACCCGCTGTGTCGGATATAATACCCCTCAATGGGGAAAATGTTGGGAAATGGACAGGTTTCAGCTCCTAGGCTCGGCTGTCTCTCCCCTGTTGGGTCTCTATTCACGTCTCCAGATAAAAAGTTTTGTCAAGAAGCCGAAAATTGCCTCCTCCACCTTTCTGTCTGACTCACAGACTTCGATCTCCTAATCCTGCTTCTCCCTCCTGACATTTTCCCCGTGCCCAGCTAATTGACGGTTATTTCACATAACAGCACGGGGCCAGTGCTGGTAAAAAGGGATCCAAGCGGTGGTCATTAAAGGCGCAGGAAGTTCAAGATGTTGGGGGTCTCCGGCCACATACTACAGTTTGATGTAAGAGGAGAGATGAGATATACACCGGGAGGGGATCATAAATTCCCATTTCCATCACATGTAGCAGTAAAGACGGCAATTTGTCTCTCGTCATCGGAGGCCTCGCTATAAAACGGCTCCAGGACCATTAGCGCCTTGTAAACTTAATCACACATGATTTTATTTTTTTGAAATAAATATACAGACTTTGTGACCAGATTGGGAAACTGGCCGCTAGATGTTTAAAGTGGAACATCAGTCATTTTTTCATCTTTCCATCTATTAAATCTTCTGCTCTTGTTGTTTTAACTTTGGATAGTAAAACTTTTTTCCCTGCCCAAATTCCTTATACAGCCCACTTCCTGTTTCTTGTCTGGTTATTAGCCTAGGCTTATGACATCATGTACAGCTCTCCCTCTCTCTCTCTCTCGTGAGAGTTTGCCAGGAAGAAAGGGGGGATGAGTCATAAGAGGGCCAATGAGAGCTGCAGAGCTCAAGTTGTGCCTCTGTGTGTGTCGGTGTAAATCCAGGAAGTGAACAGGCAGCAGCTTCAGCTGCCCACAGTTAAAATGGTTGCAGCCAGACTCAGTGGAGGGAGATTTCTGCAACATATTTGGCAAGTACAGAATAACAGTATATATAAAATAATATGCAAAATGGTTGGAGGGAAGCTTCAGGATGGCAAAAATGTTTTTATTACAAATTATGTGAGCAGACTGCAGTTCCTCTTTAATAAGTCTCAATAGCAGAAATTGACTTATTTTTTGGACATCTTAACCGCTTGCCTACCGCCGCACACAGATATGTTATGCATCAGAGGAATGGCACAGGCAGGCAAATAGGTGTACAGGTATGTCCATCCCTTTAAATTTGTCGCCTATCGGGTGCGTGTGCCCGCGGGTCCTGAGAACTCGATTATTCGCTGGCAGCCCGCGATTACAGTGTGGAGAGGTAGAATGGGGAGATGCCTATGTAAACAAGGCATTAACCTGTTCTGCCTTGTGACATGGCAGGGATCTACTGCTCCCTGTGATCGGGAGCAGTGATCTCTGTCATATCCTAGCCCCTCCCCCTCACAGTTAGAATCACTCCCTAGGACACACTTAACCCCTTGATCGCCCCCTAGTGTTTAACCTCTTCCCTGCCGGTGTCATTTACACAGCTACAGAACACACATTTTACATTTTACACACATTTTTATAGCACTGATCGCTGTATAAATGACCATGGTCCCAAAATAGTGTCAAAAGTGTCCGATGTGTCTGCTTTTTTTTCCCCAAAAAATACAGGCTTCTGCCCTGTGCCTCCTCCCCTCCTCCTAGGCGTCCAATAGGATCATCTGCTTTCAGCCAATCAAGACCCGCTTCCTGATTGGCCGGGATGAGGATCAGTGTTACAATAGCGAATATTCATTCCATAGACGTGCGCAGGGGGTGTGCCAGGTGTGCCTGGGCGCACCCTTATCGCTGGTGCCCATAAGCATATGGCTCTGTGTGCAGTTTCTCTTTCAGCACCCCCAATTTCACAGTCCATGTTTGAGTGTCTAAGGATTTTTTTAATCACTTGTTCAAAATAATCAGTGCGGTATATGTAAGGCAGGGGACTTTTCCTTTAATTTGTGGAGGGATACAGCAGCTCAGAGCCGCAGAATTCGATAGTGGTTTCATAGTTCCAGCTGCTGGGGTCAGGGTTGCCACTCACATTGAATTGAGAAGTGTCCCTTTGTTCTTCTGCCACCATACCCATACACACATCTGTGTTTGAGTTTTGAGGTGCACACCCTAATGCAATAGGCTACGCACACCTATGATCCATTCACTATTGTAACATACCTGGGTGGGCTTGGTTCGCAGTGCTCTGCCCCCCCAAGCCCACCCTATTTTGAAGCCTATTAGAGCCTCTGGCTCTAATCAGGTGCTTCAAAACACCTTGGAATACATGCATCCAGCATGTAAGTGTAGGTACAAGGAATATCTCCTAAATGTTCGTTGTATAGGAGTTATTCCCTGTTTCTGCAGCTGGTGACATCACCAACGCATGCACTCTGAAGGGATGGCATACACATGCCGTCCCTTCAGAGCTCTGCAATGCGGGTGTGACTCCCGTGCGCATGCGAGGGAGTGACATCATCGCGGCTTGGCCATTCAAATCACAAGAGCCTGTGAACCCAGAAAGAAGACCGGGAGAAGATGGAAGCCCTGTTAGTGGTGACAGCGTGTCGCTGGAGGGCTTTGTTTTAAGGTAATTCTCTCATAATGTGCTAGTAAGTGATTCATATGCCCTTAACTTGCAGGGAGAAGATTTTTTTTTTCAGTGCAAGATTTTACTAATGCTTTAATGCAGAGAATGCATTAACCACTTGCCGACTGTACTATAGCAAAATGAAGGCTACAGCGCGGTCGGCCAGTTCTGGGAGGGTGCCCTTCAGACACAACTGATCACAGATCAGTGTGAAGAGCCAATCACAGTGGCTCTTTACCATGTGATCAGCTGTGTCCAATCACAGCTGATCACAATGTAAGCATACTTATCTGCATTCCTTTCCCTGCTGAAGAAAATGCATCCCCACAACATGATGCTGCCACCACCATGTTTCACAGTGGGGATGGTGTGTTCAGGGTGATGTGCAGTGTTAGTTTTCCACCACACATAGTGTTTTGCTTTTAGGCCAAAAAGTTGATGCTGCTCATCTGACCAGATCACCTTCTTCCACATGTTTGTTGTGTCCCCCACATGGCTTCTCGCAAACTGCAAATGGGACTTCTTATGGCTTTCTTTCAATAATGGCTTTCTTCTTGTCACTCTTCCATAAAGGCCAGATTTGTGGAGTACACGACTAATAGTTGTCCTGTGGACAGATTCTCCCACCTGAGCTGTGGATCTCTGCAGCTCCTCCAGAGTTACCATGGGCCTCTTGGCTGCTTCTCTGAATAATACTCTCCTTGCCCGGCCTGTCAGTTTAGGTGGACGGCCATGTCTTGGTAGGTTTGCAGTTGTGACATACTCTTTCCATTTTCGGATGATGGATTGAACAGTGCTCCGTGAGATGTTCAAAGCTTGGGATATTTTTTTTATAACCTAACCCTGCTTTAAACATCCCACAACTTTATCCCTGACCTGTCTGGTGTGTTCCTTGGCCTTCATGATGCTGTTTGTTGACTAAGGTTCTCTAACAAACCTCTGAGGGCTTCACAGAACAGCTGTATTTATACTTAGATTAAATGACACACAGGTGGACTCTATTTACTAATTAGGTGACATCTGAAGGCAATTGGTTCCACTAGATTCTAGTTAGGGGCATCGGAGTAAAGGGGGCTGAATACAAATGCACGCCACACTTTTCACATATTTATTTCTAAAAAAAAATTGAAAATCATTTATCATTTTCCTTCCACTTCACAATTATGTGCCACTTTGTGTTTGTTGGTCTATCACATAAAATCCCAATAAAATACATTTATGTTTTTGGTTGTAACATGACAAAATGTGGAAAATTTCAAGGGGTATGAATACTTTTCTAAGCACTGTATGTAAAAAAAATGGCAGAGCTAGTCATCCTGTGAAAACTGACAACTTTGTCTATTTTTTTGGATGTTATGATTGCAGTTTGTGTGCCCACCTCAAAAAACTAGGGCAAGCATCGGGGTTTACCAACACACTAGACAGAAAAGATCAGCAGCTATTTCGAAAGTGGGTCTGTCATCACATTTATTTTTCATGTTCAGTACAGTCCATGCATGCTCAGTGATGTGTCAGTGTAATGCCCTGTACACACGGTCGGACTTTCCGACGGAAAATGTGCGAACGGAGTTTGTTGTCGGAAATTCCGACCGTGTGTTGGCTCCATCGGACTTTTTCCAACGGAATTTCCGACACACAAAGTTTGAGAGCAGGCTATAAAATTTTCCGACAACAAAATCCGATCCTTTAAATTCCGATCGTGTGTAGACAAATCCGACGCATGTGCCACGCATGCTCAGAATAAATTAAGAGACGAAAGCTATTGGCTACTGCCCCGTTTATAGTCCCGACATACATGTTTTACGTCACCGCGTTCAGAACGATCGGATTTTCCGACAACTTTGTGTGACCATGTGTATGCAAGACAAGTTTGAGCCAACATCCGTCGGAAAAAATCCATGGATTTTGTTGTCGGAATGTCCGATCAATGTCCGACCGTGTGTACAGGGCATAACACTTCCAAGTGATTATTACCTCTCGCAGAGGTCATAGTCCTCCTCACAACAGTGGTGGTTTGAAGAGGGCAATGTGAACTGCCTGCGAGTCAAATGTGATACGGGAACCCACACTGGAGCCAGTGTGGCTGATTGAAACCTCCAATCTGCTGTGATGACTCTGCTGATTTATTTAAATAGTGAGCTTCTTCATGACAGTTGAGGCTGGGTTCACACTGGTGCGACTCCAGACATCGCATGTGATTCACACCGCATGCCTGTGCAGCCTGCAAGTCAGATGCGATGTGGGAACCTGCTCAGGAATTAAGTTGGTTCCCACATCGCACTAGTGTGAACCAAGCCTTAAAGTTGAATTTAATACCTGACAAAGAATCTGAGAGCACTATGGGCTAAGCAAAGGAGAACACACAAGCAGAAGCTGCCTGCCTTCAAGCACAATTTTTCTAAATTGACACATCAGATATGGCTGTCCAATCATAGATTAGTTACTGCGTTGACTCATTCACTTGTGTACATATTCATCTTGAAAATCCATATATCATACAGTATATCCTATTCATACAGGGGCTTAAATAAGGAGGGGGTCAGGGGGGTCCAAACCCCCCCAGAGCATCCATCCACATTGCCACGGCTAGTGTAGCCTTTCAGCTGTAGGAGCCGCACAGAAGCCTGTCTCCTCCTCATACTCACAAGATTTTGCAGAGAGAGAGCATACCAGCCAGCTGTCCCGCAGCGACTGCATCCTGACCTATTTCCCGGGATGTAGTAATGTAGTAATGACTCTTTAACGTTCCTTGTGCCCTGAACATGCAGAGTATGCAGCAAGATGCCGGGCACTGGAACGCTGTCTGCGTTCCAGCACCTGGCAATGAAAGGAGCACTGTACCGTGGACAGAGATGTCTCCACCCACAGTACAAGCAAATGGAGGGAGGGAGAGCGGCATGGACAATTCTGATCAGGTAAGTGTTCAAAAAAAAACCCACAAGCAGGGGGCGCTGATAAGGCAGTATAGCTGGCCTTCCAGTAGTGAGCCTGGGTCCCATCAGTTCAAGAGGGGGACTTGAACATCTGCCAAGCAGGAGGGCTAGCTTTATTGCCTTATAGCTAACACTTATCCTTCTGTGCCTTCCCCTGCAGCGCTGCCAATGTCTACTCTTCCTTCTCCCTCTGGCTGCACTGCAGGGGGGTCGGTTCTAGTATCTTCATGACCCCCATCCCCTGCTGTCCAGGACCCCTGTGTGCCCTTTTCCTCTGCAGCGCTGCCAGTCTCCCTCTTCTCCTCTCTCACCGGCAGCTGCTGAGGGCACACAGGGGGGCCATTGCAGAATGGAAAGCGGGGGAAGGGGCTGGTAAATATGTCATATTCACTGGCCCCTTCCTTTCCTGAATGAACACAGTGGTAGATAGGTACCGAACTGTGTTTACTATGCTTCAGCTTGTGAATGAACAGGATGCCTCAGAGCGCTTCCTATTCATTCATCTGTGCAGCTGAGGCTGCAGAGAAAGGGACTGTCAGGCAGGCTGTACAGGGCCCTGTGATTTTTAGCAACAGCCCTGACCACACGTCTGATGCATTGGGGTTGATTTACTAAAACTGAAGAGTGCAAAATCTGGTGGAGCTGTGCATGGTAGCCAATCAGCTTCTAACTTCAGCTTGTTCAATTAAGCTTTGACAAAAATCTGGAAACTGATTGGTTTCTCTGCAGAGCTGCACCAGATTTTGCACTCTCCAGTTTTAGTAAATCATCTCCAGTAACCCCTTACCTATTCTATGTAGGAACATTCAAAAGAATGTAAGCTACATCTCCAATCCTCCGGCAGATAAAGTAGTTTCAATGCAAGACTTGGTTCGCACCCACAGATGCGACCAATCACGGGCACATTTCTTCACTTTTCCAGCACTTTGCGTCTAGGGCAGCCTAATCATTTCAATAGGCTGCCCTACACACGAGAAATGCGGAAGTCCCCATGCAGGTTTACGGGCGGGAATTCACGAATAATGGAGGGCAACGCGTTTCTGTCCATGTTGCGAAAGCGCCAACGTCTAGGGAGTTTTACCACGCTTTAAAAGGATTTATTCACTTACAGAGTATGCAGCTTCTTTTAATCCTTGCCTATGTTCTTGTTTGTTTAACTGCTTGCGTACCGCCCACTGTACAATTACTGCGCCAGATCACATGCCTAGTAGCTGATCTGACACCTCCTGGTCTGGGTGCGCGCGACCCGCTCCTGCTGTGATTATATGCAGCGAGAGCTCAGCGGCAAGTACAGCAGACTCGATGTTTGCCGGCACCTGCCAATTACACAATACAGAGGCAGAACGTCAATCTGCCTATCAGAGGGGAATGTACTGATCCTGTGTTTCTGATAAGCAGGAACATGGATCTTTACCTTCCCCTAGTCAAAGCACCTCCCCCACAGTGAGTAAGCACAATTTAGGCATACATTTAAATTTACATTTTAAAAATGTAATTTTACCTACAGGTAAGCCTATAATAACGCTTACCTATAGGTAGTGTAAACATCCCCTAAACCTGCACAGTTTAGGAGATATTTACATTACATGCAGCCAGTAACATCACTGGCATATGTGCTCTAAAGCCCTGTGCCGTGAACGGCGCCCCCCCCCCCCAGTGCGCATGCACGGCAGGGACATCATCGCAGCTCAGGCTAGTCACAGAGGCCTATAATTAGGCTTACCTGTAGCTACCCTGCATAACCATGCAGGTTTAGGAGATATCCCTGTATTTGCATGTGCTAACCTCATCGGCACATGCGCACTGAAGCAAACTGAAGCAACGGCACGTATGTGCCGTTGCTTCAGTTAGACTGTGCCGTTACCGGTGGCTCCCACGCACATGCACGGGAGTGACGTCATCGTGGCTCAGGCCAATCACAGCGCTGGAGCCGGATACCCAGAAGTTAACTCCGGTAGCAATGTCGGCTGCCGGACCGGTGAACGAGGACTGCTGTGGGGGCTTCGATCTCAGGTAAGTAATTCATAATGAGCTAGTATGATACATTTCAAATAATTTGCTAATATGCAATGCGCATTATGACTTTGCCTTGCAGGGAAAAAAAAACATCCAGCGGTATAGAACCGCTTTAACCCTTTGATCACCCTTGATGTTAAACCCTTCCCTACCAGTGTCATTACAGTGACAGCGCATATTTTTTTAGCACTGATCACTGTATTAGTGTCACTGGTCCCCAGAAAATGTCAGTGAGGTGTCCGATTTGTCCGCCGCAAAATCGCAGTCCCACTATAAGCCGCTGATCACCGAAAATTACTAGTAAAAATAAATAAATAAAAATATCCCATAGTTTGTAGACGCTTTTTTTAACTTTTGCGCAAATCAATCAATATACACTTATTGGGATTTTTTTTACCAAAAATATGTAGCAGAATACATATTGGCCCTAAATTGATGAAGAAATTTGATTTTTTACATTTATTGGAAATCTTTTATAGCAGAAAGTAAAAAATATATATATATTTTTTTTAATTGTTGGTCTTTTATTGTTTATAGCGCAAAAAATAAAAACTGCATTTGCTAACACTGAATTCGCTTTGCTAACACTGAATCGCCTCTCAGCGAATCAGGTGCTCGGGTCTGTTACCTGTCACCTGGCTGAAATGTCAGGCGCTGTGATTGGACGCCTGATAGAGAGGACGGAAGAAGACATCGAGGAGCATGCAGGACACCACCGCTGACCTGCTGCAAGACGGGTAAGTGCCGGGCGATGCACACTGGCAGCATTTGATGGGGCACAGTAGGGGCAAGTGATGGGCACACTGGCAGCAATTGATGGGGCACAGTAGTGGCAATTGATGGGCACACTGGCAGCATGTGATGGGCACACTGGCCTGGCAGCAAATGATGGGTACAGTAGCTGTGTTTGATGGCTGCGCGTGATGTGCACAGTGGCTGCGTTTGATGGCACAGTGGCTTTGTTTGATGGCACAATGGCAGCGTTTGATGGGCACAGTGGCTGCGCTTGATGGGCACAGTGGCTGCGTTTGAGGGCACAGTGGCTGCAATTGATGTTTTTTTTTTCAGTTTGTTTGCGCCCCCCCAAAAATGTTGAACACCAGCCACCACTGCCCACACTGTGTGCTAATGAATGAACTCCTGTGCACATGCCCAGCCAATCAAGATGGCTGAAAATCCTGAACCTAGAAACAGACAGAGCAAAAATGTCGGCTCCAGCGAGGAAATAAGGGAAGTGAGTATAGTTCCACTTTAAATGAAAATGTTCTTCTTTCTGTAGCAGTAAACCTCTATCAATACACAAGAAACAATTAATTCACATTTCCTGACAGACTCCATGGCAGCCTACGTGTGGGTTAACCCCGCCTCCTCTCCAATGCTATAGGACCCCATTCCCATAAAAGAGTACTCACCACTAGCTACTGCGTTCCTTTTTTGTCCTCCTCCAATGGACCTATTCAAGTTGTTCACGTCCGGTCGGACGGATCCAGGATTATGGCATACCTCTTGCGGTGCAGCTCAGGGCCCAGCCACGGGCGGGCGAGTAGCGTTTGAGGCTGAAGATTTTCCCCTTGTGGTGGAGGGATGGTTGCCTCTGTATGCTGAAAACTTCTGGACGTACCAAACGGCTGGCAAGGTCGGAAGCATGTTTGTCTCCATGGCAGTGTTTTCTATGTATCCTGTCTTTCCCCAGGTATCTCCGGTCTCTATATCAGCGAGACCGGTCGTTTTGGGTCCTTTTCCGCCCCTCATGGCGGCTGGAGCGCTGGTGCGTTCCAGCCTGCTTCACTACTTCCGGGTACGGCGTTCTCGCTGTTCGCGCATGCGCAATAGCCTCCTCGAGACCGAGGCTTGGCTCGCGCATGCGCAGTACGGCATAATGCCCTGGAACCGCGCGTGCGCGGTACGATCGCTGACCCATGGCGCAGGCGCGTTATGGGCGGTGACGTCACGGGCGGGGAGCTTTAAATGCCGCTCTGAGACTCCCTCACAGTGGGATTTCCCTCGCAGTGAACGGGAGTGCAGCGGTCTTCCCCATGCCCAGCACTGGTCAACTTTAGGTGAGTGTTTTGAGCACTTTGGTATACTTTGTGCGTGGAAATGTAAAAATGCATATACTTGTAAAAAAAAAAAAAAAAACAAACAAAAATATATATATTTTATATTCAAAGTTTAAAAAAAAAAAAAAAAAAAAAGGAAATAATATAATATAAAATAAATTAAAAAAAAAAAAAAAAAAAGAAAAAATATATAATATATATAAATAAATTTTCTCCTTGATATATGATGAGATGTTGTGACTCTTTAGGGGCAACGGACTCCTTCTTACTGGTTTGTTGGCCCATCTAGGCCATTTTTTCTCTCTTTTTTGCAGACCAGCTGCATTGTATCGCACTTCTTATAGAAGAAGCAAATTATGGATAGTTCACCGCCTTTAAGTGGCCAGCCCTCTCGCACAAGGTATGTGCTTAAGAGGGGAGGGGTGGAAGGTCAGTCGCATGGTATATGCGTCTTCTGATGACGGTCCCATCATTTTCCCTTCCCTATTGTGCTTTTTTTTTCCAGCCCTTCTAGATCGGACCCTCAGATTCCGGTCCAGAATGTTAAAGACCTTGCCAGGCCACAACGCCAGTCTCCTTCAAGATCCAGACGAGACTCTGCTTCTGGAGACCACCACCAGAGGAGACGATCTCATTCCTCCTCCAGACACCACTCCCACCGCCATGACAGCCGCTCTGATCGTAGAGCCTGCTGGGGATGTGGAACAAGAGTTCCGGAGGGCAAATCACTATGTGACCGGTGCTATGCCCGGGCGGTCAGGGAAAAGGAAACAGAGACCCAGCATTTGGAATCTCTAGTTAAACGTGTGGTACAGCAATCCCTGAAAGAGTTGGATTCACCCCACACGCTGAGCCAGTCTACGGTACTGTCTGGCCCCCCGGCTGATGAGGCCCGTGAAGACCCGGGCACGTCCCAGCCTTATGCAGCCTCTCTTGATTCCTCAGATGATGATCTTCGGGAGGAAGAGGAAATCGGAGGCTTTGACTTCAACATGGTGTCACCTTTAATTAAAGCAATCAAAGAGGCCCTTAAATGGGAGGATCCCGCTACTCCCCCGGCCAAGCAGAAGAAATTCTTCAAACACCTCGGAAAAGAACGTTCAAACTTTCCGCTCCTTTCAGAGCTGAAAGATATTATAGATGAGGAATGGAGCAAAACGGATAGGAAATCCTCTATGGTTAACAAAACCTCCAGATTGTACCCCTTCAAGTCAGAAGAGGTAAAATACCTAGAGAATGCTCCCCTTGTAGACGCTGCCCTGATGCGGCTGGCTAAACATGTCACTCTTCCCCTGGAGGATACGGTATCCTTCAAGGATGGTCTCGAGAGAAGGATTGACCAGGATCTGAAGAGAATCTATGGGTTGGCAGGCACGGCCTGTAAACCAGCGTTTGCTCTGGCAGCCATGTCAAAAGCCATGGAGGCTTGGGCGGAAAATGTGGATTCCTTCCTTAAGGGAATTTCAGAAGAACTGGCGGGAAGTTCAGCGGCCGCAGAATTAAAGCTAGCGGCAGTCTTCTTGGGGGAGGCATCCATTGATTTGATACGCCTGTTGGCGCGAGTTATGCTATCGTCAGTCACGGCCAAACGGGCATTATGGTTACGTCCTTGGCTTGCTGACCCTATTTCCAAACAGGCCTGGTGTAAAATTCCCTTTGAGGGATCCTCACTGTTTGGCAATAAACTCGATGATGCCATATCACGTGCTACGGGTGGCAAGTCGGGCTTCCTTCCCCAGGATAGACGCCTTCTTGGGCGGAAGAAACCTCAGTTTAGAAGACGTTCCCCAGAGCGCTCCAGGGAAGCTCGCTCTTACAAGCCCGGCAGGGACTTCAGGAAGAACTGGAGCAGAGGTCAAGCTTCCTTTCGCAAGTCCGCTAAAGGCCAGACATCCAGTGGTCGTGAGCAGGCAAAGTCCTTTTGAGATTACGCCCGCCCAGGCGGGTCGGGTAGGGGCACGGCTAAGCCTCTTCCGTCACGTCTGGGTGGCCTCGATCTCGGACTTTTGGGTGATAAGAACAGTTTCAGCAGGTCACAGATGGACCTTTTCCAATATTCCTCCCCCCAGATTTGTCTCCACTCTTCTTCCCCGGTCGGAAGATCAAAGGAAAGCTCTTCTGTCCTATGTGGACCTTCTGAAGTCTCAAGGAGCAGTTGTACATGTCCCCAGGGACGAATGGTCTCAGGGGGTATATTCTCCCCTTTTCTTAGTTCGAAAAAAGAGTGGCTCTTGGCGCCCGGTCATAGACCTGACCTACCTGAACGAGTTTATAGAGCAAGGAAAGTTCAAGATGGAATCTCTGTCGACCATTCAGCAAGCCATTCAGCCAAACGATTGGATGATTTCCATCGATTTGAAGGACGCTTACTTCCACGTCCCAGTAGAGGAGCGGCTTCACAAGTACCTACGTTTCCAAGTAGGGCAGGAGCATCTGCAGTTTATTTGCCTCCCCTTCGGGTTGACAACCTCCCCCCGGGTCTTCTCAAAGATCCTCTTAGCCACGGTGGCCCTCATAAGGTTAAAGGGGGTGCGGCTCTACCACTACCTCGACGACCTCCTGGTTCTATCTCAAAGCAGGGATCGGCTGCTGGCCCACCGGGAGCAGGTGATCTCCGCTCTATCCAGCTTCGGGTGGCTTCTGAATCTTGCAAAGAGCCACCTAATTCCGACTCAATGCCTAATATATCTGGGAGCACAGTTCGACACTGTAAGAAGCACTATTTCTCTTCCACTACAGAAAGTTCCGGTGGTCCGGGACAGAATTGCTCGGGCTCTACATGCCTCACACCTGAAGGCCTCTCAGTGTCTAATAATCATCGGCACGATGGTCTCCACGACTCCCATGGTCAAATGGGCCTTGTGGAGATTACGTCCCTTCCAGTCAGGGTTCCTGCAGCAATGGGAAACAGGGGACAAGGATCAGGTCATCCGGGTGACATCATCAATGAGGAACAGCCTCTTCTGGTGGCTCCAACGCAAGAACTTACTGACATGTCATTCCCTTGCTCCCATCGTCTGGATCACGGTTACGACCGATGCCAGCGGGACGGGCTGGGGAGCCCTCTGCGGTTCGAACCTTGCACAGGGCAAATGGGATCCATGCCTGCCAGTCCCGGGTTCGAACGTCCTAGAGCTCAGAGCGGCCTGGTGTGCACTGCAGTCCTTCTCTCACCTACTGAAAGGGAACTCAGTATTGCTAAGAATGGACAACACAACGGCAGTCGCCTATGTGAAGAGGCAGGGGGGTACCCGGAGCCTCAATCTCCTTCGGGAAGTCGAGCCCATCCTTTCCTGGGCACAGAAGAACCTATGCAATATCTCGGCAGTGTTTGTCCCAGGGGTCCAAAATACCCAAGCAGACTTCCTTTCTCGCACCAAGCTGGACAACAACGAGTGGTCCCTGAATATGGAGACATTCAGATGGGTCTCATCACTGGGGATCGAACCCGAGGTGGATCTATTCGCCTCACGCCACAACTGCAAGTTGAAGAAATATTATGCCAGAGGTCATTGCAGCCAGGCTCTCGGGTCGGACGCACTGACGGATCTCTGGAGATTCAACAAGGCCTATGCCTTTCCACCGCTTCCAGTCATCCTGAGGTTCCTGCAGAGGCTCAGTTCGGAAACAGCCGAAGTGTTGATGATAGCTCCATACTGGCCGAACAGGCCATGGTTCCCTCTCCTTGTCCAGCTCAGCTTCAGGGACCCGGTGCCTCTCCCTCTCAGGCCGGACCTTCTTTCTCAGGGGTCAGTTCTGCACCCATGTCCGGCAGTACTGAGACTGATGGTCTGGTTCTTGAGAGGGAGAGGCTAATCTCGCTTGGTTGCGCTCCCTCAGTGATCTCAACTCTTATGAGCTCAAGAAGATCTAGCACGAATAAAGTCTACAGTAGGATCTGGTCCAAGTTTGTGGATTTCTGCTCTTCTAACGGCAGGTCTTGTAGACACCCGGAGGTGCAAGACGTCCTCAGCTTCCTTCAAACAGGTTTAGACCTACCATTATCCATCAGCTCGCTTAGAGTCCAGGTATCTGCACTGTCTGCCTTCTCAGGGTCCTCTTGGGCAAATAATCCGTTAATCCGGCAATTCTTTCGTGGCGCTTCAAGGCTTAAGCCCCAAAGAAAATCCAGGTTCCCCAAATGGGATCTGCCACTAGTTCTGGATTCAATCTCGGGACTCAGTACTAGCGGGCCTTCCCCGCTCTCTATTAAGGACTTCTCGGCAAAGGTGGTCTTTTTAGTAGCCGTCACATCGGCAAAAAGGGTCTCTGAGATTGGCTCTCTGGGTTGTGAAGAACCCTTCCTGACGTTCTTCCCAGACCGGGTAGTACTCGTCCCTATACTGGGTTTAAATCCAAAAGTGTCCTCAGTGTTCCATGATAATCAAGAAATAGTCCTTCCCACGTTTAAGTCTCCAGGATCTTCCGAAATTCATCCTCTGGATGTAGGGGAAGCAATTAAAGAATACCTGAGAATAACTTCTCCCTTCAGACGTTCTGACCATTTATTTATTTTACACTCAGGAAGCAATAAAGGGAAAAAAGCTTCGATTAGGACACTCGCTACTTGGATTGTTCAGACTATTCAACAAGCATACAGGGCGAAGGGCTTGGCTCCTCCACAGGCGGTGACAGCTCACTCCACCAGGGGAATGGCGGCTTCATGGGCGGCAGCTCGACACGTGGCCCCGGACACCATATGCAAGGCGGCCTCGTGGGCCTCTATCAATACTTTCATGTCTCACTATTGTATTGAGCCTGCTTCATTGTCCTCTGTAAACTTTGCTTTGAGAATCCTATCGTTTGATAGGGCAAATTAAAATTTTTGGTTTGACTCAACATACCCACCCGTGTGGTCGGCTAGTTATTTCCCACACGTAGGCTGCCATGGAGTCTGTCAGGAAAAAGGAAAATTTATTATCAAATACTTACCGTAATTTTCCTTTCCTGATGGACTCCATGGCAGACGGAGTTCCCACCCATTGGTCATAGAGTAGGCTAGTTACGGAACGCAGTAGCTAGTGGTGAGTACTCTTTTATGGGAATGGGGTCCTATAGCATTGGAGAGGAGGCGGGGTTAACCCACACGTAGGCTGCCATGGAGTCCATCAGGAAAGGAAAATTACGGTAAGTATTTGATAATAAATTTTCCTTTTTTTGTAACTACTTTTCCAAACTTCACCAGCTTTTTCCTTTTACTCCAAAACCTTTACCACCCCCTCTGTCAACGGGAACATTTGAAGACGCTTTCCGACCGAAACAACTCATGAACTTTAAAAAAAAACAATAAACTTTTTGCTTATGCTTTCTTTTCTTTGATGAAAACACCTGGGGCGAATTGAAAAATCCTTCACATCAACAAAAGCAAACACAAAAAAAGGGAAAAAATCACGCATTAAATATTTATTACCAAGTCGAGAAAAAGATTCCGAGGGCAAAGGCAAAAGCGATGAGGTTGCAAGCTGCAGAAAAATAATAAAACATTTAATTGAATCATTCTTTGCTTGATATGAAAGAACCCGAAGCCATCCTTCCAGCACAAATCTTTTGTAAGTTTTACTAATTTGATATATGCAGCGGGTAATAACTTAATAAGATGAGATGTGGCATTGCACCGTGCTAGGCGAGATGAAAGTGGAGGAAGGCTGGAAAAGTTTAGAGAAAGTTGTGGAAAGAGAACAGAGGGAAGCTGTGGCTGTAGAGACCTTTACAAAGCCACTAATATTTTGATTTTGTCTATTTTGTCGAACGACAACTCAACAAAAAAAATGCTAGGAGCAGTGGCAGCCGCTCATAAGGGGCGCAGGGGCATCGCCCCCCTAATCCATGCGCCAAGCCCCTAATCTCCAAGCAGGGCGCCGGACGCATAGATTTTAATGGGCTTTTTTTTTTTAAGCACATGATTAGGGCCTGAGGCTTTAATTGGCTTCAAAAAGGGTGGGCTCGGGGTACAGAGCACTGCGTTCCGAACCCACCCACTTGTGTGACATTAGCAAATTAATATTCGCTAATGTCTTCTTGTTTCTTCTCCCCACCAATCAGGAAGCGGGTCCTGAGACCAAATTGGCTGGGAGTCCTAAGACCCGATTGGCTGGGAGGAGAAGCGAATGCCGGGACTCGGGAGGAGATGCAGGGGGGGCTGAAGCCGCGACCTGGATGGGGTAAGTGCGGGGTTGGCGGACGGCCCTGTGTCAGAAAACATGAAATCAGACTGAGACAGAAGTACAGTTAAATCACACTTGTTTAATACTAAAAGTAAATAGAACAAATGTAGTCAAAACATAGCCAGAGTTCAGAAACCGGAATGGATAGTCAGACAAGCCAAACGTCAGGGAGCCAGAGATGAGCGTAGTAAAACAGCAAGCAGGATCTGGAGCCAGAAGGGATGTCAGCCAAGCAAGTCTTTTAACAGGAATGCAGGAGAGCGTCTCTGTGATGTTGACCAAGGCGTAGGCAGAGATCCTCTGGGCTGGACAGCTTAAGTAGGCTGGGCTGACGAGCAGGATATCATCAAAAGCTGAGTAACTGTGGAGAGATAGGAGTTGGCAATTAGCCGACAGCTGAGTGGCCAGCTCAGAGAAGGAAGGACTGAGCCCAGCCCTGACACCCTGCTAGCAACGGGAGATGAGCACCAGCCGCCACTGGCTAGGAGCCTCCCTTCAAATCAAGGTATTTTATTCTTTGTGAATGGAAAGGGGAGCCCTTTTCCAATAAAAAGGCCCCATCTTCCAGTCCGCTACACACCAATTTTAATTAATTTATTACACAATTTAAAGAACCATCATTATTTTTTTTTTCCACTATTCTGTCTGCCATGGGACAAAATGTATGTAGTACTCTGTCCAATGTTGCTAGGTGCTTCCTAAAGCTAGCTATGAGGTTGGACTTGGAATCCCAACCTCTCTATCTCTGACTGTCCAATAACGCGGCTAGGAAGGAGCAGCAGAAATGATAGGAAGCTGACACACCCCTCTCCCTCTGCATTCCTCTTGCCACTTCTTGTCTCCTTCCTAGCTGTGTTGTCGCACAGCCGCAAGGGGAAGGGGGGCACCCAGTGCAACCTTATTGCTAGAGTTACAAAGCAACTAGCAACGTGGGACAAAGTACTACATTTTCACTACACTAATTTGTCTTGCGGGGATAAAACAGTAAAAAAATAAAAAAGAGTTAATAGTTCTTCTTTCACCCGTATGATGTCATATGATGTCCTTAGGTTGAAGTGATGGTATCTGGATGATGCCTGCAGCTACAGGCATCATTCAGACAACTTTGTTTTCAACGTCCGATTCTCTCAAATGTAAAAGACACTCTAGTGGCTATTTACCCACTAGATTGCTTTTACAGGCAGGGGGAGGGCCTCCCTTCAGTGTCTCTCTGGGCTCTCCCATGCGATCGGGAAGCCAGAGATCAGATCTGGCTGCGGTGCCAGATTACCATAGAGCTGGCCATGGTCCCTGGCCATCTCTATGACCCTGAGAGGCCAGTAAACAACGTCATGGCATCACTTCCGGCTCTGGCAGATGTAAACACTGCCAGTTTTTTTTCCCCCTGGAAAGCTCATGCTTTCCAGGGTAAAGGAGTCTTATTGACCCCAGATGTCTCCATAAAGAGGACCTGTCATGCCTTATTCCTATTACAAGGGATGTTTACATTTCTTGTAATAGGAATAAAAGTGATTAAATTAAAGGGGCATTGTTAAAAAAATAAAAATACATTATTTTTTTAACTGATTGCTGCCTGCCGTCCATCATATGACGGCCAGGAGGTGCGGCTCTCGTTCTGGGAGGGCGTCATATGACGCCCTGCCCTTTAAACAGGGAATGTGCGTGATCGTGCGCGCGCATCCCTGTACTCTCGGTGGCGGTGTGTCACGGAGACACCGCTCACCACCGAGGGGGATAAACAACCATTGGACATGCCTGTTTACCACGTGATTGGCCGTGATGAAGTCACAGCCGATGACAGATGGTACCGCCCCCATTGTGCACGGCGCGTGCGCGCGATCGGGGGCCCGTGTGCACAATCAGGAGCGCGCCCAGCGTGCACATCGGTGGTGACGTGTTCCCGGGAACACTGCTCGTCACCGACGATGGTAAACAGCCATTGGCCGGCGGCTGTTTACCATGTGATCGGCTGTGATCCTTTCACAGCCGATCATTAAATGTAAACACAGAGCAGTAACTAGCTGTTACCAGCTCTTCTCTCCTCACACACCATTTCCAGTGTGAGGAGAGAAGAGCCAGGAGCAATGAGTTACCGATCTGTGCCTGTATTGTACTGCACCAAGCACAACACTTGTCCCACCGTCCCCCCATTGTCATCTGTCACCCAACAGTCACCACAGTCACCCCATAAAGTGCACCTGTTACATAAGAGATTGCCATCAGTGGCCATCAGCGGTGCACCTGTCACCCATCAGCCATCACCCGTCACCCATCAGTGACCGTCAGCCATCACCCGTCACCCATCAGTGACCGTCAGCCGTCACCCATCAGCCATCACCCGTCACACATCAGTGACCATCAGCCATCACCCGTCACACATCAGTGACATCAGCCATTACCCGTCACCCATCAGTAGCCGTCAGCCATCACCCATCAGTGACCGTCAGCTGTCACCCATCAGCCATCACCCATCAGTGACTATCAGCCATCACCCGTCACACATCAGTGACGTCAGCCATTACCCGTCACCCATCAGTGACGTCAGCCATTACCTGTCACTCATCAGTGACGTCAGCCATTACCTGTCACCCATCAGTGACCGTCAGCAGTGCACCTATCACCCATCAGTGACCGTGGCCTGTCACCCGTCTGTGACCATCACCCATCAGTGATCATCCCACGTCACCGTCCGTGGCCTGTCACACCGTCATCACCTATCAGTGAACGTCACCTGCCACCCATCTCACAGCCCATCAGTGACCGTCACCTGCCACCTGTCACACAACCATCAGAGTCATGTCCAAAAGAGTTTACAACAGTGAGGAGGCGTTCCAGATCCACTCCATGACTGATGAGAGCAATGGGGAGTTCTCATCAGATAATTCTGAATCAGATTTGGCATTTGAACTAAATCTGCAAATGATTGGGAGGAAGAAATGGTCCCTCCTAAAAGGGCACGGCACTCTGGAAACCAGAATTATATTCCCAGGACCAGTACCAGCGCTGCCGCCAGCAATAGGCCCCAAGAACAAATTCCCAGGCCCAGTACCAGCGCTGCCGCCAGCGATAGGGCCCAGGAACAAATGCCCAGTACCAGTGCTGCCGCCAGCGATAGGGCCCAGGAACAAATGCCCAGACCCAGTACCAGTGCTGCCACATCACGCCTGAGTACCAGCACAGGAAATTCAAATCCCCCAACTACTGGAGTGTCACGTCCCCCAAAAGCCAGGGCCTCTACATATATGCCAGATGGTCTTGCCAACCCAACATCGTTGCCATCCGACTCTGGATCACCAATTATTCCCCCTTTCACAGCACAGCCAGGTGTGCAGGGCAACACCCAAAATTTCTCACAGATTGATTGCTTTCATCTGTTTTTGCCAGACACTTTGCTGCAATTCATTGTGGACCAGACAAATTTGTATGCCCAGCAGTATATTGGCTTCAAAAAGGGTGGGCTCGGGGTACAGAGCACTGCGTCCGAGCCCACCCACTTGTGTGACATTAGCAAATTAATATTCGCTAATGTCTTCTTGCTTCTTCTCCCGACCAATCAGGAAGCGGGTACTGAGACCGAATTGGCTGGGAGTCCTAAGACCCAATTGGCTGGGAGGAGAAGCGACTGCCGGGACTCGGGAGGAGATGCAGGGGGGGGAGCCGCTGAAGCATTGACCTGGATGGGGTAAGTGCGGGGTTGGCGGGCGGCCCTGTGTCAGAAAACATGAAATCAGACTTAGAAGTACAGTTAAATCACACTTGTTTAATACTAAAAGTAAATAGAACAAACATAGTCAAAACATAGCCAGAGTTCAGAAACTGGAATGGATAGTCAGACAAGCCAAACATCAGGGAGCCAGAGATGAGCATAATAAAACAGCAAGCAGGATCTGGAGCCAGAAGAGATGTCAGCCAAGCAAGTCTTTTAACAGGAATGTAGGAGAGCGTCTCTGTGATGTTGACCAAGGAGTAGGCAGAGATCCTCTGGGCTGGACAGCTTAAGTAGGCTGGGCTGACTAGCAGGATATCATCAAAAGCTGAGTAACTGTGGAGAGATAGGAGCTGGCAATTAGCTGACAGCTGAGCGGCCAGCTCAGAGAAGGAAGGGCTGAACCCAGCCCTGACACCCTGCTAGCGACGGGAGATGAGCACCAGCCGCCACTGGCTAGGAGCCTCCCTTCAAATCAAGGTATTTTATTCTTTATGATTGGAAAGGGGAGCCCTTTTCCAATAAAAAGGCCCCATCTTCCAGTCCGCTACACACCAATTTTAATTAATTTATTACACAATTTAAAGAACCATCATTATTTTTTTTTCCACTATTCTGTCTGCCATGGGACAAAATGTATGTAGTACTCTGTCCCATGTAGCTAGGTGCTTCCTAAACCTAGCTATGAGGTTGGACTTGGAATCTCAACCTCTCTATCTCTGACTGTCCGATACCGCGGCTAGAAAGGAGCAGCAGAAAGGATAGGAAGCTGACACGCCCCTCTCCCTCTGCATTCCTCTTGCCACTTCTTGTCTCCTTCCTAGTCACCCATTACCCGTCACCCATCAGTGACCATCAGCGCTGCACCTATCACCCATCAGTGACCGTGGCCTGTCACCCGTCTGTGACCATCACCCATCAGTGACCATCACCCATCACCGTCCGTGGCCTGTCACACCGTCATCACCTATCAGTGAACGTCACCTGCCACCCATCTCACAGCCCATCAGTGACCGTCACCTGCCACCTGTCACACAACCATCAGAGTCATGTCCAAAAGAGTTTACAACAGTGAGGAGGCGTTCCAGATCCACTCCATGACTGATGAGAGCAATGGGGAGTTCTCATCAGATTCCAATTCTGATTCCGAATCAGATTTGGCATTTGAACTGAATCTGCAAATGATTGGGAGGAAGAATGGGTCCCTCCTAAAAGGGCACGGCACTCTGGAAACCAGAATTATATTCCCAGGACCAGTACCAGCGCTGCCGCCAGCAATAGGCCCCAAGAACAAATTCTCAGGCCCAGTACCAGCGCTGCCGCCAGGGATAGGTCCCAGGAACAAATGCCCAGTACCAGCGCTGCCGCCGGCGATAGGCCCCAGGAACAAATGCCCAGACCCAGTACCAGTGCTGTCACATCACGCTTGAGTACCAGCACAGGAGATTCAAATCCCCCAACTACTGGAGTGTCACGTCCCCCAAAAGCCAGGGCCTCTACATATATGCCAGATGGTCTTGCCAACCCAACACTGCTGCCATCCGACTCTGGATCACCAATTATTCCCCCTTTCACAGCACAGCCAGGTGTGCAGGGCAACACCCAAAATTTCTCAAAGATTGATTGCTTTCATCTATTTTTGCCCGACACTTTGCTGCAATTCATTGTGGACCAGACAAATTTGTATGCCCAGCCGTATATTGCCAACAACCCCCAATCATCCTATGCCCGTCCATTTGAGTGGAGAGATCTGAATTTGGAGGAGTTCAAATTGTTTATGGGCCTCACCCAAAACATGGGGCTTACAAAAAAAATGAAGGACATGCCTATTGGTCCACCAACCCCATCCACAATATGCCCATTTATTCTGCCGTAATGGCCAGGTCCCGATACAAAATGATAATGCGCTTTCTTCATTTTAGCGACAACACCCAGTGCCCTCCCCGCAATCATCCAAATTACGACAAATTATATAAACTTCGCCCACTGATAAATTTCTTTTCCCAACAATTTGCAGAACTCTATATCCCCGATCAGAATATATGTGTTGATGAGTCCCTGGTACCCTTTTCAGGCTGGCTAGGAATAAAGCAATATTTTCCTAGCAAAAGGGCCAGATACGGAGTAAAAGTATACAAGCTCTGTGAGAGAGCCACGGGATATTTGTATGCGTTCCGCATATATGAAGGAAAAGATTCCCAGCTCCAGCCCCCTGAGTGCCCGGCCTACATGGGCACAACTGGAAAGATTGTATGGGACTTGGCATACCCACTTTTGAACAAAGAATATCACATATACCTTGACAATTTCTACACTTGCCAGCATCTTTTCAAACACCTATACATTGCAAAAACCCTGGCCTGCGGAACCTCCAGAAAAAATAGGAAGGGCTTCCCACAATCTCTAGCAAACAAAAAGCGAAGGGGGGAAAGAGCATCATTGAGATGCAACAAAATGCTGGCCTTGAGGTGGAAGGATAAAAGGGATGTGCACATGATGTCCACCATCCATGACAACACTACAATTGAGGTTCAAAGAAGACAAGGTCCCATTGAAAAGCCAACATGTGTCCAAGATTATAATCTCTACATGGGGGGGTGGATTTCAATGATCAAATGATTCAGCCCTATTTGTCGATAAGGAGGTCCCGATTCTGGTACAAGAAGGTAGCAATTTATCTCATCCATTTGGCCGTTTATAATTCCTACGTAGTCTACACCAAATCCACAGAAAGCCCCGCCCCCTTCCTATAATTCATAGAAGAAGTTGTTACGTCCCTCATCTATCACCAAAGACCCCCCACAGAAGATCTTCACTCTGAGACTGTTTGCCGACTTCATGAGTGCCACTTCCCCTTCAACATTCCACCATCTGAAGCAGGCCGAAGACGGCAAAAAAAATGTCGTGTGTGCACCAAAAGAGGATTTTTCGAAAAGATACCAGCTACCATTGTCCCCAGTGTCCCTCCCAACCTGGCCTTTGCATTGGTGAATGCTTCCAACTTTATCATACATCCCTAAAATATTAGCCCATATTTTTAACCATTTCCCCATTTTCATCATCTGTGCTGACCATTTTCCATGCTTCCCCAAATAACTATGCCACTGCCTTCCATGTGAACTGACCCTGGCCTATTTTTTGACTATGCCTCTGCCTACCTTTTGGACTGCTTCCACGTGAACTGACCCTGGCCTACTTTTTGACTATGCTTCTGCCTACAGTTTGGCCTGCTGCCACGTGAACTGACCCTGGCCTGTTTTGTGACTATGCCTCTGCCTACCGTTTGGACTGGCTCCAAGTGAACTGACCCTGGCCTGTTTTATCAACTACGCTACTGCCTACCGCTTGGACTGCTTGCACGTGAACTGACCCTGGCCTGTTTTATGGACTATGCTTTTGCCTACCGCTTGGACTGATCTGTTGCCCTGCTACTGTAGTACACAGGGGTCTCACATATGTGAGGGGCTCCAGAATTGTTTTTCCGGATGGAGAAAACTTTTTTTGTTTCCTCCGGGTTTCGGAATTTCCGGATTAGGGTCTGGAGTCCGGAGGCTTCATAGAGATTTGGGTGGGTCGAAGCCTCTACCCCTGTGCCCCTGTGCACAGGTCTTACCTGATTGTGGCCCTCAGCCTGCTGCTGACTTACTGCCATCATGCCTCTGCCTGCCACATGAACGGACCACACCGCTACCTGGACTATGCAAATAATTAGCTATAGCAAGAGGCAGTATGTTTATGAAGGGCTGGAGAACGGTACAATGAGTGTCTGCAGGTAACAGTGTACCAGGACCAATATTATGGCTGTGCTGGCTGTCTCTGCCTGGACAATTTCTATGGACTGTGCTGTGCTGACAATATCCTTGTGCTGACTATAGACAATATTCCTGCCTGCTGCCTGGATAATTACTATTGCTGTCACTAAGCACATCCCTGCCTGCTGCCTGGACCAGTGCTCTCCTCTGTGGATACTACTAAAAGCACAGGTAATGCTTTTTTTTTTTTCAAATATTTTATTGGTAATTTACAAGCAAATGTTTCATAAAATTCAATACATGGTACAGTATGAATATTAAACAGTGCATATAACAACAGGGCAAAATAACATGAACATAAAGAAAACTAGATGGTATTACAGAAGATGGATACTCAGTCAGGTAACATACTGATTTAGCATAACTAAAGATGCGAATAGTGAGAGGAAACCAGGTCCCCAGTTTCAATATATTTGAATGCCGGCTGTTCCCCAAGAACACTGGCGGGGAAGCCACTGGGATCATCTCATGCGACAGAGTACATTACCAATATTTAGTAGTGGAAGGTAAGATGGAGGAGAAAAAGGAGGGAAGGAAGAGTAGCGGTGAAGAGAAGGTCTGAAAGAAGGGGGGAGTGAGTTAGAAGAATAGGGGGGGAGGGGGGACCAGGTAATGCTTTTTTTTTACCCTTTTTTACCCCTAGAATTTATTTTGGATTGTAAATCTTGGTATGTACATGCTATGTGTTAGAAATATGAAGGGCCTTCAAAAATGATAGGTTGCCAGGAAATTATATATGTCATTTATGCTCCTAGAACGCCTGATGGTGCTACTTGGATGTTGGGCTTCTGTATGTGGCAAGGCTGTGTAAAAGTCTCACACATGTGGTATCACCATACTCAGGAGGAGTAGCAGAATGTATTTTGGGGTGTCATCTTTGCTATGTACATGCTAGGTGTTGGAAATATCTGATAAATGGACAACTTTGTGGGAAAAAAATGCATTTTCATTTTTTTCCCACATTTTCCAAAAACTTCTGGAAAAAAATGAACCGTTCAAAAGACTCATTATGGCTCATAGATTATACGTTGGGGTGTTTTCTTTCCAAAATGGGGTCATTTTGGGGGCAATTCCATTGTCCTGGTGCTCCAGGGCCTTCAAAAGTGTAATAGGTGGGTCTTTGTATGTGGCCGGGCTGTGTAAAAGTCTCACACATGTGGTATTGCCATACTCGGGAAGAGTAGCAGAATGTATTTTGGGGTGTAATTTGTTGTATGAATATGCTCTGTGAGAGAAATAACCTGTTAATATGACAATTTTGTAAAAAAAAAAAAAAAATCTTAATTTTGCAAAGAATTGTGGGAAAAAATTACAACTTAAAAAAACTCACCGTGCTACTTACTTAATACTTTTGGAATGTCTACTTTCTAAAAAGGGGTCATTGGGGGGGTATTTCTACTTTCCTGACTTGTTAGGGTCTCAAAAAATGAGATAGGCCTTCAGTACATCAGGTGTGATCAGATGTGATAAATTTTCATTGATTGGCACCATAGTTTGTAGACTTTATAACTTTCACAAAGACCAAATAATTTACACTTATTTGGGTTATTTTTACCGAGGATATGTAGCAGTATAAATTTTGGCCAAAATCTATGAAGAAAAATGACTAATTTGCAAAATTTTATGACAGAAACAAAGAAAAAGGCATTTTTTTCACAAAATTTATAGACTTTTATTTATAGCACAAAAAAATAAAAAAACAACTAATGATTAAATACCACCAAAAGAAAGCTCTATTTGTGTGAAAAAAGGAAGCAAATTTCATATGGGTACAGTGTTGCATGACTGAGTAATTGTCATTCAAAGTGTGAGAGCGCTGAAAGCTGAAAATTGGTCTGGGCAGGAAGGGGGTGTAAGTGCGCTGTATTGAGGTGGTTAAAGCACCTCTGTCCCCTCGTGCTTGCATGCAGAAGCGAACCCACACGTAGGTTGCGCCTGCATATGTAAACAGCATTCGCACTACACATGTCAGGTATCACAGAGAACGTTAGAGTAATTCTAGCACTAAATCCCCTCTAACGCCATGTACACACAGGCAGATTTTTCAACCGGTCTGGTCCGACGGACTTTCCGACGGACTTTCGATGGACTTTTGACGGACTTCCGACGGACTTTTGAACGAACGGATTTGCCTACACACGATCACACCACAATCCGACGGATTTGTGCGTGATGTTTTACGAATCCAATAAATAGCTGCCCTAGCGTGGGTTTTCGTCCGTTGGACTAGCATACAGACGAGCGGATTTTTCGACCGGACTCGAGTCCATCGGAAAGATTTGAAACATGTTTCAAATCTAAAGTCCGTCAGATTTTTGACCGAAAAAGTCCGCTGTAGGTCTGATGGAGCCCACACATGGACGGATTGTCCGCCAGATTCGGTCCGTTGGACCAGTCCGGTCGAAAAGTCCGCCCGTGTGTACATGGCATTACTCTAAACTGGTAACTTGTTAACCTGCCAATGAAATATTTTAATAAAGCTTTTGCTTTAATGACATACATATTTTATACCCAGCGATGCTTCTTGAAAACAACAGACCACTCTAGGTAAACCCACATGTGATGTGCTATGATGGAATAAACTCAAATCCAATGGATGAAAGGGGTGGGCCAAGGACAATCAGGCTGGAGAGGACAGGGCTAGATAATGCATAGTTGCCAACAGTCCCGATTTTCCCGGGACAATCCCGATTTTGGGACCCTCGTCCCGATCGGAGGCTGTCCCGAATCGGGATTTGCCCGGGGAAAATCGTGAATGTTTGCATTTTACATTTTTTTGGAAGCTGGCTTCAGGAAAATGGCCACCGGTGCTGCCGCTAGATCGGTCCCCCTTGTGTTCAGTGGAGAGAGGAAGGGGGCTCGATCCGTGCAGCCAATGAATCGGCTTCTCCTCTCGCATGGATTGGCCCCTCCCCTCTCCACTAAACACACAGCGCCGGTGGCCGCTGTAATGCACATGTGCTGGGGCCTGGGGGGCGTTATGGGAGGGGAGGGTCTGCACTGAGGGGGGTCTGCTGAGGGCGTCTGCACTGATGGAGGGGGGTCTGCTCTGAAGGGGTCTGCACTGATGGATGGGGTCTGCACTGATGGAGGGGGGTCTGCTCTGAGGGGGTCTGCACTGATGGAGGTGGGTCTGCTCTGAGGGGGTCTGCACTGATGGAGGGGGGTCTGCTCTGAGGGGGTCTGCACTGATGGAGGGGGGTCTGCACTGATGGAGGGGGGTCTGCTGAGGGCGTCTGCACTGATGGAGGGGGTCTGCACTAATGGAGGGGGGTCTGCTATGAGGGGGTCTGCACTGACGGAAGGGGGTCTGCTCTGAGGGGGTCTGCACTGATGGAGGGGGGTCTGCACTGATAGAGGGGGTCTGCACTGATGGAGGGGGGTCTGCTGAGGGTGTCTGCACTGATGGAGGGGGTCTGCTCTGAGGGCGTCTGCACTGATGGAGGGGGTCTGCACTGATGGAGGGGGGTCTGCTCTGAGGGGGTCTGCACTGATGGAGCGGGGTCTGCTCTGAGGGGGTCTGCACTGATGGAGGGGGGTCTGCTCTGAGGGGGTCTGCACTGATGGAGGGGGGTCTGCACTGATGGAGGGGGTCTGCACTGATGGAGGGGGGTCTGATGAGGGTGTCTGCACTGATAGAGGGGGGTCTGCTCTGAGGGCGTCTGCACTGATGGAGGGGGGTCTGCACTGATGGAGGGGGGGTCTGCTCTGAGGGGGTCTGCACTGATGAAGGGGGGTCTGCTCTGCGGGGATCTGCACTGATGGAGGGGGTCTGCACTGATGGAGGGGGGTCTGCTGAGGGCGTCTGCACTGATGGAGGGGGGTCTGCTCTGAGGGGGTCTGCACTGATGGAGGGGGGTCTGCTCTGAGGGGGTCTGCACTGATGAAGGGGGGTCTGCTCTGCGGGGATCTGCACTGATGGAGGGGGTCTGCACTGATGGAGGGGGGTCTGCTGAGGGCGTCTGCACTGATGGAGGGGGGTCTGCTCTGAGGGGGTCTGCACTGATGGAGGGGGGTCTGCTGAGGGTGTCTGCACTGATGGAGGGGGGTCTGCTCAGAGGGGGTCTGCATTGATGGAGGGGGTCTGCACTGATGGAGGGGGGTCTGCTCTGAGGGGTCTGCACTGATGGAGGGGGGTCTGCACTGAGGGGGTCTGCATTGATGGAGGGGGGTCTGCACTGAGGGGGTCTGCACTGATGGAGGGGGGTCTGCTCTGAGGGGGTCTGCACTGAGGGGATCTGCACTGAGGGAGTCTATACTGACTCTGCTGGGGGCACCTGATGCGAGGACAGACACTGCTGGGGGCACCTGATGCAAGGAGGGACTCTGCCGGGGGCACCTGATATAAGGACAGACTCTGCCGGGGGCACCTTATATGAGGACAGACTCTGCTGGGGACACCTGATGCAAGGACAGACTCTGCTGGGGACACCTGATGCAAGGACAGACTCTGCTGGGGACACCTGATGCAAGGACAGACTCTGCTGGGGGCACCTGATGCAAGGACAGACTCTGCTGGGGGCACCTGATGCAAGGACGGACTCTGCTGGTGGCACCTGATGCAAGGATGGACTCTGCAGGTGGCAGGCGACGTGGCTAGTGACACGGATCCCACTGATTCAGCATAATGGTGAGTTTAATGATTTAATTTTATATTACAATGTAATAATAGAAATAATGCGCTTCAATCATCCTGACACCATAACAATCATGGTGCCGTGATGATTGAAACGCTAACACCAGGTGTTTGGAGTATCTTTATCTGCTGATTGTTAAACTTTCTAGAATACACATATTTCTATTGTTGTGTAGGATCTGGGCCTGCTGTCCCTTCATTCCTCTCTCCCCCTTTCCCTCTCCATCCCTCATTCATCTCAGACTCTAACCACCCCCCCTTTGAGCCACGCCCATTTAAACCACGTCCACTATTTCACGTAAACCACGGCCATTTTTCCCTACGGCATGCTTTGTGCGCCGTAGGTTTTTTATTGCTAAGCCATGCCTACAAACACATGCCCCACCCCCTAATTATTATACGGCTCCGCCTACAGCCAAAAAAGTGTCCCACATATTTTTTTTGCAATGTTGGCAACTATGGAAAATGCTGGATGTTCTCCAGACAGAAAATGAGGCAGACTCTATCTGACCTGCTGCAGCTTCTAATGCACATTGTGAGAAGCGATGTATTGTCAAATTGTATGACCAATCGATCCAAAGGGAATGAGGGCTAAAGACGTTATATATCACAACGTTTACATTTGTGTCTGTAGTGCATGTTCAAACCTTAATACCAGAAATAATAACACGTTATTTGATTTTTACTCCAGGAGTATATACAGTAATACCTTGGATTGCGAGCATAATTCATTCCAAAAGAATGCTTGTAATCCAAAGCACACGTATATCAAAGCAAGTTTCCCCATAGGAATCAATGTAAACTCAGATAATCCGTTCCACAGCCACTGGTCGTCTATGCAGTGCCGCATGTGGCCAAAGATAGGGGATGCCTGAGACAGTCGGAAACACTCGGAGACACTCGGGAACAGAGTTTTTCCGAGTTTCTCCAAGCGTCTCTGAGTGTCTCCGAGCGTCACGGGCGCCCCCGCACCTCTGGCCACAAGCGCTACTGCATAGACGAGCAGTGGCTGTGAAACGGTACTACACACCCCAGTGGCTTGAATCCTGCTCGTCTTGCGAGACAACGCTCACAAAGTAAGTCAAAATTTAAAAAAACAAATAACTTGTATTGCGAAACGCTTGTAAACCGTGTTACTTGCAATCCAAGATTCCACTGTACTGAGTTTGGTAATTCTAGAGAAATATTTAAATAATGCATCACAATTTAACTAAACCCATTCGATTTTAGGCGACTAAAATGTACTGGAAATTTTAGTCAATGAAAATACAACTAAAACTAAAACAATTGAGATGACTAAAATATAACCAAAACTAAAAAGGCATTTCAGTCAAAAGACTATGACTAAAACTAAATAAAAATTCGATGTCAAAATGAACACTGATCATTTCTTTAAAAATAGTGTGTAGAATTGATCGGCCAGAAAATGCAGTGAGCTCCTAACTTCCTGTTTGGGATGACAACATTGCCTAATTGGAATAAAATCCCAGGCAGTGCGGTCAGCCTTGTCTGCTGGATTAGAAAAACTTCACCTACCCCCCTCCTCCTTCCCCTCTTCCTCCATCTGCCCTCATTCACATGTATGCAATGATTTCTTTCCCAGCAAATCAATCCTGCTGTCTTGGCTCCCAAGAGATGGTCCACACAACTGTGTAGAAAAAGGGCTCTTAGGAGATGTAGTTCTGGGGGGGGGGGGGGGGGTGTGTCTATGTCAGTAGGAACTGCGCTCCCAGCAGATGACCCTACAAGAGTTCTACCAGCTCAGTGATGATATCACAGAGAGTAGTTGTCTAGTTAACAAAATAAGAATAAAAAAAAATTAAAATAAAAAAAAAACAACCTTTTCTGCTGTCACTTGTCTATGTTTCTAATGAAAGCTATTTTTTGCTACAGAAAGGTAAGTAAAGAAAATAATAATGCAGGGACCCTCTAGAGAGCAAGAGGGAGGTTTGGTTGGTAAATTTGGGTAATGCCTGGACATACTGTATACTTTAATCACATGCTGACCAGCTCACGACGATATACGGTGGCACTATGGCACGGCTGGGCAAATGGTCGTACAGGTATGTCCCGTTTAAGAAGCGGCATTGTGGGCGTGCGCGTGCCATGCTCCGTGACCCCGGGTCCCGTGGACTTGATGTCCGCCGGGTGCCCGTGATCGTGTCACAGAGCTGAAGAACGCGGAGATGCCTTTGTAAACAAGGCATTTCCCCGTTCTGCCTAGTGACATGACAGAGATCACTGCTCCCCTGCTCCCATCGGGAGCAGTGATCGCTGTCATGTGAGTAGTAGCCCATCCCCCCCCCCTACAGAATCACTCCCTAGGACATAGTTAATCCCTTGATCGCCCCCTAGTGTTTAACCCCTTCCCTGCCAGTGTCATTTATACAGTAATCAGTGCATATTTATAGCACTGATCGCTATATAAATAACAATGGTCCCAAAATAGTGTCAAAAGTGTCCGATGTGTCCGCCATAATGTCGCAGTCACAATAAAAATCGCAGATCGCCGCCATTACAATTTAAAAAAAATAATAATAAAAATGCCATAAATCTATCCCCTATTTTGTAGACGCTATAACTTTTGCGCAAACCAATCAATATACGCTTATTGCAGTTTTTTTTACCAAAAATATGTAGAACAATACATATCGGCCTAAGCTGAGGAAAAAATTTGTTTTTTATATATTTTTGGGGATATTTATTATAGCAAAAAGTAAAAAATATTGCGTTTTTTTTCAAAATTGTCGCTCTTATTTTTTTGTTTATAGCGCAAAAAAATAAAAAACGCAGAGGTGATCAAATACCACCAAAAGAAAGCTCTATTTGTGGGGGAAAAAGGACATCAATTTTGTTTGGGTGCCACGTTGCACGACCGCGCAATTGTCAGTTAAAGCGGCGCAGTGCCGAATCGCAAAAAGTGCTCTTGTCAGGAAGGGGGTAAATCTTCCGGGGCTGAAGTGGTTAAGTAAATACAGGGGAATGCAGTCCTTATATAACAGCTCTCATTGAACGTCCCTTACGGGGCACTGGCCACACTGAAGCTCTTTGATGTATAGAGTATAAAATATTCATGGGAATATTGGAACTGCAGGAATGCATCTCTACATACAATCCCGTAAAAACACATAATGCGAAAGATCTATCTAACAATTTCTGAGAATCACAGCAAAAAAAAAACTCCAGATCATACATTTTTTAACCCTGCTGAGCGCTGTTTGTATCTAAAATGGCCACATACCATGAATCCATTATTTTAGAAACAAAAATGTGGAGAAGAAGAAAAGAAGTCTTTGGCTTGGGTACCCCCAACTGCCCAGTACACGAGCGGAAACTGAAATGTATTTTTTCCTGCATGTAGCTGCTCCTTCTGCTTAGTGGATAAACAAACTTAGACTTGGGCCTCATCCAATAGAATACATGCAAAAATTAGGTGTGTACCGTGGCCACAGAGAGGAGACATATTAAAATATTAAATAATTTTATTATACAACTTCAAAATCTTGCTTAAAGGGTAACCGCACTTTCGCAGGAAAAAAAAAAAATTGCAAATAAAGAAAAAATAATATAGAACATATAATTCTGACACTAATGTTGTAATTGAATGTTATTAAAAATGACTTTTCCTTTTCAATCTGCAGCCAATGTAATTTTCTGAGAATGCATTGCAATATGGCTACCTGGAGTTGTTCTGTGCACAGAGTGTGTACTGACCACTCCCCAGAAACATCATTTCCTGCTTGTGTGATTGGCTCAACAATTTTCCCAGAAGTCTGCACTAAGATACAAGTCAGATTTCAGGCATCCCCTGCAACGAAAATGTCATTTTTGGAGAGATACTTTCAATAGGAACACATCTAAAGGGATGCAGGCCCAGCAGATTTCCTCATTAGTGCTCTGCAGCTGCAAACCTGACAGTTAATTATGAACCCCCCCCCCCCAATTAGACCTACTCGGCACAAAGGCACAGACAAACACACAGGGGTTTCTTCAGAATAACAAAAAGGTAGGAATCTGCAGCAAAGGTTGTTATAATCCTTGCAATGTACATCGATCACCCAGAGGGGAATGTTTTTTTCTCTCAACAAAAGTGGAGTTACGCTTTAACAGAAAAAATACCCTTCCATATATAGGAGAGGGGGGGACTACAATACAAACAATAAAACACTGTATATGGTTGGCACAGTACACTAAGTTCAAAAGAATTGGTCTGAACGGTTAACGTGAAGAACAAAAGATTATAGCGCACACATACAAAAATGTCATTTAAATCCTACAAGGCTATGTAAAGCACCTGAACATAATAAGCAAATATGGGGATTTGGTCACACTATATGGCCATACAGTGCTTAAGCCCACTACTGCGTCAAAGTACCCCTTTTTTATTGGGTCCTACACTATTCATAGAATGAAAGATCCCACTTCTCAACCATGGGAGAAGAACACTCCTCTTTATGGGAGAGCTAAAAGGACTCCTCCTATAACTCAGGTGGACACTGATTGGAAGTACTGGTGGGGGGTGATGGGGTGCTCCATCCCAAGGGGTATGGTCAGGACCCATAAAACAGACAAACAAAGACTTGGGGGGCACACCCTAACTATGCATTACATTAAAGATGGTGCTGCCATAAGACCATAACAAACAGTTCAGGTGCTTTAAATAGCTTTGTAGGATTGCAATGACATTTTAGTATGTGTGCGCTGTAATCTTTTGTTCTGTTTGTATGGTCTTATGGCAGCACCATCTTTAATGTGATGCATAGTTAGGGTGTGCCCCCCAAGTCTTTGTTTACACGGTCAAAGTTTCACCAAAAGGACTGGCTTCCTCAGGACCCAGGCATGAAGTTGATTTTAGATTTACCAGTCAGACCAATTATTCGACAGATCAGCCAATACACCTGGGGCGGGCATAGAAGCACACCAGGCGGGATCAAACCACAGCAAAAGCGATGGAATAAGGTGGTAGTCTTGATTATAGAAGCAATATTAGGACATATGGCGACAGACAAGTTAGCCAGGGAGCAGGGGTCACGCGGTTCATAAATTCCAAAATCACCTAATTATTAAAACGTAGATGGCCTCATGATGTAGCAATATTGTAAATGTAACAGTCCACTGTGGATTAATTTAGCCCATCCAGACTTTTACACTCACAACATCAAATTGGGTTGCACAGACCATGTAAAATAAACAGCAAATATAAGGACCAGGCCAAGACCACCGACACATCTACCCCCCCCCCCACCACCACCACCACCACCACCACTAAAAGGAGCCGCAAAAGGAGCTCCTTCTGTTTAGTGTTTCATAGCCCAGAAAGATTGAACTTGGAAAAAAGGTTGAAGATGGAATCAACTGAACTCTGGTGTAGTAAACCATGGTACAGGGTTTGTGAGGGTGGCAGGACTATGCCAACTTGAAATTTGTTGCTGCTCCTTTGCAAGAAAATTAGGCTATTTGGGGGTTCTAAGTAGTTTTCTAGCAAAAAAAAAAAAAAGGATTGTACATATAAACAAAAAGTTCTAAAAAAGGGCTGGTCTTCAAGTGGTTAATCTCCCTCTCTTAAAAAAAAAGAGCGGGGGGCTGTGTAATGTAAAGGGGTGCAGTTGTGGAGAGGGGGTACAAAGAGATATTGAAGAATGCAGAGGTATGCAGGGGGGTGGAGGACGGGTGCCAGGTATAGGATCCGCCCTGTTTGCCAAATGCTCTAGGTACGCCCCTGGGTAAGTGAGAAGAGTTTGGAAAGACTGAAGGACTTTTAGCTTCCTGTACCACCCCTTTAGATAGGACCTCCCTGGATTCAGGGTTCAGGTGGAGAGACACTTGGTCCTCTCATTGTTTGGAGTATTGTACAAATTTGCTTGTCTGTTATTGTTGAGGTTGCTGTTCTTTTTCTATTGTTGCCTAAAAGGGAGTTTATCCCCAAAAAATAATTCTTTGTGAGCCTTGGTGTATGGCATTGTTGGAAGGGTCATTGTTATTGGGAATCAGGGACCCATACATCAGCGGTTCCTTTGGGGGTAAATGCTACAAATTCAAGCCAAGAAGCTTATATTTGGGGGCATTCCTCAGATTCTCCAGACTTGCTACAAGGAGCTACCCCAAGGATGAAACTTTTCTAAAGTAAGTGGCTTGGGGCATTTTAAGTTCAACCTATCGATTCACCTGACATGACATAAAATACATGTATAATGGAGCCTCAAGTTCCACCTCCACCCAAAGAATGATCTCCACCCAAAGATATAAAATAATCATATGCAATAAGTCATATTTACTTAAAGCTGAACGATACCTATAGTCCTGCGATGCGGCATCCTGGACATCCCCGCCAGCTGCTGACATCTTTCAGCATCTGACTTCCGGGTATCGATCACTAACCGCTTTCATTGACCGGGCAGATATGACGTCAGTCCCACACATGCACGGGACTACAGTCCTGTACAGGGGTGGACAGGCAGGTAGGTAACTTTAATGCTAGTGATACACTGAGATTTGAGCTACCGAAAACTATAGGCTAAAAATAAAAATTGCCGGTTTGCCAATAGAAAAAAAGGTACTAATGATGTACCAAAGGTACCAATGAAAACACTTGCAATTTTTCAGTGATTTTACAGTGATTTTGATGCAATTTTACCATGCTTATGGTGTGTTTTTCATAGATCAAGTGACTCAAAAACCAGATCAAAAATGCAACAGGGGTGCGTTATTGATGCGTTCTTGTTGCCTTTTTAATGCATTTCAACAGGGTGGGGCGTTTTTGGTGCAGTTTATTTAACTGACCAAAAATGTAGCAAGCAGGATTTTTAATAGCACAATCGAAGCACAACGGACCAGTGTGAAAACTTTAGAATTTAAAGGGATACATTTTTCTTGAGCTTTTCTTACGCTAAAGGTTTCGATAATGGCCAACAATAAATTCATGTTCATTTAAATTCATGATATTAATTAAAAAGTTGAATATAATACAATTATATATAAAAATCATTTTTTTTTTTTAAACTGTTATTTTTGGTTCGGCGAAGTGTATCTTGAATTTTCGATTTTGGTTTCGGCATCAAAATTTTCATTTTGATGCACGACTATTTAATGCAGAAGAGAAAAGCATGTTTTTCTGCACAAAAAAAAACTGCCTGTTGGCCTTTTTTTTTATTTTTTACATTAAGTTAAACTTTAAACAATGTTTTTGCACTGACTAAAAGGTGCATAGGGGTTGTCCTCCAAAAAGATCAGGCAAGATTTGATCTTTGAACCCATGAATCTACATTATCTTTTATTGGATGTACCAATATGCTCATCTGTCTTTGTTTAATCACTTGCCAGGGGGAATGTGATGATGCAGAGCAGGGAAAGAAAATCCATCACTTCCCTTAGTAAAAACACTAAACACAGTTTTCACAAAAACACTGGCTAGGCACACATATAATCCTTTAATCACCCTAGATGTTTAACCTCTTTCCAGCCTTTGTCATTAGTACAATGACAGTGCATATTTTTAGCACTGATCACTGTATTAGTGTCACTGGTTCCCACAAAGTGTCAAAAGTGTCAGTTAATGTCAGACTGTCTGCCATAATATCACAGACCCGCTATAATTCGCATAATCGTCACCATTACTAGTATAAAAAATAAATAAATAAATACAAATTTCAGTATATACCATAGATTGTAGACACTATAACTTTTGTGCAAATCGATCAATATACATTTATTGTTTTTTTTTTTTTTGCCAAAAACATGTAGCAGCATACATATTAGCCTAATTTTATGATGAAATTTAGTTTTTCAAATGTTTTTATTGGATGTGTTTATAGCAGAAAGTAAAAAATACTGTTTTCTTTTCAAAATTGTCGGCCTCTTTTTGTTTATAGCACAAAAAAGAAAATGCAGAGATGATCAAAAGAAAGCTCTATTTGCGGGAAAAATTACATATAATTTATTTGGCTACAGTGTTGCATGACCGCGTGTCACGGGCATGGCCAGAGCGGAGGCTGTTGGAGAGGACTGTGTGCAAGCCTGTTGCCCACCGATTATGGGCCCTAGCATTTGAGGTGAATGAGAAATCCAGTCTGAACTGTATTAATCGGACTCAGTCATGTATATATTGTATGGGGACTCCTTACTGTATATTTGTGTCCCTGAAGAGGGAGGGGGGATTCCTCCAGCAGCCCCCTGCTGATAAGACTGATTCATTCTGCTGGGACACATCCTGTGAGGAGATGCTGCGCAACTGTCAGGCAAAGTAACGCAGTGAGGTATCGCAAACAATGGTCTGGTCATGAAGGGGGAGTAAATCTTCCTGAGGTCAAGTGGTTAAAGATGCACTGGGGTTGATTTACTAAAAGCAAATGGACTATTCGCTTTACAAGGGAAGTTGCACTTTGCAAGGGGATTTTCCCCAGAGCTTGATAAATGAGGTGAAGCTCTACTGACTTCCATTATCCAGTCGTGAATTTTTTTTCCTTGCACATGCTTGTGTACTGGCCAAAATGAAATTTCAACACATTCACTTAGCTCTGGGGAAGATTTTCTTGCAAAGCAAAACTTCCCTTGGAAAGTGAACAGTCCGTTCTAGGGTGACCAGACGTCCCCGGTTTCCGGGGACAGTCCCCGGACTGAGAATATTGTCCCCGGACCAAGTCTGTCCCTGGTTTTGTCCCCGGATAGGGTTGCCACCTGTACAGTATTGCCCCGGACAGTCCAGGTGTCTGCCCACCCGTGACCCGGACACAACATACTTCCAGTCCCATCCATTCATCCAGTAAATATGTCCTGGGGATGGAGTTAGTGTCGGACCAAGTTCCGGCACTGCGCTCCACTCAATGAGATTCCTGTCGGCTGCGTTTCTCTGATTCCCCTGCCCGGTGCCTCTCTCACCGCCTGCTGCTGCCTCAATGATCTCCTTGGCTGTCATTGATTGCTGTTCTAGCAACCAATGACATGCTTTTTCTGCCGTTCACACTGTATAGTGGGAGGTTATTAGCCCTAGAGCGGCTCCACCTCCAGCCCCGCCCCCCAGCTCGGCTCTCACACTTCCCTCCCTGGTTGCAGTAGTTACCGGGTCCCGCTGGTAAGGCAATCTGAATGGTTGTGCTAAAGAGGGCAGGGGGTGCTGATATAAGGGGGGTCTCTCTAATCTCTGGAGGTCTCTAAGGAAGGGGGGGCACTGATATAAGGGGACTGCGAGCTAAAGGGGGTCTCTAAGAGGGGGTACTGACTGCTGATCTAATAGTTGGTGATCAACCATTAGTTCAGCAGCACCCCCCTTAGAAACCCCCATTAGCTTGCAGTCCCCTTATATCAGTGCCCCCCTTCCTTATCAGTAATGCCTGTCAGTGCCACCTATCGGTGCCCATCATTATCGCCTATCAGTGCCAATCATTGCTGCCTATAAGTGCCCATTATTGCTGCCTATCAGTGCCCATTATTGTCACATATCAGTGCACCTATTAGTGCCCATAATTGCCACCTATTAGTGCCCAACATTGTCACCTATCAGTGCCCATCATTGTCGCCTATCAGTGCTGCCTATCAGTGCCCATCTTTGCCGAATATCAGTGCTTCCTATCAGTGTCCATTGGTGCCACCAATCAGTGCCCATCGTTGCCACATATCAGTACCGCCTATCAGTGCCCATCATTGCCGCCTATTAGTGTCCATCAGTGCCACCTATCAGTGCCCATCTTTGCCAACTTCCAGTGCCCATCTTTGCCGCCTATCAGTGCCCATCATTGCCGCATATCAGTGCCGCCTATCAGTGCCCATCATTGCCACATATCAGTGCCCCCTATCAGTGCCCATCATTGCCACATATTAGTACCCCCTATTAGTGTCCAACATTGCTGCCTATTAGTGTCTATTGCCTATTAGTGTCCATCAGTGGTGCCATCAGTGCCCATCATTTCCGACTTTTAGTGCACATCCTTGCCGCCTATCAGTGCCCATCATTGCCGCATATCAGTGCCATCCTATCAGTGCCCATCATTGCCGCATATCAGTGCCCATCAGTGTAACCTCATCAGCACACATCAGTGAAGGAGAAATATGACTTGTTTCCAAAATTTTAGAACAGAAAACAATTTTCGGTCTTTTTTCGTTTGTTTAGCATTAGCAAAAAATAAAAAAAACCCAATGGCAATTAAATACCATCAAAAGAAAGCTCTATTTGTGTAAAAAAAATGATAAAAATGTCATATGGGTACGTGTTGTTACCATGCAATATTTTACTGTTCTGAATTGTTAATTTATATTGTTATTGTTGAGCCAAAATTCTTTGGCAAGAATAAAATACAAAATATGTATTAAAAAGTTTTTTCTCTATCTTATCTTCTTAACAATTGGTAGTCATATCCTGAAAAATTCTAAAAAGTATCTTTTTTTTATCTCATACTGTAGATGAAATGTGAGAAATAACGTATATATCATAAAATCATTCCATAAACACATACCACATACACTGCATATATAATTTAAGAAAAATATGCTTATAAAATAGTTTACCATTTGCCAATAAAAAATAAATATGTCCCCGGATTTCATTTTAAAAATCTGGTCACCTTAGTCTATTCGCCTTTTGTAACTCAACCCCAGAGTGTCAAATATCTGCTCTGAATTTAGGCAGGAGACAGGTCAATCTTCATGTGGTCCTTACATCCTGACTAGGGATGAGCTTCGAGTTCGAGTCTAACTCATGTTCGACTCGAACATTGGCTGTTCGCAAGTTCACCGAACAGCGAACAATTTGGGGTGTTCGCGGCAAATTCGAATGCTGCGGAACACCCTTTAAAAGTCTATGGGAGAAATCAAAAGTGCTAATTTTAAAGGCTAATATGCAAGTTATTGTCATAAAAAGTGTTTGGGGACCTGGGTCCTGCCCCAGGGGACATGGATCAATGCAAAAAAAAGTTTTAAAAACGGCCGTTTTTTCAGGAGCAGTGATTTTAATAATACTTAAAGTCAATCAATAAAAGTGTAATATCCCTTTAAATTTCGTACCTGGGGGGTGTCTATAGTGTGCCTGTAAAGGGGCGCATGTTTCCTGTGTTTAGAACAGTCTGACAGCAAAATGACATTTTGAAGGAAAAAACTCATTTAAAACTACCCGCGGCTATTGCATTGCCGACAATACACATAGAAGTTCATTGATAAAAACGGCATGGGAATTCCCCAAAGGGGAACCCCGAACCAAAATTAAAAAAAAAAAATGACGTGGGGGTCCCCCTAAATTCCATACCAGGCCCTTCAGGTCTGGTATGGATATTAAGGGGAACCCCGGCCAAAATTTTTTAAAAAAAAATGACGTGGGGTTCCCCCTAAATTCCATACCAGACCCTTCAGGTCTGGTATGGATTTTAAGGGGAACCCCGCGCCAAAAAAAAAAAAAAAAAACGGCGTGGGGTCCCCCCAAAAATCCATACCAGACCCTTATCCGAGCACGCAACCTGGCAGGCCGCAGGAAAAGAGGGGGGGACAAGAGTGCGGCCCCCCCTCCCTCCTGAACCGTACCAGGCCACATGCCCTCAACATTGGGAGGGTGCTTTGGGGTAGCCCCCCAAAACACCTTGTCCCCATGTTGATGAGGACAAGGGCCTCATCCCCACAACCCTGGCCGGTGGTTGTGGGGGTCTGCGGGCGGGGGGCTTATCGGAATCTGGAAGCCCCCTTTAACAAGGTGACCCCCAGATCCCGGCCCCCCCCCTGTGTGAAATGGTAAGGGGGTACATAAGTACCCCTACCATTTCACGAAAAAAGTGTCAAAAATGTTAAAAATGACAAGAGACAGTTTTTGACAATTCCTTTATTTAAATGCTTCTTCTTTCTTCTATCTTGCTTCATCTTCTGGTTCTTCTGGCTCTTCTGGTTCTTCTGGTTCTTCCTCCGGCGTTCTCGTCCAGCATCTCCTCCGCGGCGTCTTCTGTCTTCTTCTCCTCGGGCCGCTCCGCACCCATGGCATGGGGGGGAGGCTCCCGCTCTTCTCTTCTTCTCTTCTTCTTTTCTTCTTTTCTTCTTTTCTTCTCTTCTTCTCTTCTTCTTCATTTTCTTCTCCGGGCCGCTCCGCAATCCATGCTGGCATGGAGGGAGGCTCCCGCTGTGTGACGGCGCTCCTCGTCTGACAGTTCTTAAATAACGGGGGGCGGGGCCACCCGGTGACCCCGCCCCCCTCTGACGCACGGTGACTTGACGGGACTTCCCTGTGGCATTCCCCGTGACGTCACAGGGAAGTCCCGTCAAGTCACGTGCGTCAGAGGGGGGCGGGGTCACCGGGTGGCCCCGCCCCCCTCCGTTATTTAAGAACTGTCAGACGAGGAGCGCCGTCACACAGCGGGAGCCTCCCTCCATGCCAGCATGGATTGCGGAGCGGCCCGGAGAAGAAAATGAAGAAGAAGAGAAGAAGAGAAGAAAAGAAGAAAAGAAGAAGAGAAGAGCGGGAGCCTCCCCCCCATGCCATGGGTGCGGAGCGGCCCGAGGAGAAGAAGACAGAAGACGCCGCGGAGGAGATGCTGGACGAGAACGCCGGAGGAAGAACCAGAAGAACCAGAAGAGCCAGAAGAACCAGAAGATGAAGCAAGATAGAAGAAAGAAGAAGCATTTAAATAAAGGAATTGTCAAAAACTGTCTCTTGTCATTTTTAACATTTTTGACACTTTTTTCGTGAAATGGTAGGGGTACTTATGTACCCCCTTACCATTTCACACAGGGGGGGGGGCCGGGATCTGGGGGTCACCTTGTTAAAGGGGGCTTCCAGATTCCGATAAGCCCCCCGCCCGCAGACCCCCACAACCACCGGCCAGGGTTGTGGGGATGAGGCCCTTGTCCTCATCAACATGGGGACAAGGTGTTTTGGGGGGCTACCCCAAAGCACCCTCCCAATGTTGAGGGCATGTGGCCTGGTACGGTTCAGGAGGGAGGGGGGGCCGCACTCTCGTCCCCCCCTCTTTTCCTGCGGCCTGCCAGGTTGCGTGCTCGGATAAGGGTCTGGTATGGATTTTTGGGGGGACCCCACGCCGTTTTTTTTTTTTTTTTTGGGCGCGGGGTTCCCCTTAAAATCCATACCAGACCTGAAGGGTCTGGTATGGAATTTAGGGGGAACCCCACGTCATTTTTTTTTTAAATTTTGGCCGGGGTTCCCCTTAATATCCATACCAGACCTGAAGGGCCTGGTATGGAATTTAGGGGGACCCCCACGTCATTTTTTTTTTTTAATTTTGGTTCGGGGTTCCCCTTTGGGGAATTCCCATGCCGTTTTTATCAATGAACTTCTATGTGTATTGTCGGCAATGCAATAGCCGCGGGTAGTTTTAAATGAGTTTTTTCCTTCAAAATGTCATTTTGCTGTCAGACTGTTCTAAACACAGGAAACATGCGCCCCTTTACAGGCACACTATAGACACCCCCCAGGTACGAAATTTAAAGGGATATTACACTTTTATTGTTTGACTTTAAGCATTATTAAAATCACTGCTCCTGAAAAAACGGCCGTTTTTAAAACTTTTTTTTGCATTGATCCATGTCCCCTGGGGCAGGACCCAGGTCCCCAAACACTTTTTATGACAATAACTTGCATATAAGCCTTGAAAATTAGCACTTTTGATTATTCATGTTCGTGTCCCATAGACTTTAACGGTGTTCGCATGTTCGAACGAACTTTTTTCCTGTTCGCATGTTCTGGTGCGAACCGAACAGGGGGGTGTTCGGCTCATCCCTAATCCTGACATGTCTGCTCTGACAGGAAGAGAATACAAGGAAATAACACACACCCCTATCCCTGAGAGATAACTACTGCAGTACTATAAAAAAATTGGACTGGAGGATGCAATTCTTACAATTGCCCATTTATGACCTCTCTTGAAACCAAACTCAAATAAGAAAACCTTTGCTTATTTAGGGCAAAATGACAGAGGGGTTGCTTTACTAAATGCAAATAGGTTGTTCACTTTGCAAGGTAGTCTGCACTTTGAATTTTCCTCACTGCTTAGGACACCCAATTACATGCCAGAAAAATTTAAAAAAAATAAACAGCATTTTTCCTTGACCTAATTGGAGGCTGGAAGTTAACAGGGCTTCACTTCATTTACTAAGCTCTGGGGAAAATTCCCTTGCAAAGTGAAACTTCCCTTGCAAAGTAAACAGTGTTTTTTCATGTGACAGCGCTCAGGACTAGTGATTGGCTGGTAGACCCAAGCATTGCAACGGGGAGGGGGGTCATATGATCCCCGATATACGGAAGTACCAACAACAGCAGTAGTAATGTAGAACTGGCAGGCGATCATAATGTGGTCCAGCGGACCCCCTTACAAAGACATTGTCACTGCTAGAGTGCTAGAGTCAGGGTTTTGTTGAGTGTGGGTAAATTTGTAAAGACTTGACTGGCGGCCAAGCCTGTGTGTTTTTTTTCCTGGGTTGGGCAGAGATCCAAGGAGGGCTGGGTGACTCACAGGCAGCATCACTGAGACCTCCCCCCTACTTCTACTTACCGGAAATTTCTAGAAGGATGTGAGGGAAGGTAAGGTGGAGCTGCCTGGAGTATTCATAAGTGCTCTGACCAGTCCCCAACAGATGGGTTGGCAGAGGGCAGGCCCCCTCAAATGCTCAGGGTCAGCCCAGCTGGGGGCAGTGGAGTTTGGGTGGAAGCTGGAGATGGAGTGTTAGCTGTTGGAGGCCTTTGGGAGTAGCCACCTACTCTGGGGGGGGTGAACTCAGGCCTTGGCTCGGCTGCGGAAGGGACCCTTCTTATAACACATGGAGGAATCCTGACCAGGAGGCACAGGAGCAAAGAGAGGACAGCAGGAGGACACTGCCAGGCAAATCTCCAGGGAGGAAGACAGCCAGGTGGGCTGGTGAGTGACACACAAACAGGAAGATCGAGAGGCAGCCTGAGAGGACTGGGTCAGAGCAGTCTGGGATAGATGCAGAGTCAGTCAGGAGGACTGTGGTGGAAGGAGCAAGGGAAAGGGGCAGCTGCAGACAAGTGGGCTGGAAGTGCCTAAAGAGGTGGTACTGGGAGCAGTAGCCACACAAGGAGGACATCTGTGCACTAGAACTTTCTACACCAAAGGGGACTGTGGTCCTTGCCTGTAAAGGGCACTTGCTACTGATCTAACTGAGTCGATCGTTAGATCATCCAAACAGTGCCAGCTGGTACTGGGAATTGTAGTTCCACGAGCAAGAGTTGTTCTGGAGGAGTCAGAGGCGTAACTAGAACCTTCAGGGCCCCGGTGCAAGAAACCATGAAGGGCTCCCCTGACCTCCGGCCAGGGCCCTTCCCACTGGTCCCGGGGGGCAGCAGGTCCTGGATAGGAGGGACGGCATATGGAGGAACAAATCCCCTCCATTTTCCAACTGCACCCACTGAATGCCTATGGGAGGGAGAGGAGGAGAAGCAGGCTTCTCTATGCACCCCCCCCATCCAGGTGCACAGGGGCAACATGTGTGCAATTGCAATTGTGACCCCTGTAGTTACTCCCATAAGAAGAGTCGCAGGGGTGGTGGTGGGGGATGGAATCAGTGGCAGCAGTGGGGGTTGGGTGGGGATAGGATCAGTGGCAGCGGTGGTGGTGGGGGGGGGATGGGATGACTGACAGCGGTGAGGGGGGATGAGATCAGTGGTGAGGGTGGTGGCTGAGGGGGTGGGATCAGTGGTAGGGGAGATTGAATGGGATGAGTGGCAGAGGTGGTGGGAGGAATTAGTGGCAGGGGTGGTGGGAGGAATGGAATCAGGGGCAAGGGTGGTGGTTGGGGGGATAGGATGGGATGAGTGGAAGGGGAGATTGAATGGGATGAGGTGCTGTGGGGGGGAATCAGTGGCAGTAGTATTGGTGGGGGGTATCAGTGGCAGTAGTGGTGGTGGAGGGGTATCAGTGGCAGCAGTGGTAGTGGTGTGGGGGGGGATCAGTGACAGCAGTGGTGGTGGGGGTATCAGTGGCAACAGTGGTAGTGGTGTGGGGGGGAATTAGTGGCAGTAGTGGTGTTGTGGAGTGGGACAATAGCAGTGTTGATATTGAGGGATGGGATCTGTGCCACTCACTTGCAGATCACTTGCAGATCTCTTGGTTCCCCCTCCTTGCTAGGTCTTGCTTGGGTGGGCAGAGAGGATGGACGGAGCCTGTGAGTACACATGAGTGTGGGTGGAGAGAATGGGCGGAGCCTGTGCAGTGGGCCCGTGAGTGCGGGCGGGGAGGATGGGAGAGCAGGCGGGGACTGTGCCCATGAGTGCGGGCGGAGAGGATGGGTAGAGCGGGGACTGTGTGCCCGTCAATGATCAGTGTACTATGTCCTGGGTGGCGGTGGGTCCTCCTACAGTGGCAGAACTCAAGGGCCCAGTCGCAAGTGCGACTGCTGCAACCCTGGTAATTCCGCCACTGGTTGGAGTAGATCTGCAAGCAAGTTTGTGCAGGAGGCAGAGGAGTGTATATAGTTGTCCCTGAAAACCTTACTACATCGATCAAGGTTGCATCCCATATTCCCCTCCTCCATCCAAGTTTAATCCCCTAAATAAAACAAAAAAAAGCTGCTTGGATTGTTTCCTGACTCTGTAGGCTGTGGAAAATGCGGTATGCCCAGCTGTGCAGGGTGGGGGATCCCATTCGCCAGCGGCTCCTATGAGGGTAGCGCTACATAGGCAATGTGGCTGTATTTTTAAACTGGATTTGATAAATTGGTAAAGCTGAATCCACATGGCAACATTGTAATGATCTCTATTGAAACAAGCCGAAGAAGATTTTGAATGGTCCGCATTTCGGAAAGTACGTGGTCTACAGGAGCTCTGGGCGGCCAGTAATGGTTATACCACCGCTGGGACTGCAAGCTGGTGCAATGCTAAACCTTCTAAGGGCATAATACGGCTTTACCGCTACTTAATGTCACCTTAATGGCTCAATACATTAAATAAATGTGACATGACTGGAGGTGGTCAAGTGACAAATGGAAATGTGATTCTACATTAAATAATAATAATGTTACAATGTGTTCACAAGGAGGTGATCAGTCTAACACTGAGTGCGCAGAGCTGCCCAAAGGGCGATATTATTGCTCCAGGACTGTAATCTGAGCAGAGCACTTCAATTAATCAAAAATTGGGAATTCTGAATTTTTGCATAGCTTTGCCATGACCGGAGGGGGGTCAAAGGAAAATGTGATTCTACATTAAATGGTAATCTTACAATATATTCAGTGGGAGGTCATCAGATTGATAATGAATATTCTGTACGTCCTACTGCCTAAAGGACAGCAATATGGCTCTATGATTGCAATGTGAGAATATTGCTTCAGTTAATAAAAGTTGAGAATTCAGCATTTTTTCATATTTATACTTTATAAAATACATATTATACTTTCCTGGCTCAGCCTCAGGACAACACAATCTCGGGTCAACCCCACCCCTTAACCCCGTAAAGGACACCCCTGTATAGATAGATAAAAGACAGGCAGTACTTGGTGCAGGTGTTCTTATTCTGTCCTTGCTCCAGGCATTTCTGTTGTACTGCCTGCCCTGAGTCCCTGTGGTGGACGGTCCTTTGTTGAGGGTAAATCTCTCTGATGAGGGCTCTCCTGGTGCCGGAGTAAAGTGCAGGCTAAATGCCTTAAGTCACGTGGGAGGCGGCCTTCCTGGGCTTTTATTTCTTCTTTCCCTCTTGGCTGACCGGCTTGGACATTAGGTATGGTTCCCTGTTCCCCTCCATGCGGTCCCAGTGACCATGTCAGGTCGGCTGGATGCCAGGTAGTGATGTCTGCAAGGGTTTTTATAACCTCCCTTCCTCTTCCTGGTTTTCTGTGTTCCACCTGCGTTCCAGTGAGGCTGGCGCGGGTGGATGACGTCACCGCTCGCTCCCAGATTGGTCAAGCAGTCGCGGCTGTGACTGGCTCTCCAATCTGCTGCTTCTGATTGGCCGAAACGGCGGGAAGGCGGAAAATTTAAACCGGTGTTCTGCCGAAAAAGTTCCCCTCGGCGGATAAGGACCCCCCCCTCTACTGCGCAGGCGCAGCGCTTGCGCAGTAGGAGCCGGCGGAAATAGCCAAAGCCGAATAGAATAGAAATCAGCTGTACACGGCACCTGTAAGAGGGCCCCTCGCGGGCTTGCTTCACTCGCCACGCTTCGGGCACGGTCTCGCTTTGCTCGGCACTTTTTTATTCTCCCTCTAGGTCCACTTGGATGGTGGGGCTTGAACCTGGACCTAGGGCGCAGGCGCCGTGTACAGCTGATTGAAGTTTTTCAGCTTCGGCTATTTTCGGCGGCTCCTAGTCGTTCGTACTGTGATGCGCCTGCGCAGTACAGGGGGGTCCTTATCCGCCAGGGGAACTTTCTCGGCAAGACACCGGCAGTGGGGAGTCTTAGTTGTGGCTGCCAGCACACGAGATTGGATGACCAGACTGGTAAGCTAAGCACTGGAGCAGCTTAGTATTGTGTCCTTCACCTTCTCTGCCTGTGTAATGTAATTTATAGTGCCTTGCTATGTCTTCCCCTGCAGCCTGCTGACAGTCCCCAGGAGTTTCCTCTTTTACCCTTGTACAAGTCTTGCCTAGCTGGTAAGTGGGGGATGCTCTGAAATTAAATAGATACATAAAATAAAAAAAAAAAGAAATTATTAAATAAACTGAAAAAATAAATACATAAATAAATAAAAAAATTATTAGATGAATAAAAAAAATAAAAAATTAGAATAAGAGGATTTTTATTTTTTCCACTTTTCCTGTAGCCCAGGATGAGCTTGCCTGTTCCTATACAAGAGGCACTGAAAACTTTGGAAAGGTAAGGAACGCCTAGAGGGTTTGAAGTTGCCTCTAGCTCTGGTTATCTATCTCAGGCTTTACTAATGGGGGAGAGGTCCTTTACTCAGGAGCCGCAAAAGAGCAATTTCATCCTCTAGTGATCATCGTTCTCCTCCTTAGGCTTCCCACTCCAAAGCAAAGTCAAAGCACAACCATATCGAGCGCAGCCCTTCAGCAGACTCTGCAGGCCCATCATCTAGGCATTATCGATCGTTCACCGATCAAGGACCAATTGTTTCAGCGGATATGGTCATCAATACTTATTGGGCTTGTGGTGCGGCTCCGTTACCGGCCAAACGCCTTTGTAAGCTATGCTTCAGGAGGCTTCCCAAGGCCAGATGGTCAACGAGGACATAAAGTTATACATTAAGAGAGCAGTGGAAGAAGGGGTAAAGGCCCTGTTACCAGGCCTTTCTTTGGTAGGAGGAACTAATCGCCTAAGGAGAAGGGAAGAGGACTCTCCGGAACCTGGAGCCATTAGTTCTGACTCAGAAATGGACTCAGAGTTTGGTTAAGATATCTTAGATACATATTCGTTTGACTTTTCTCTGGTACCCTCATTCATATCTGCAGTCAAACAAGCCATCGATTGGGAGGAAGAAACTTCAGCCACACAGGAGCAGAGAAAATTTTACCCAAATTTAAAGAGAGAGTTTCCAAAATTTCCTTTTATAGTGGAAATTAAAGAGTTAATGGAGGAGGAGTGGTCCAGGCCGGATAAAAGACTGGCACTGCAGAATAAGATCAACAAGTTATACGTGGAGGCATAGGATACCCCTCCTAAAGTGGATGCCTCTTTACAGCGTCTTGCAAGGCATATCACCCTACCGTTGGAAGAAACAGTGTCTTTAAAAGATTTAAAGGAAGGTAGGGCTGATTTGGAACCAAAGAAGACCTTCACCACTGCGGGGGCTGCCTGCAGGCCGGCGGTGGCTCTGACCTCAATTGCCAAGGCCCGTCAGGGTCTGGGCTTCAAATGTGGAGTCTGTGTTAGGTTCCTGGGCACAGGAAGAACTGTGGACTTGGTCAGATTTACCTCCCGCATCATGGCTCACTTGGTCACGGCTAGGCGGGCTCTTTGGCTCAAACATTGGTCCACAGATTCTGCCTCAAAGCAGGCTTCATGTTCCATCCCCTTCTCAGGGAACACTCTCTTTGGTAAAATGCTGAAAGAGGCAATTCGCCGGGTGAGTGGAGGGAAGTCTGGTCTTCTCCCCCAGGATCCAAAGTGTCGTCTGCAGTCATTTCGGATGAATAGAAGACCCCAGGATCAGTTCAAGGAGGCTAGGTCCTATCAGCCAGGCAGAGAGTTTTCACACTTTTCATGGTGATCTCGCGGCACCCTTGCCGATAAATCCAAGTTGAAAGTCTCTCAAGCTCCGAAACCCACAGCCAAGTCTCTTTGAAGGGCGTCCCGCCCAGGGACCACCAGTAGGGGCAAGGCTGACCATCTACAGCAGTACCTGGGCGAAGAGAATAACAGATTCCTGGGTCCTGGAAGTAGTTGGATTTTCATTTTTCGTTCCAAAGTTCTCCTCCAAGAAGATTCTTTGTTGGAACGAAAATTCCTACTTCAGCAGAGAAGCGGGCGTCACTGGAGGCGTACATCACAGTGTTACTCGCTCTTCACGCTATTGTACCGGTGCCAGAGAAAAAGCAGGGTTGGGGGGTATATTCCCCTCTTTTTCTCCTCCAGAAAGTACTGGGAAAATGGCGCCCTGTCCTAGATTTAAGAAACCTGAACGCCTCTCTGAATCCACAGCCATTCCGGATGGAGTTTCTCAAGATTATTTCAGCGGTAATTCGTCGGGGCGACCGGATGGTCTCGGTGGACCTTGAAAATGCATACTTCCATATCCCAGTGACCAATGTTCATCGCTTTCTAAGATTTTTCCATTCTCAATTAAGGTGCCTTCCCCTCGGGCTCAGCTCGGCTCCAAGGACTTGACAAAAGTTCTAGTAACGGTAATTGCCTATATTCGACAAAGAGAAATAAGAATATGCCATTAAATATAAATAAACGTGCCTGCGCTGAAAAAACAGATATATCCCAATAGTTGGGAGGTGCATATATAGTGTAAAACTATACTACAAAATTTCAATATAAAAAAAAAAATGCTAGTAATATATAAATTATAGAATGAATACAATCCTTATATAAAAGTATCCCATAAAGTGCAACATGCAAAAAAAAAAAACAATGTATATGTGGTTATAAATATAAGATCAAAGTGCAAAATCAAGTGTCCACATTTAAAAGTTCAATTAATTGATATCAACACATAAAGTGCAAGTAAGTGGTGTCTCCACAAAAACAGTGTTCCTCATGCTCCTCCTTAATGGTGTTCACAATCCAGCATGCTTCAGTGCTCTCCTGTGACCCCCCACTTGTGCTTGCGCTCACCTCTGAGCGTGTGACACGGTAATTAAACGGTGTCTAAACACGCATTGGAGCCACCCCTTGGGCTCATACAGGGTATGCTGGTATAAACTCCACCACTCTCAGATGTCATCAGATAGTCTCACATACAAGAAAGAAAAAAAGAAAAAACTCCATAGTGTGATACAGTAGAGATTTATTTAAAATATATTAAAACTTCCCTCCAGAAGGGTACTCACAATATGTAGGTGCGTGAGTGCACCAATCTTTCCAGAGAGTGTTTGTATAAAACAAGCGTTTGTATGGCGTGTGGTGTGTCGTTCCTCATCTACCTCTGTTGCTGACAGCTCCGTCCTACCCCTCCCCATCAGGGACTTTATATAATTTATTTGATTTTTTTATTTTTTTTTATACTTTTATTTTTACATATTTATACTTTCCACCTATATGACACAATTTCTTAGAAACCAAACCTGCCAAAAATGCTTTATTATATTTTATTGTATATATTTATTTATGTTAGTAGTTTTATATTGTTTTATACATTTTATTTATTTGAATATGGTACTTTTATTTTTACATATTTATACTTCCCACCTATATGACACAATTTTTTAGAAACCAAATCTGCCCAAAAATGCGTTATTATATTTTAATGTATTATATTTTATTTTATGTTATTGGTTTTATATTTTTTTTATTTATTTCTATATTATTATTCTTTCCACCTACAGTCATGGCCAAAAATATTGGCACCCCTGCATTTCTGTCAGATAATGTACCACTTCACCCAGAATACTGTTGCAATTACAAATATTTAGGCATTTCTTTTGTTTGTATTGGTATGACATTGAAGAATCAAAAAGCCAAACCGGACACATTTCACACAAAACTCCAAATATAGACTGGGCAAAATTACTGGCACCTTCTCAAAATTGTAAGAAATAATTGCATTCGAAGTTTGTGATGGTCCTGTATTTTGTAATCAAACTCACTTGTATCAATTAACAGGTGCTGACCAGTGGCAGTGCGTCCGTTAAGGGCGCACGGGCGCCACCCCCTCTCTCCAGCCACACCCTCTATGTAAAATGGATAGATTGATGCATAGCATGACTCTATCCATGGCCGCTGTAGTCCCCCCAATTCAGGCGTCCGGCGCCGGGCGCCTGAATTACAGTGGCGGGGGGTGTTTCTCAAGCACCTGATTAGAGCCATAGGCTCTAATAGGCTTCAAATAAGGTGAACTGCGAGCGAAAAGCATTGCACTCGCAGTCCACCCAGGTGTGTTAGCAAAGCAAATGAATATTCGCTTTGCTAACACTGAACCGCCTCTCAGCCAATCAGGAGGCGCGAGTCTAATACCCGTCACCTGATTAGCTGAAGGCAGTGGCGCTCCGATTGGACGCCTAGCAGAAGAAAGAAGAGACGCATGCAGGGGAGGACAGAGAATGATGGAGGATGTAGGAGCTGTCGCCCGACCCACTGCCTGACCCGCCACCAGGATGGGGTAAGTATGTGCCGGTCAGACGGCGAGCGGGGGGGGGGGTCACAGTGGCTGTATATGATGCATGGAGCACTACATACAAGGAGGGTATTCTTGAAAGGCAGGCTGGCACAGTGGGCTACAGGCATTGGGTTGACATGAGGTACTGAATGTCTGGGCTTTAGCAGTGCCAGCATGGATTAAACACTGGAATGGGCTGTGAGGGGGAAGGAGACTGGCTGACCTACAGTATCTACCAGGAGCAGACATTTCAGATTTTAAGCTGACTGTTTGTTAAACAAATTCTAGCGTAATATATGCATTTTCATTTTTTGCATCATTATTTTGAACAAATCTTCTGTTTTTTAAAGTCAGGACTTATTAATAAAATGAGGGTCACAGTGGCTGCATATTATGGGCACAGAGGCTGCATAAGATGGGCACAGAGGCTGCATAAGATGGGCACAGGCTGCATATGATGGGCATAAGCTGCGTATGACGGGCACATGCTGCATAAGATGGGCACAGAGGCTGCATATGATGGGCACAGGCCTTAGTTCCAGTGAAGGGAACTTTTAAGGCGTCAGCATACCAAGACATTTTGGACAATGTAATACTCCCAACTTTGTGGGAACAGTTTGGGGATGACTCCTTCCTGTTCCAACATGACTGCACACCAGTGCACAAAGCAAGGTCCATAAAGAGCAAGTTTGGGGTGGAGGAGTTTGACTGGCCTGCACCTCAACATGATAGAACACCTTTGGGATGAATTAGAGTGGAGACTGCAAGCCAGGCCTTCTCATGCAACATCAGTGCTTGACCTCACAAATGGTCTTCTGGAAGAATGGTCAAACATTCCCATAGACACACTCCTAAACCTTGTGGACAGCCTTCCCAGAAGAGTTGAAGCTGTTATAGCTGCAAAGAGTGGGCCAACTCAATATTGAACCCTACGGACTAAGACTGGGATGCTATTGAAGTTCACGTGTGTGTAAAGGCAGGCGTACCAATACTTTTGGCATTATAGTGTTAAAAAGCTCTCCAAAATGGTAACCCCAAGGCTCACATATGTTCATAAGGGATATAAAAGAAAGAAACTGATAGTGCTTTCTGTATAAGATCCAAAACACTTTATTCTCTCTTTCAAAACCGCATTCACTTGTTAAAGGGTAACTCCAATTTCATGGGAAAAAAATGATCAAATAATAAAATAAAATAATACAGCATATACAATTGTGAGGTGTTCTGTACACAGATGGGGTATAGAAAGCCCCCAGAAACATAATTTCCTGCTTGTGTGATTGGCTCACTGATTTTTCCAGAAGTCTGCACTAAGATGCAAGTCAGATTTTTGGCATCCCCTGCAACAAAAATGTAATTTTTGGTGAGATACTCCCAAAGGTAAATCATGTCTAAAGGGATGCAGATCCTGCAGATTTCCTCATTAGAGTCCTGCAGATGCAGCAGCTGATTGATAATTATAACGTCACTCCCATACAGATTCACTGTACACATGGCCACAGACAAACAAACAACTATATCTTCAGAATAACAAAAGGTTGGAACCTGAAATAAAGTTTGTTAAAATCCTTGCAATGCAGTGGCGTTGCTATGGGGGTGTGTGGGGGGGGGGGAGCGGGTCGCACCGGGTGACACCTGCCAGAGGGGGTGAATGGGGTGACACCGGGGCCGCTGCCCACGGCTACACACTGTACTATATTGCTTGCACTTGCAGAGCTGCAGCGGAACAGTGCGAGTAGGACACCAAGCCATGCGGGGGAGGCTGCCTATAACACTCTCCCCTCAAGTTAGGCTGTCCCTTGGGGGTCTCCAATATCTCCCGAGGCACCTGGAGTTGGTGGGCGGAGCTGGGGGTGTGGCTGTCTCCTCCACTCCTCCCACATACTCATTCACTCTAACTGATCCCGCAGCTGAAGAAAGAGAAAAAGGTGAGAACACAGCAGCCCCGGATGTCTTCATCTCTGGGCATGATGTCAGTTACTGTACACTATCACTACATAGAGTCCTAACCTGCCCTATACCACCCCAACCTTCCCTATGCCAACTTAACCTGGCACTATACCACCCCAATCTGCACTATGCCACCCCAACCTACCCCTATACCACCCCAACCTGCCCTATGCCACCCCAAACTGCCACTATACCACCCCACCTGCCACTATACCACCCTATTCTGCCACTATACCACCCCAGCCTGCCCTATGCCACCCCAACCTGCCCCTATACCACCCCAACCTGCCCTATGCCACCCCAAACTGCCACTATACCACCCCACCTGCCACTATACCACCCTAATCTGCAACTATACCACCCCAGCCTGCCCTATACCACCCTAACCTCCCCTGTACCACCCCAACCTGCTCTATACCACCCCAGCCTGCCCTATACCACCCCAATCTGCCACTTTACCACTCAGCCTGTCCTATACTACCCTATACTATCATTTACAGGAGCCATTTGGGGGTGCGTCCCATGACCGTACACTGCCTGCAGGGCACTGGGCAGGATAGACAGGAGGGGGGGTGACACCATGTTTTGCCGCACCAGGTGACACCAACCCTAGTGACCCCACTGTTGCAATGTACATAGATCACCAAGAGGGAAATGTTTTATTCTCAACAAAAGTGGAGTTACTCTTTAAATGTAAGCAAATATGACAGTACACAGAGCAGGATTTATTCCCTTCAGCTCACGCTCCCCACAGTGTCCATATGACAGCTTAGATGCCGGGACGAGTCAGGCTGTGGACCCTTTGAAAAGGTCAGTTTTTGACGTAATGCATAGGGCGAAGCTTACCATAAGGTTTTTTACCAGAGCAGAGGAGAGTTGTGTTCTTTCTGCGGCCCAAATTGTCCCACCATCTAAGCTGTCATCCGGACACCAGTGTATTCTGCACATATTGAGTAGCGCAGCACTGTTGCATTAGTATATGCAATGAAATGAATGAGCTGCTCTATTTTCGTGAGAAAATGCAAAAAAATTGGAAATAGGCCCGAGCTTGGTCATACCTGTTGGTGTGAATCAAGCCTGAGGCCTGGTTTACATTGATGCGACGATCGTTCCAGTTGGACCCCATTCTGTGCAATGGAACCATTCTAATCTGTGCGCCTTGAGTCGCTCCAACTTAGAAAAAGGTTCCTGCACTACTTTTGGTCAGACTTTGGTACGACTTGCATTGATTTCTGTTAAAGAAGTCGCATGCAAGTCGTGCCGAAGTCTCGCTGTGGTCCGAGTTCAACGTCGCACAGATGCTGCTGGCAGTGTGAATCCAGGCTTAGAGTTTCTTTGAGGGCTACATCAATACCGCACTAAAGGTTATAATTAGTTCCCAGCAGCTGAAAGCAAGTCTCTGCTGTAGGACCTTTCTAATGGTTAGTTGGTGTGTGAAATACGCATTGTCAGATATCAGCATCACTTCTCACTGTAGACCCAAATTGCCTAATCTTTGTTTTTCTTTTCTTCCAAATATTGCACACAAAACTGAAAAGCCGACAGAAATCCATTTCATTGAATATCCTCTTCTATTTTGTGGACCAATCGGACATGTCAGTGTCGCGTCAAACTTTTTTTTTAATAGTCTCTTCTTCCCGTTGACCAGTCTGAGGAGAGATACAATTGATTGCGGCACGGTGCCTCCAGGAAAGCAGCGAACGTTACCCTCTGTCTCCACGTGTCATCAAATCGCTTTTAATCAGCATTTAATTAGCGCCTGAATGCCATTAGCCACCCCTGGTGCATTGAAGGCAACCAAGCTGAACTTCAATTACTCCTGAATGGGAAATCAATTTCTAAATAAAATGTTCCCCTGGATGACGCTAATGAGTTCGGAAAGGATTGGATGGATTCGAACAAGTGGCCAAATTTGTCAGGTGTGGTAGAGTGCAGATATCAGACCTTTCCGTGTGATGGGGGGGGGGGGGGGGGGAGTGTATGGGGGATAGAGGGAAATTAATAGTGCTATATTTTGTTGAAACAAGGATGCAGATGGTTGAGTTATGCGTCCTTTGAACCCTTCCTGTTGACCTTGATGGCTAAAGTCACATTTTATAGGAAACTGAAAACCTCTCCATACTGGGCAAACTAACAGGTCCCCTTTAACCTGTTGCCACTCACGTAACCCATATGTGCAAGGCAAAGACGGTAGGTGGTAATGTCCACACACCACACATATACTATGTAGCACCCTGTAGTTTAGGCAGGGAGCTCCTCACAAATTTACTGCCCAGGAGTAGTTATCCTGGTTAAATGATAGCGATCTATTGATTTCCCCCTAAGTTTGGCCTTATTGCACTTTTCTCTTGTACCGCTAGGTGGCCGGGTCCTTGGTGGTACCATATATGAGAAGGGCAACCCAAGGTCAGGTTATGGGTATGTGGGTTGTCTCAGTCAATGGGCAGGGGTTTTCTTGATTCAGGTGGAGTCAGGTGATCTATGTTCTGTGCCACTCGGACGGCTGTTTGGGTGGACATCTGTTGTGTGCCCCGGGCTACTAGGCTGGAGATTGGGCCTATCCCGGGGGCATCTGGCTGCTAGAGAGCAGCGCAGGGTTGGGATTGCAGCTTACAGGCCAAACAGAAGTGACGGTTCTGCCAGCCGGAGAACCTGTCAGTGGTCGGAGGTAGAAGGGAAGCTGTCGCCACAAAGGTACCAAACCATCTTATTACCAGGGACCACAGTGAGTAACTGAAGCAAGTACCGGAGCAGCATTCTCACCGGACGGGCACGGTGGAGAATCGGGAAACTTTAGGCGATGATCAAGTCAGGGACCCAACCAGCGGAGGTGACGCTTTCAGAACAGCCTTGTGTGTCAAGCCAGGGACCAAGCCGGTCAGCGAGGGTGAAGCTTAAGAAGTATCTAGAGTGCCAAGCCAGGGACCCAGCAGGGAAGCATGGGTGCAGCTTGCGGGAGATACTACCGCAAAGATTGGAGGAGCTCAAGGGTTTCAGAATCAGTAAATCAGAGGGTCTAATGAGAGTCCGGGAGCTCAGTGTTGAAGAACTGCAAGAGGCAGTTGTAGTGAAGCAGAAGGAACTGTTACGTTTGAGTTAGGAACTGTTAAAGACTGTTGCCATAGGAGGCAACATTCCTGCATGTGCAGATGTGGTGCCTTGCTGGGGCCTTTTCCTGCACGGCTGTCCTCCTATTGAACTCTCGGAGTCTGCCAATTGAATCTACAACTACTTAAGGGTGTCCTGGCCCTAACCCTCTTTCCCCCCAAAAATACAAAAAGGAATGTTAAGAGAAATAAAAACCTCTTTTACATCCAAGAAGTGTCTGGCGCCCAGTGACTTTCATCATCTTTGCACCCACTATGCCTCACAACCCACTACATACTGTACAGAAGGATGTCAGCTATCTCTGGCCTGGAAAGTTCTCATTAGACTGGACAAGGCCAGAGACCTTGCTACAACTATATTATCAAAAGTATTGTGACACCTGTCTTTACACGCACATGAGCTTTAATGGCACCCCAGACTTAGTCCGTAGGGTTCAATATTGAGTTGGCCCACCCTTTGCAGCTATAACAGCTTAAACTCTTCTGGGAAGGCTGTCCACAAGGTTTAGGAGTGTGTCTATGGGAATGTTTGAACATTCTTCCAGAAGCGCATTTGTGAGGTCAGGCACTGATGTTGGATGAGAAGGCCTGGCTTGCAGTCTCCGCTCCAATTCATCCCAAAGGTGTTCTATCCGGTTGAGGTCAGGACACTGTGCAGGCCAGTTAAGTTCCTCCACCCAGAGGCGTAACTAGAACCTTCAGGGCCCCGGTGCAAGAAACCATGATTGGCCCCCCTGCCCCCCTTCCATCCGAGCCCAGAGCTTCCAATTTTTGGAGGGTGTCCATGGACATCCTCCCAGAACCCTGCTTCCAGCATGCCCCCTGGGACGTGCATCCAGCGCAATCACAGCGGCCCTTTACTATGTGATCAGCTGACAGTAAAGGGACTTGCCGGTTATACGTAGCCATTTCCTCCCACGCTGTGTGTGTGTGTGAGGAAAGGAGAGGCGTTAACGAGCAAGAATGTCAGTAAATTATTTACACTGATAATCAGCCCCCTAATCATCAGTGCCATCTATCAGTGCTCATCAATGCCACCTATTAGTTCCCATCAATGCTGCCTATCAGTGTTTATCAATGCCGCCTATCAGTGCCCATCAATTCCGCTTACAAGTGTTACCTATTAGTGCTCAATAATGCCACCTATTAGTGCCCATTAATTCTGCCTATCAGAACCACCTATCAGTGCTCATTAATGCCACCTAACAGCATCCATCAGTGCCACTGACCAGTACGCTTCAATGCTGCCCATCAGTGCCTATCAATACTGCCTGAGTTCTGCCTATCAGTGTTCCTCAGTGCCTATCAGTGCTCATCAATGCACCATCAGTGCCACCTATCAGTGCCCATCAATGCCACCTAGCAGTGCACATTAGTGCCTCCTATCAGTGCTGCCTATCAGAGCTCATCAATGCAGCCTATCTGTGCCCATTAGTGCCTCCTATTAGTGCTCATCAATGCCTCTTATTAGTGCCTATTATCAGTGCCTGTCAGTGCCTCCCATCAGTGTCCATCCATCAGTGCCTCTTATCAGTGCTCAACAGTGAATCCTATCAGTGCTCATCAGTGCCTTCTATCAGTGCCCATCAGTGCCTTCTATCAGTGCCCATCAGTACCTTCTATCAGTGCTCATCAGTACCTTCTATCAGTGCTCATCAGTGAATCTTTGCAGTGCTCATCAGTGAATCCTATTAGTGCTCATCAGTGTATCCTTTCAGTGCTCATCAGTGCCTTCTATCAGTGCTCATCAGCGAATTCTATCAGTGCTCATCAGTGCCTTCTATCAGTGCCCATCAGTGAATCCTATCAGTGCTCATCAGTGCCTTCTATCAGTGCCCATCAATGAATCCTATCAGTGCTCATCAGTGCCTTCTAGCGGTGCTCATCAGTGAATCCTTGCAGTGCTCATTAGTGAATCCTATCAGTGCTCATCAGTGAATCCTATCAGTGCTCATCAGTGAATCCTATCAGTGCTCATCAGTGCCTTCTATCATTGCCCATCAGTGAATCCTATCAGTGCTCATCAGTGCCTTCTATCAGTGCTTCTATCAGTGCTCATCAGTGCCTTCTATCAGTGCTCACCAGTGCCTTCTATCAGGGCTCATCAGGGCCTTCTATATGATTCATCACATTGATCCAGTCAGCTGGTTCGTGACATCCTCAAGGTCTTTCCATCACCGCAGACCGCTATACATACTGCATGACACTGATCATAGCTGCACCGGCTCCGGTTTCCCCCGTTTTAGTAGAAACTAGCACTGGTGCCCATGCACCCAAGGAATCATCGGTATGAATGACAACATTACGGCCAGGAGGCTGAGACACCTAGAAGTCTTCCAGGAAGTAGAGGCATCTGAACTCAGAATTCTCCTTATGACCGCAACTGTCCTTTTCTGATGGAAGCAAACCAGAGGAACCAGTAGAGCCCACACAGGCACTTTAACCGTTGGAAAGCAAAAGTTGGCCTTTTTTTTTTGTAGAAAGGAATGACACCCAGGTAGTGGAGAATCTGGAGACCTCGATATCCAAGAGGAACTGACACGCAACTGAAACCTCTGTGAATATTCTTAGAGATATTCATAGGCTAAAAGGTAGGCTGATAAAGCGGAGATGTGTCCAACCAATCGCCAAATTTACTTTGGAATAAAAAAGAAAGGAAAAAATTTTGAACCCCCACGACCTACAAACAGGGGTGGTTAGGAAACCTACAATTTCTCCTGTAAGATGGGACCAGGACAGCTCCCCTCTGAGTCTGAAGTGTAAGTATTGTAACCGCCACGGTTGCAGTGGATCTGGCAGCTCCGAGGGGGAGAAAAAGGTCCGGAGAAGGAACAGCGAGGAATCCACCGAAGTGACCATGAGTGCCTATCCTCCAAGGATCTGCACAATCCACTGTCCAATAAACAGTGATGCGTGCCCACTGGGACTTACCTTAAAAGTCTGGGGATAGGCCCGGTAAAAGGGTTTTGTGGGTACCTGCGGTACACCCAAAGCTTTTCATTTATGGACCTTATGAAAGGTTGCCCCTAGAGGAGCGGAACCTAGCGGGAGAAACATATTTCTGTTATGGGAGAAGAACAAACCCTCCTCCTGTCACTTCTGACATGGCTGTCTCTGGTTTCATATCAAACAGAGATCTTGCACTATAAAGTGACTATTCCCATTTTGTTTCTAGGAAGCCAAACACAGCCATGGGTCTCTACCATAGGGTACCCCTTGCCATAACTGAGTATAGCATTGCCTTGGCCAGTCACCAGGTTGAGACTATTGCTGCTTCCGCAGTGAAATTTGCTGATACATCTTGGCCGGGTCCCAAGATATCAGCCCTAAGGATTTCCTTCCCAACCATATCCTGGGAGCAGAAACACAAAGTACTCATCACCAAGGTAAGGGCCTCTGTTGAGTGGCAGGCCCTTCCTAGCCGCCATCCTATTGGACAACAGCCGGTCCCACTGTAGGCATGGATTTCAGCGATGCTATATCCGCCTTGATTTAAAACAGTTTCCTAATGGAAAAGTGATTGCTCATTGAAAGGGTAAATATGACTTTGTCTTTTAACCCATGTAAGGGTCTGCATGACTGCCTGGATACACAGTTCTCCAAAGAAAAACTGACACCAAGTAGCTCCAGGTCATCATCTGGTGCAAGGGAGCTAAAATCATTTGCAGGCTGCGCCCCCTCATCAGGAGTACCGAGAGGATGAGCGATCCATGAGGCAGGTTGTTCTGCTAGTGGCTAGACCCGCAACAAGGGGGCTGACTAGCTAGAGTTATTACAGTGAGTTTAAAACAGAAGTTTTGTGCCACCTTATAAGTAATAAAGACATTCGGTATTACCTGTCAGCTGCAAACTTCAACCAGGCCGACTTCACTCACCAGCCTCCTGGGTATAGGCACTGCGCCACAGGTCCTGCAGGACTCTTGTTGGGGTGCTGGGTTTGGGAAAGAAGAGCTAAGACATTTTCCCTGGAACCTCTCTCCTGAGTGGGAGCGGCATCCGAGCTATGCTTCTCTGAAGAACGTCCGCCTTTCTATGGCCTCTGGCTTTGGCCTTTGAGAGCGTGGGCGCGCGGAGCTGAAGCAAATCAAAGCAATCCGCATGAGAGGGCACTCTTTTCCTGAAAACTTACCAACACGGTGGTCCGCAAAGTGTTGAGGGTCTTTTGTATGGGTGGTGACTGATACTCGAACTGTGGAGAAATGGGACGACCAGCTGAGAGACGGACAGCCACAGAAAGACAGAGAAGAGGAAAAATAGATAAGGCAACAGCGACTTCGCTTCTCCCTCTAATAATGTATATCTAAATGTATACATCTACACACTCTCTCCTTTCCCTTTTTTTTTTTTTTTAAACAATATGCATGCATATATAAATACGTGCACATACCGCTCCATATAACACCCCCCCACTTACATACATACCAACCAACATAAGAACACACACATGTATACACAAACATATATATGAACATATATACATACAGCAGAGGGTCAGCCTGGGGCAGGGTCAAGAAAGGGTTAATCGAAGAGGGCAGATATTTCCCCTTCAGACCTGCTAATTGTCAGCTGGGCTGAAAGTCTCAGAGAGGAGCTGTTTGAGTAGGAGAGAGAGAGACACAGCAGCATGCTGTGTGAAAATGTCTATTGCTGGATGGTGTGCTGGGGGAGCTTAAAGTGGTGTATACTTTTTAAATAGAAAATACCCCTATAATACACACGCTTAATGTATTCTAGTAAAGTTAGTCTGTAAACTAAGGTCTGTTTTGTTAGTTTATAGCAGTAGTTTGTTATTTCATAAACTTACAGCAGGCCATGGCCATATTAAAGGGGTTGTAAAGGTAATTTTTTTATTTTTTAAAAATAACAAACATGTTATACTTACCTTCACTGTGCAGCCCGTTCTGCACAGAGTGGCCCCGAACCTGCTTTTCTGGGGTCCCTCGGCGGCTGTTTCAGCTCCTCCCCGCAAGAACTAACCACCTCAATGCGAGCTCCCTCGCATGGTGGTTAGTTATTGCGGGCGCGCTCCCGTGATACAGCCGGCGGCTATAGCCGCTCGCTGTATCACTCGGTCCCGCCCCCCAGCGCGCCACGTCATTGGATGTGATTGACAGCAGCGCGAGCCAATGGCTGCGCTGCTTCCAATCCATCCACTGTAGCCAATCAGCGGCCAGGCTGAGCAGCGGAATGGATGTCGGGAACGAGCAGCCGACTTTCGAGGGGTCAGGTAAGTAAAACGGGGGGGCTGGGGGCGGCGGTATTGTCAGTAGTTTTTTCACCTTAATGCATAGAATGCATTAAGGTGAAAAAATTTTTACCTTTACAACCCCTTTAAGTGTGGGCATCTGAAGCCAGACTGTATTTCTTTCTGGATCTCATCCTTGCAGATCTCTCACAGGCTCATTGCAGCACAAGCAGTGCAATAGCTTTCAGGTCAGGTTTCCATAGCAACGGCAGTGTCAGAGGAAGTTGCCGCCCCTTCCCAGAAGGCATTGCAAACAGGAAATGATGTGATGGGCCACAGCCAGGGAGGAGGAAGTGAAAAATGAATACAGCAGATATACAGTAGGTGCTGAGAAAAAAAATAAAAAAATATCCAATTCGTTTACAGTGCACAGTTTAGTGAGGGATGCTGAAGAGTTGTAAAAGTGGGTGGAACGCCACTTTAACCACATAAAGACTGTAGCTCTAAATGGAGCCATGAACTATTATCTATAAGCCTGTGTGCTGCTGAACTGTGAGCTGTACCTGTGTGCACAACCGTGTGACAAGACAAGTCTTATCTTATGTTTATTTTGCCATTTTGCTGAATAAAGCCACTTGTTTTGATGGACTGTCTCTGAGCCAGCTGTCCACCCCTCTGATCCCCTACAATACACACATCCATATTATATATATATACACACACACACACACACACACACACACACACACACACATATATATATATATATATATATATATATACACAAACACATACCCACCTGCCCCAAACCTATACATACACAACCTACAAACATAAGCTATACCTACAGCCGGCCTAGGACAGCAAAGGACAGAGAACCTGTCTAGGGGGAGTAATGTACCCAGACCAGTGCCACTGCAAGAGGAAAAGAACAGAAGGTGCAGAAAATGAGACAAACAAAGGCAAAGGTAAGAAGGATGCAAAGCTGGCCTCCCTAAACCCAACAAGCGTTACAGAAACCAACCTTAAAGGCAGATTTCATTCCTAAATAGGAAAAACTGCTCAGCTCCATCGAGACCCACAGTAGGAGCTCCCAAGCTACCCTGGCGCTTTTAGCAGCCTGATACTGGGACTTCGCACTGGAAGAGGCTTAACCCAGCCGGCAGCTGCCTGGAGGCAGAAGGGGGAACATAGTACTGCTTACTCTTCACTGGTGTGTGGAGGTATGAGGACAAAAAGAAGAATGGAGGGGGGGCCTAACTGGCCTTTAATTTATGCTATTTCATTGGTCCTGAGGGGGGGGGAGAAAGGCAGAGCCTATCACTAGTATGCTGCCATGGTGGCGTCAGGAAAGCTCTATTTGTGGGAAAAAAGGATGTACATTTTATTTGGTCGCAGCGTTGCATAATTGTCAGCTAAAATAACACAGTGCCGTATCGCACAAAATGGCCTGGTCATGAAGGGGGGTAAATCTTCCTGGAGGTCAAGTGGTTAATTAGGGTACAGTGTGGCAAGACAGAGTAATTGTCAGCCAAACTATCACAGAATGAGCATATATAGTTATTAGTCAAGTGATAAATGAATTATGTTAAATGCAAGGAAAAAAGAAATAAACAACATTTTTGGTCTTTTTCTTTCCTTTAATAATAATAAAAAAAAATCCTAGTGGTTATTAAATACCAGAAAACAAAAATCTATATCCGTCCTCAAAAAACGGTATAAAATTAATTGTGGTATTGAGTTTCATGACCTAGTAATTGTTATTAAAATTAAAAACGTGGTTAGTAATGAATGGGTACATACAGGTAAGTGGTTAATGAAATAATATAAAAACAACTTTTTGTACATACAGTAGATATATGTATAAAAAAAAAACAAAAAATGATTAAATTCACAATATTGTTGTATCCAAAGACAAGCATATTTTTTTTTATGCCGCTAGCAGTGTAGATCTCATATGTGGGAAAATAGTAAAGCTCCAATACTTTTACGGCTAACATTGCATTAGTCCTCAAGCAAAAAAAAAAATCACTATATAAATGAAGGTTCAAAAGCTATCATGAGGTCTCTTCTAGCAACATTTTCATTACAAAGACATTTGAATACATACACGTTCTGTGACACATGTGATCCCTCTTCAGTAGCATATGAGACTTCATTAGTATGCAGAATATATATTGAGGACTAATACAATGTTATTTGTAAAAGCATCAGATCTTCTCTTTAAACACTAACCTACATATGGGATTTACAAAGCTAGGAGGTATATAAAAAATATACTTGTATTTTTTTCTATTATAAGCGGCGCTTTACCGTCAGTATTCGGCCGCTAGCGGGGCAGTTTTACCCCCCGCTAGCGGCCGAGAAGGGGTTAAATACCACCGCAAAGCGCCTCTGCAGAGGCGCTTTGCCGGCAGTATAGCCGCACTGTCCCATTGATTTCAATGGGCAGGAGCGGTGAAGGAGCGGTATATACTCTGCTCCTTCACCGCTCCGAAGATGCTGCTAGCAGGACTTTTTTTCCCGTCCTGCTAGCGCACCGCTCCAGTGTGAAAGCCCTCGGGGCTTTCACACTGGAGACAAAGCAGCGGCACTTTCGGGTCGGTTTGCAGGCGCTATTATTAGCGCAATAGCGCCTGCAAACCGCCTCAGTGTGAAAGGGTCCAAAGCATTTGTAAAGGTTCAGCTTTTTTTTTTTTTTAATAACAAACATGTTATACATACCTGCTCTGTGTAATGGTTTTGCACAGAGCAGTGCGGATCCTCTTCTTCTCGGATCCACCACTGGCGCTCCTGGCCCCTCCCTCCTGCTGAGCGCCCCCACTGCAAGCTGCTTGCTCTGGGACACTTATGTGTGCTTGCTCCCGAGCTGCCTCTGTGTGTCTATGAGCTCAGCCCCACTCCCCGCTTCCTCCTCGCTTATTATGATTGACAGCAGTGGCAGCCAATGGCTTCTGATGCTGTCTCTCAGCCAATAAGGAGGCAGAGACCCGAGAGAGCTTCTGCACTCATGCACATACATCGCTGGATCAGGCTCAGGTAAGTATTTGGAGGGGGGGGCTGAGGGGGGGGGAGCAGCACACAGATTTTTTTTTTACCTTACTGCATAGAATGCCTTTTTATTTTATTTTTTTAAAATAAAAGCCTTTTTAAATTTACCTTTATTTTCTTTACCTTTAAGAAAATGACCCTACAGTCATTGGTGGTCAGTGGTACTTTAACCCCCCCAACTTAAATATTAAAAGTGATATTTTACTGTATTTTTGTTTATTTGTACTCAGTATTAGTAACTTAGTTATACAGATAGATAGATAGATAGATAGATAGATAGATAGATAGATAGATAGATAGATAGATAGATAGATAGATAGATAGATAGATAGATAGATAGATAGATAGATAGATAGATAGATAGATAGATAGATAGATAGATAGATAGATAGATAGATAGATAGATAGATAGATTTGTACAATTTTTTTTTATTATTATTTCTATGTTTTCTAAAGCACAGTTCCACTTTTACAGTCAAATTTGGGAAAACCCCAGTATATGTTTGTTATGTGTTTCCATTCACTCAGCATGCCTAAAAATGTATTATATTTTTTGCATTTTAGATGTTTCTCAGGAGGAGGACTCATCATGGCCGATTGTATTTATTTTCTTGAGCAAGCGAGCCTGTCCCAAGTCTGACCTCATTATTATACAATGCTAGAAGCCCAGCCTCTACACCTTTAGCTCTTTGTAAGGACAGACAGTGTTCAAATCTAGTTACAAAAACAGCTGTCCAGCCCCCGCATAAACAAAGAGAACTATGTAGTTCCTTGCTTGAAGATCCAGATTGGAGCATCTAAAAAAATGTTTTTTTTAAACTATGCTATGTGAATGGGAACAAGTAACACATATAAAACAGGCGTTAACCCAATCTGGCTGCAAAAGTAGAAAACACCTTAAATTAAAGAATATGTAAACCCAACATTTCATATTCCTGATATGTGCCTGCTGTACCATGTACTTGTATGAAGAAGTCTCCTGTTCTCTTTATATTGCTTCCTGTGTGTGAAAATCTCTGCTTTCCTATTAAAAGCTGACCACACTAAGCAGGAGAACACATCATGGTCAGTTCTCTAGCTATCAGAGGCAGGCCCGTCCTTTAGGGGCGCACTGATGCCGCCCCCCCATCCATGCATCTACCCCCCTGATCTACATACACAGCGCCGGACTATGAATTCCAATGGGGGGAGCACATGGTTAGAGCCAAAAAGGAGAAACCTTCCTATTGGAGGAGAAGACGTACGGCCGAGGCAGGAAGGAGGAGGAGATGCAAGGGAAGCCCAGGACACGGAGGAGACTGAGGGAGGGAGGAAGTCACCGTCACCACCTGTCAGCACAGGGTGAGCGCGGGCGGACTAGAGCGAAGGCGGGGTGTCAGGTCCATCTGGCACCCCCCCCACCAATGGAGCACAAGCCGCCACTGCTAGCTATGCTGAAAACTCAGCCTGCTCTCATCCAATGATCAGACTTGTCCTGACACCCCGTGCTCTTCCAGTACAATTATTGGGAAGATCAGTGTGCTGTTATTTCTCCTCCCCTTGCTCTCATGCAGCTGAGGACAGAGGGTATGTGATCACTTATAAAAAAGAGGAAAAAAGGTATTTATAAGGTTTTTATTACATCTATACACAAATGTTTTGCCTATTATTTCTTTTTTTAAACTGAATATGTTGTTTTACATGGTGATCGTTTACAATCACTTTAACCGCTTGCCAGGGGAGTTGCTAGGTCTGCAAAAGATCTGGTGCTAGAGCCCATAGCAGCGGTCACCAACCTTTTTGCATGCCCGCAGGGGAGGGGGGGGGACCAGTGGTAAGCAATTTTTCACAGGCGATGGCTGGTGTTGGCACATCAATCATCATGGCATAAAGAAAAGCCCGGAGCAAAGCAAATGAAATGACATAGGCGGAGGGCTTACATGACTGGGGAAACAGGGTAATAGTTTCAGGAGAGGGAGTGTATCAGGTTGGTGCTGGGGGGAGGGGTTGGAGAGGAGATAAAAGGGAGGCCCCTCCCTATGAGTCATCACAGTTTTGGGAAAAGTTCAGCAGAAGCATGTCAGAGGTGGAGCAGCTCTTGGCCCAGCTCAGGGAGGAAGCAGCGTTTCAGGGTCTCCTGTTGGATTCAGGACACTTTGGGGCTTATTCTAACACGAACAGCAGCAGGTGACATTACAGGGGGGAGGTAGGGCAATCGGGCGTGTAGGCCCAGGCCGCTGGAGCGATTTTCTCACCGGACTGTCACTCTAGGCCACAGCGTCAGTCGGGGGGTACCCTGTCAGGGACTCCCGACGGGACCCCCGGCCTAGTGGGCAGCAGCGCGGGATGGGGGGAGTCCTGTGCGGTCTCCCCTCCAGCACAGGAGGTCACCAGGAGGACAGTCTGGGGGCTCCGGGGCGGCATTGCGGCCTACTAGGCGGTGGAAACAGGAGGGCACGGGCCCCGCCCCTAGCGCTACATCAGTCGGCCTGAGGCCTACCATTGAGGAACAAAGCAAAAGGGGTTCCCGGGCTTTCTTATGCACCGCCAAGGGACCTTAGGAGGAGCAGTGGGGGACAGCCGGGGAGGACTTCCAGGCAAGCGGAGGCCAGCAGGACTGAGGCCCCACACACTGGTCCTGGTAAGGCCGTCCAGAAGCCGGTGAGCGGGTACGCAATGCGGGGGGGTTCGGAGGTCAGCGGAACCATCGGCAGCTGGTGCTGTTATGCCTGGCGTGCTCTCATCAGAAGAGGAAGAGGGGTCTGGACAGAGGTCAGCAGGAGAACTGGGAGTCGGAAGAAGAGGCTGCTCCCCCCTCCAGCAGTGCAGTGCAACGTCGTTGGAAAGCAGATGGTCGGCTGATGGGGCAACTCCTGTGCAGCCCAGTAAGTCACCTTTACACTTATATCATGAGGGATTGTCTGTTAGCATAGGGCAAGAGGGCAGGACAGATGGGTCCGGCGGGAAGGACGGCAGTGGCTGAGGCAGCTGGGGGGGCTGCGGGGTTACTGGGTTTTCTTGATGGGACATAGGAATTGATGCAAAAGTTGGGGCATGCGGATAGAGCCCCCGCTGGGCCGGTGTCAGCCTGGGTCCCACCAGCAAGAGTAGTCGGCCAAGCCATTTTGCTGGGGGGTGCGGTAGCTCCGGTAGTTCCGGCCTTGACAACATGCCCGTCACAGATAACACAGGTGGGGTTACGCAGGGGACGACCAAGGTGGTGGTGGCGGGGGAAGCTGCGGGCAGACAGGAAGTCATCAGACTAGCTGGTTCTGCAAAATGCGAGGTCTATGTTTACTATGAGAGGCCATTGGGGGCACACTTGAAGCCTGAAGTATGAGAAAAGATGTGGTTGGGTGAGTATGCGGAGATTTTTTCCCTGCTGCAGTTAGCAAAAATTTAACCTGGATAGGGTTAAACCGGATCATTCAAAGGAGGACGGAGAGAAGAGGGGATACCGGTTGATCCCGACAACATTTGCCAACTGGCTACAGGAGTTTTACCATCAGTGCAAGGGTGAGTGGGGAAAAAGAACCCCGAATACTGTTCGGCACTCTTTTGTTACTAGGATTTGATAGGGGAGGCGGATAGAGCCTACGGGGGCACGGAGTGGCTGAGGTATGTTGAGCATTTTCGTCAGTGGAGAGTTATCTGGCCGGCGTTGAGCTGGGACCATAAGGACATCAGCCTGTGACTGTGCTTGAGGACGGCTGCGTGGGCTCCGCACCAGTTAATTTTTAGGGGAGGCCGGTGGACTTTCGGCTCAGGGACAGGCGGCCGGCAACAAAAAAGGGGTATGCTGGCAGTACAATGCTAGGACCTGCACGTTCAGAGGGATGTGCCGGTACAAGCACTAGTGTTCAGGGGTAGATGGTCTCATCAGTCGTCCAGAGGTTGCAAGCAAGGAATAGGTCGTGCTGGAGAGGCTGGACACAAGAGGGAGGACCACAGTGATGGTGAAAAGGATGTGGCCGTTTTCTCGGTAGGTATCCGGATTGGAAAGTGGCTCAGTTGCGGGATTCAGGTTTCACAGCTGGCGTTAGGATTCCATGTATTTTAGAGGTGATTCCACGGTGTCTTGCACTTTGTGAACGGCCATGCGACAGCCAGATGTAGTTTCTGAGGAACTTAGTAGGGAAGTCGCATGGAGGGCCCCTTTCCGTCTGCACTGTTTCGCTGATTTGGTAGTTTCCTCTTTGGAGTAGTGCCAAAGTAGGAGCCCAACAAATTTAGGTTGATTCACCACTTTCTTTTCCAAAAGGAGGTCGGTTAATGATGCCATTGACCAGGAGACATGTTCGGTGAGTAGTACATCGTTCGCTGCTGCGGTGGGTTGGGGGCGTCATTACGGCAAGGGGGCATTGATGGCGAAGGTGGAGGTGGAATCAGTTTTTCGGCAACCCCCAGTTCACCCGGATAGCTTCCGGTTGCTGGGGGTGTCATTGGAATGAGTAATTTTGCGTCGTCCAATGCCCACCGATGTGTTGCTATGTATTCCTGTGCACTGTTTGAGCAATTTAGCTCAGTTGTGGGAGGGGTGGTAAGGGATGTATCAGGCGGGAATTCGATCATCCATTACCTGGACGATTTCATTTGCATGGTACCAGCTTCTTCCAGAATCTGCGCGGGGCTCCTGGCTACGTGGGAACACAGAGCGGATCGGTTTGGAATTCCAGTGGCACCTGAGAAGACGGGGGGGCCTAGCACGGTCATCACGTTCCTGGGCGTTGTCTTGGACTCTGGTGCAATGGAACGCAGGTTGTCGGTAGATAAGCTGGCGAATTTAAAAGGGGATATTGCAGGTGTGATTGGTTTAAGCGTGGTCATCACGTTCCTGGGCGTTGTCTTGGACTCGGGTGCAATGGAACGCAGGTTGTCGGTAGATAAGCTGGCGAATTTAAAAGGGGAAATTGCAGGTGTGATTAGTTTACGCAAAGTCAGCTGCGAGTACTGCAATCGTTCGGGGGAACGGAATTGGCATGTCACATTCGGCCAATGGGGGCGGGTTTTTCTATCATTGTTTTTTGGCAAGTACAGCCGGGATCAGGTCTCCCACGAGCGTTGTGCGCTTGGTTAAAGTGCACAGGGAGAACTTGAGGGTATGGCATGCCTTTTTTGTTTGGGAATCCTTTCACGGACGGGCTCTATGGATTTTAGGGCCCGTTAGCAATTTTGACATGGAAATTATTACAGATACTGTTGGCTCTACGGGTTTTGGGGTTTTTTATTCCAGGGTCAGTGGAGTGCTGGACCATGGCCGTGGTCATGGCTTGAAGCGGGAGTTAAGAAGAATTTAGTGTTGCTGGAATTGTTTCCGGTGGGGCTGGCGGTGAAATTGTGGGGTGCTTCGTTCAGGGATCTGAAGGGGATGGAAGGAAGGGCTGGCGTTCGTTCAAAAGGCTGGTGAAGGGTCAGCTGGCCTGGCAGTTCGTTTACTGGTGTTGTATTTCAGGTGAGGCATAGGGAAGAGGGGGTGTCCACTCCTGCTGTGAATATGAAGTTAGCTGGTTTAGCTTTCATATTCAAATTGCAAGGTCAACCTGATTTCACACAAGATTTTGGGGTGAGATGGGTGATTAAGAGTTACCGCAGGGATGCCAGGAGACCAGTAACCTTTGTCATGATGCGGGGTATGGTAGCATATTTGGGGGAGTGTGTTGATCTGAATACCAGGCCATCTTGTTCAAGGTGGCCCTTTTTGTTAGCGTTCTTTGGGGTGTTTCGGATAGAGGAGTTGGTCAGTCCTTAAAAAGGTTCATGGGGGAATTGGGGGTCACGAGGTTATATGTGGAGATGACGGGTTGGCTTTATTTTTGCGTAGATCGAAGACCGATCAAATAGGTAAAAGGGAGGTCAGTACAGGTGCTCCAGTGCCAGGATCACTGCTGTGCCTCATGTAGATGGATCTACTGTATCGCGCTTTCATATTGTTGATGATTTTTTGTAAGAAAATGTTTACGGGCATTGGGGTGGGTAGAGAAGGAGTTTTCCTCTCATTCATTTTGGATAGGGGCTGCTACGGAGGCAGCCAGAAGTGGACTGGATGTGGATTCGGTAAAAGCGTATTGGGTGGTGGGAATCAAGGAGGTCCCAGACAGCATTTCGGCCTCAACTTGTGGTTGGGTTGTGAAGTATTAGGGTGGGGAGGAGTTTGATGTTAGGCCCTGCGTGGTATGGAATACTATTTGGTCATGGTGTTGGGTTTGCTCTCTTATAATTTCAGAATCGGTGGCAGGAATGGTCTGGATAATGGGTCATTCCTAGGTGTTCTGGGGGGCCAGGAGGGGTGATGTTGGGTAAGAAGGCAGGCATATGGGTTTTTATAGACGGTAGGCTGTATTCGTGGTTGGGAGTCCCTGGGATGTTATGGGGTAGGATTGTTACTGAAGTGCATCGGTATGCAAAAAAGGGACAGGCTGCCCGACGTTTTTGCACATGGGCAGCAACGGTTTGGGGTTAGGTCCATGTTGGACATTACGCGGGACATCAAATTCGATGTGCGGCGGTTATTGAGGGACTTTCCTGGCATGGTCATTGTTTTGGTCGGACATGGTGGCTCGTACAACATGGCGGATGGCCAGGTCAGTGGAAAGGGTTAGTAGGGCCAGGAGAAAGATTAATAGGGATGTGAGCAAGTTCATGGTTAGGCATGGGGGATTGGCTATTAGGCACGTGGAATTGGAGTTTGAGAAATGGAGATACCTGAGGGCAGATGGGGTGTATTTGCATGAGGTGGGTATTGACATGTGGGTGTTCGGATTACAAGAGGGTATTCAGAGAGCACTTCGGGTGTGGAGGGGCACCCATAGGTAAGGTGTTTCCTTTGGGTGCTGTGGCGGGTGTTGGTCTTTGCAGGGGAAGGAAGATATTTCAGAAGGAAGAGTTCAGGAACTATCGTTGCTATGGGTCCTGATGGTGGTTTCCAGCTAATGGAGATTAGCTGGAAAGTGTTAATGGGGGCACTGCGGTTAGTGGTTGTCTCTGAGCCAGCATGTCGGCTTGAGGCCTATTAATACACTTGGAGAGGTACTGCAGTGCAGTATTGTTTTTCCACAGATGGTTATGAAGTTCCTGCAAAGACCAACGCTAGGAGATTGATGGGTTGATTAACAGATGTTTCAATGTTTTATGTTAATTTGAATATATATATTTGTTTAAATAAATTAGACTGCTACGGCCTTGTTAACTCCAACCTTGGTGTGGTCTCAATTAATAAGGTAAGGTTAAGAGGTTGGGGTATATAAGTGGTGTATATAGAGTTACCTCTGTTATACAACAGTCAAGAAAAGCCCGGAGCAAAGCAAATGAAATGACATAGGCGGAGGGCTTACATGACTGGGGAAACAGGGTAATAGTATCAGGAGAGGGAGTGTATCAGGTTGGTGCTGGGGGGAGGGGTTGGAGAGGAGATAAAAGGGAGGCCCCTCCCTATGAGTCATCACAGTTTTGGGAAAAGTTCCCGCCCACCCTCCCTTTGGCTTCATTGCTTTTGGCTGTTTTGTATTTCTTGCTTTTCATTTCGGACAGGTTCGTTGAATCCTGCAATGTCGTGGCAGTGGCGGGTGTTGGTCTTTGCAGGGGAAGGAAGATATTTCAGAAGGAAGAGTTCAGGAATTATCGTTGCTAATTATCGTTGCTGGTGGTTGATGGTGGTTTCCAGCTAATGGAGATTAGCTGGAAAGTGTTAATGGGGGCACTGCGGTTAGTGGTTGTCTCTGAGCCAGGATGTCGGCTTGAGGCCTATTAATACACTTGGAGAGGTACCGCAGTGCAGTATTGTTTTTCCACAGATGGTTATGAAGTTCCTGCAAAGACCAACGCTAGGAGATTGATGGGTTGATTAACAGATGTTTCAATGTTTTATGTTAATTTGAATATATATATTTGTTTAAATAAATTAGGCTGCTACGGCCTTGTTAACTCCAACCTTGGTGTGGTCTCAATTAATAAGGTAAGGTTAAGAGGTTGGGGTATATAAGTGGTGGTAGAGTTACCTCTGTTATACAACAGTCATGGTTGATATGGTGTCAGGGTGATTGAAGTGCATTATTTCTATTGTTACATTCTAATATATAATGAAGTGGTTAAACTCACCATACTGCAGAACCAGTGGGAGCCCTGGGCGTGTCACTTGCCACATCTCCTGCCACCAGATGCAGCATGTCACTTGCCACCGTATCCTGTCACCAGATGCAGATGTTTTACTTCCCACCGTCACCTGCCACTAGATGTGGATTGTCACTTGCCATGTCGCCTGCCACCAGAGGTGGATTGTCACTTGCCACTTTCACCTGGCAGCAGATGTGGATTGTCACTTGCCACGTCTCCTGCCACCATTTGCAGATTGTCACTTGCCACATCTCTTGCCACCATTTTCAATTGTCACTTGCCACGTCGCCGGCCAGCAGATGTGGGTTGTCACTTGCCAACGGATGTGGATTGTCACTTGCCATGCCAGCCAGTGCCCCCAAATGTGCATTGACGCTGCATTGGTGGCAGGCTGACAGCACTGATCCATTTAGTGAGAGCAGGAGAGCGGTGATGCGGGGTGGGCAGTGAGGGATGATGTCATCTCACTGCTCCCTGCCGCACCTCCGACATTGAAGCAAGGGGGTCTGGCTGCAAAGTGGAGCTCCACGATGACCGTGCTGTGAGGGCGGAAGAGCGCTGATTTGTGGCGGACAGTGAGAGATTATGTCATCTCTCTGCTGCTCGCCACACCTCACTCCCAAATTGAAGAGGCCCGGCTGTGAAGAGCTCGCTTCTTTCCTCTCCTCCGCCTCTCTCATGCAGCCAGCCTGCCTGCTGCAGCAGCCGCAACCCACTGGTTAGGCAGGGACCCTGTGGCAAGAGACTCGGGGCTATGGGCCCCAGATTCGGGGCTATAGCCCCAATAGCCACCCCCTAGCAACGCCCCTGCCGCTTGCCGACCGCCTCACGTATGAGTACAGCAGCAGATTGGCTCTCCTGTGCCGGATCACGTACCTAGTACATTATCCAGCACTTTCGGGTAGGGGGTGCCCCCAGCTGTGCTGTGATTAAGGAACAGGAAGTGAGGAAATCTCCCCTAGGGGACACATATGAAAAAAAGAAACCCACAGGGGATATAACCCTCTCTTACGCTATCCTAAATAGAAAAAAAATATATATTCTGTGCATTTAGAAACACTTTTAGCTTCTTCCTTTTTTTTTTGTTCAACCCAATCTGGACCGCCCTACGCAGATATACTGCGGCAGGGAGGCCCTCCTGTGCGAAATCACGTACCTTTATGTGATTTCGTGCACTGGGTCTGGTGGCGTGTGCGTGCACCGCCGCTGACACGCTCCAGCTGTGATTGGACACTGTGAGAGCCAATCAGCGGGTCCGGTGGACCCAATGTTTGCCAGCACCCTGCAATCGTTCTCAGGAGAGACAGAACAGGCGGTTTGCTTTTGTAAACAAGGCAGACCGCCATTCTGTGAAAGGGGAAGATGGAGATCTTGTGTTTCTGCTTAGGAGGAACACAGATCTCTGTCTTCCCCCAGTCAAAGCACTCCCCCCACAAAGTTAGTAAGTACCCCCTAGGAGCACATTTAACCATTTGATCGCCCCTGATGTTAACCCCTTCCCTGCCAGTGTCATTAGTACAGTGCATTTTTTTTTAGCACTGATGACTGTATTAGTGTCACTGGTCCTAAACAAGTGTCACGTAGTGTCCAAATTGTGCGCTGCAATGTCGTAATCCCGCTAAAAATCTCTGATTGCAACCATTACTAGTAAAAAAATTAATAAATAAAACATCCATAAATATATCATATAGTTTGTAGACGCTATAACTTTTGCTCAAACCAATCAATATACGCTTATTGGGAATTTAGCAGAGTACATATTGGCCTAAATTGATGACGAAATTAGATTTTTTACATTTTTTTATTGGGTTTGTTTTATAGCATAAATAAAAAATATTGTTTTTTTTTTTCAAAATTGACTGTCTTTTTTTGTTTATAGCGCAAAAAATAAAAACTGCAAAGGTGATCAAATACCACCAAAAGAAAGCTCTATTTGTGGGGAAAAAAGGACACCAACTAATTTTGGTACAACATCGCATGACCGCGCAATTGCCAGATAAAATAACGCAGTGCTGTATTGCAAAAAATAGCCTGGTCATGAAGGGGTGTAAATCTTCTGTGGCTGAAGAGATTAAACAATATTTTCTTAGCTGGCTAGAACCATCTATAGTTTTAATAAGCAAATCAACACATCTGTGGTTGTTTTATTCAAATAGTTATTTATTAAACTTTTGAACTTTCTAAAATTATTTTCTGTATAACTGTAATTATTTCTGACAGTGTCAGTGCACAGCAAAACTGTGAAAATGGATTTTGTATTTTCTGTATTTTTATACAGTTTCTATTCACTGTTTAGTTTAGCTTTTGTAATTATTTTTTCTTTAAACTGGAAAGAAAGAAAGAAAGAAAGAAAGAAAGAAAGAAAGAAAGAAAGAAAGAAAGAAAGAAAGAAAGAAACTAATTCCAGGCTGGAGTTATTTATTTATAGACAAACAAATCTCCAGCCAGTGTGATCACTGTGATTGGCTATAATAATGATCACATGATGTGCAACTGGACTGAGTGGTTCATTAAAGTGTTTGTAAAGCTACTCTGTGTTATTCCTAGAATGCCCTGTGTTACATTAAATTATGTGCCCCAGTGTATGTTCTATATACAAAATATGCTGCTTTATACCTTATTTCCTAGCGCAACTTGGCGCTCACATGACTGCCCGCCGCTCTCCTCTCCCAATCCGATAACTACAGTGGGAGGGGCTGAAAATCCCCCACTGTGGTCAGCAGGGGAGGAGAGCGGCGGGCGGTCACGTGAATAGGTTATAAAGCAGCATATTTTTTTATATAGAACGTACACTGAGGCACGTAATGTAACACAGGGGATTGTAGGAATAAGACACAGTTATGATAGCATTTTTATAGCACTGATCGCTGTATAAATGACAATGGTTCCAAAATAGTGTCAAAAGTGTCCGATGTGTCCGCCATAATGTCGCAGTCACAATAAAAATCGCAGATCGCCGCCATTACTAGTAAAAAAAAAATTAATAATAAAAATGGCATAAAACTATCCCCTATTTTGTAGATGCTATAAAACTTTTACGCAAACCAAACAATATACGCTTAATGCAATTTTTATATGTAGAAGAATACATATTGGCCTAAACTGAGCAAAAAAAATAGTTTTTTTTATATATTTTTGGGGGGATATTTATTATAGCAAAAAGTTTAAAAAATTGCTTTTTTTTCAAAATTGACTCTCTTTTTTTTTATTTATAGCACAAAAAATAAACACCGCAGAGGTGATCAAATACCACCAAAAGAAAGCTCTATTTGTGGGTAAAAAAGGACGTCAATTTTGTTTGGTGCAACGTCGCATGACCGCGCAATTGTCAGTTAAAGCAACGCAGTGCCGAATCGCAAAAAGTGCTCTGGTCAGGAAGGGGGTGAAATCTTCCGGAGCTGAAGCGATTAAATAACCTTGTTTCTTTGCCTGCATGGTAATGTCACAAGCTAATCTCCAGGATGATCAAATATTTTCTAAATTAGGGGTCTCCAAACTTTCTAAACAAAGGGCTAGCTTACTGTCCTTCAGACTAGGAGGGCTAGGAGGGCCGGTGTTTATAGATTTATATCCTTTGTGGCTATTGAGGAATATATTTAAAGTGATTATAAAGCTTTAAATTTAAAAAACAAAAAACAAACAATGTCATACTTACCTGCACTGTGCAGCTCATTTTGCACAGAGCGGCCCTGAACATCCTCTTCTGGGGTCCCTCGGCAGCTCTCGCGGCTCCTCCTCACAACAGATAACCCCCTAGGAGAAGTGCTCTCCTAGGGGGTTACCTTGCGGGCACGCTCCTAAGTCCATTATTTGGTGTCCATAGCCACCAAATGTATGACTCGTCCCCCGCCCATCAGCGCCCGCATCATTTGATTGACAGCAGCGGGAGCCAATGGCTGCGCTGCTATCAATCTATCCAATCAAGAGCCGAGAACCCCGGGCAGAGGGACAGCGCGTCCCCGCCGGGTCAAGTTTCAGGGCTCTGGTAAGTAAAACGGGGGGGGGCTGGGGGGCCGGTCACTGCCATGTGTTTTTTCACCGTATTGCATAGGATGTATTAAGGTGAAAAAACACAAGGGTTTACAACCCCTTTAAATGAAAGTTTTTGTGCCCAGAATTCAACTTTAAGATTCCCTCCGAGGATCAGACATCATTTACTGGCAGTGAAAAGTCCTTACTTCTCTGTAGTAAAAAAGAGAACATTGCTTCCTTCACATAAAACAAAGTCATTAAATGCTAATTGTTGTCTGTGCTGTACATTAGCCCAGACTGAGTCTGCACAGCTGCGTGATACCAGTTAATGAGCCTCCTTTGTGTTACAGTGACACGGTCTGGTTGGAGAGAACCAATGGCCTTGTGTCCTAGGACAGCGCCTATAGGGGACACCTTGTGCCGTATTGATTGTCCAAATGAAGCTGAGCCTGAGATACCAAAACCATTTATTATAGAGAAAGTCTGAGCCTGGAAAAGACAAAGCTGGAATGGAGAAAGAATCAGAATAACAAAACGTATTCAAAGAAGGCTTGCAGCAGTGCTTAACCACTTCCCGACTGCCCCATAGCAGATATACTGCAACAGGGCGGCCATTCTGCACAGAATCACGTGTATATATACAGTACGTGATTCTGCACTTCCACCTAGGAGGGGCGCATGCGTGCGCCGCTGGCGGGCCTCTTAATCTTTTTTTTTTTTTTTTTTGGTGGAGAATGCGGGCAACGATCCCGCTACCTCTCGCAAGCCAAGGGCCTCTTAATCTTAATGAGTAATCACAGCAGAAGCTGATCTGCGGGTGCCGGGCAATGGATGTCCCCCCGCACCCGCCGATCATCAGAGTCATGGAATGGAGCTCTGCCTATGTAAACAAGGCAGAGCTTCGTTTTAACGGGGGGAAGGGCTAGATTTTGCGTCTCTGCAAAAAAGGGGAAAAAATCCAGCACATCCCTTAGTAAAAACAGCACACAGTTTACACAAAAACACTGGCTAGGCACGCAGTTGATCGCCCTAGATGTTTAACCTCTTCCCAGCCAGTGTCATAAGTACAGTGACAGTGCATATTTTTAGCACTGATCACTGTATTAGTGTCACTGGTTCCTACAAAGTGTCAGTTAGCGTCGGATTGTCAACCGCAATATCATAAGTCACTGATCGCCGCCATTACTACTATTAAAAAATTCCACTATATATATCCCATAGTTTGTGGACGCTATAACTTTTGTGCAAACCAATCAATATACGCTTATTGGGATTGTTTTACTAAAAATATGTAGCAGAATACATATATAAATTGATGAAGAAATTCGATTTTTTTAAATTTTTTTATTGAATGGGTTTTATATCAGAATGTAAAAAATATTGTTGTTTTTTTTTTAAATTGTCAGTATTTTTTTGTTTATAGCGCAAAAAATAATGCAGAGGTGATCAAATACCACCTAAAGAAAGCTCTATTTGTGGGGGGGGGGGGGGGGACCTAAATGTTATTTATGTACAGTAATGCAGTGCCAAATCGCAAACAATGGCCAGGTCAGGAGGGGGGTAAATCTTCCAGGTTCAAGTGGTTAAAGTAGACATGAGACCAAACTGGATGGCTTTTGGTTTGCTGTATGCTCTGCGTATCATAAACAATTGCCATTAAAATCTTCGCTTTAACCCTTTGTTACACCTCAATGCTGTTGATCTCCTGCAGCATCTTTGCAGCAACTTCCTCCCTACATTCTCTCTAATTGTGGCTGCATGGCATTTCTTAGGGTAGGTTTCCTGATGGTAACAACAGTGGACCACACTTGTGCAAGAATATCGTCAAATATATTCAATAAAAAAGGATTTATTTCTTATTTTGAGAAGCAAAACAAAATATATATATATATAAAAACAAAGGACACAGGCATGTACAATACTGTTATTATGATGTTAAACAGGACAGCATGATAAAAAATCCCGACATGTTTCGCACATAGATCTGGCTTCTTGAGGGGGGCTGTCTTTTGGAGGTACAGGCCTTCTGTGTCTTCACTCCCAGGGCAGTGCTTCTAGCCCAGTTCACCCGAAAAATGGGGGCGAAGGTCCTACCGCAGTCTCCTCAAAGGCTTGGGGATTGGTGCCATTATCTAGCTGTATTTTCCACTACCAATTATCTGTTCGTCGACTAAAACATTTTTGTAGACTAAATTAATACTACTTTAGTCTACTAAAATACGACTATAACTAAAACAATTGAGATGACTAAAATACGAATAAAGCTAAAATGGCATTTTAGTCAAAAAAGGATGACTAAAACTAAATTGAAATTTGACATCAAAATTTACACTGGTCTGTAGTGCATGTTCAAACCTTAATACCATAAATAATAACATATTAGATTTTTTTACTCCAGCAATATATAATGAATTTGGAAGTTGTAGAAAAACGCTTAAATAATGCATTACAATTTAACTACACCCATTAGATTTTAGATGACTAAAATTAGTTTTAGTTGACAAAAATGACTTTAGTCTACTAAAATGTACTGGAGATTTAGTCGACTAAATACGATTAAAACTAAAACAATTGCAGAAGACTAAAATGGGACTGAAACTAAAATGCCATTTTAGTCAAAAGACTAAAACTAAATCGAAATTTGCTGCCAAAATTAACACTGTATACCATGGTCACAGACTACAGCGCACCCAGAAAGTATTCACAGCGCTTCACTTTTTCCATATTTTGTTATGTTACAGTCTTATTCCAAAATGGATTAAAATGATTATTTTCTTAAAAATTCTACAAACAATTCCCCATAATGACAATGTGAAAGAAGTTTGTTTGGAATCTTTGCAAATTTATTAAGCATACAAAAGAAAAAAATTCACATGTAGATAAGTATTCACAGCCTTTAGCCTCGGTTCACACTGGGACGACTTGTCAGGCGACCTAGGTCGCCTGACAAGTAGCGTTCCGTTCAGTACAATGGAACCGTTAGATAAGTGGCCTCTCTACTTTGAAAATTAAGGTAACATTAATACAAGTGTACCATCATCCAGAAATCAATAATCAGAGAAGGTTGGAAGCCTGATCCCCAGTCAGGCGACCAAAATTGGGGGCAAGCTGGACTATTCCGGTACGATAATAATAAGTAACCATACAGAGCATATAACGACAGTGGTAAAATTATAATCGGTTTTATTGATGCGGAGAACAAAACATGGTAATGCAATAACACTTAATAAAAGTACAAGTATAAAACAGTGACTTCAGTAGTATACAGTACAGCACAAAATCTCAGATATCATATTCCTCGACTAGTTTCGCGGACACAAGCCGCTTCGTCAGGAGGGAATCTGGAGATGAATAATTCTGACTAAGCAGTCTGAACCTGACAGATAAGAAACATACAATGAAGTATACCAGAGTACATAATTAAACAATTTGTGTTCCAGCATCAAATTAACAGTTGCGTAATAACATTTTTGTGGGGGGAACAGGGACGAGTCTGCTTACCCAGGCCCCAGTAGACCCCAGGCGCAGGGCCCCACCACCAGACGATGATCTCCCACGGCGACCTGGGGGAGCTGACGAGATAACGGTGGTAGTAAGAATAAAAATTGTACAATATTTTGTATTATAGGGGATTAAGGTAACCTAGATTGCCACATACAGGAAGTGAGGCATGGAGTGATGAGGGTTAATAATGGAAATAGTGATAACAAGGGAAGGTGACTAGTGAATGATGTGCAAGTGACAAGACTTAAGTTGCATTGTGCAAGGAAAAAAGGATTACATACAGTGACCAAAGGAGTTAAAAGGGAAGAAGTGATGATAGGGGTGTAAGAGGTGATGAGTGTGTGGCGGTAAAGGGGGTAGATAGGTGAAGGGGATGGGACGGGGGAGAAGGGGGAAGGAGGGGGTGGAGTAAGGACAGGTGGGGAAGGGAGGAGGAAGGTGGGGAAAAAGAGGGAAGGCCGGGGGGGGGGGAGGGGGGGGGGAGGGGGGAAAAAAGGAAAGGGGGGGATAGGGAGGGAGGAAGCGGGGAAGAAAGGGGGAGGAAGGGGACTGAGGGGAGGGGGGAGAAACAGGGGGGAAAGAAGAGGGGAGAGGAGGGGGGGGAAGGGGGAAAGAAACGGAGGGAGAGGAAGGGAAGGGAGTGTGACAGTGTAAAACTATGGAATGAGGAGGGGCCTAGCGGTACCTGATGTTAGTATGAGCCTAGAAGGGTTGCCAAGAAGGGCACCCTGCCAAGGGCTGATGCCATAGTAGAGTAGATGGAGAGATAATAAGGGCTGAAAACGATGACCGAACATAAAGCAAGGCATGTTCACCTGAGCCCAGGGCAACTGGGGAGAGAAACCAGTATATTAGAAGTAACAATTAATACTACTGCCCAAGGGTATGGGACTTGAGTAAACAGGTAGGTAGGTACTCACCATAAACTTGCACTGGGCTGGCCAGGGCATGAAGACCCGGGGACAACAGACCGAACCATCAGACTAGCAGGCGTAGCCTGCTATTAATAGCTCCCAACCCTGCGACGCTGCGCCAGGTGTCAACAAGGCGCCGGCGCGTGACGTCACAGGGTCAGAGGTTCCACACAGCGCGCGCACGAAGAGGTCGCGCGCGCGCGCACGCATGCGCACCGGCCGTAGGGCCATGGGAACATAGTCCCAGCCAAGACCAGTGCAAGAGGAGGGGGCGGTCCCGTGTCCGAGGACCGATCCCACCACCAGGAACCTCACCAGGCCGCCGCGGGAGAACACCGGAGGAGGGGCCCGCGCAGGCGCCCTAGCCGGGACCAGGACTGGGGAAGCAGAGGTCCCAATACAACAATTATAAAAACAGCGATATGAAAGTTGGTCAAGAATAGTGTGAAGATAAAATCATAATTGAAAAAACTTGAAAAAACTTAAATTGGTGAACTAGGGAAGGTAAATACCCTAGAAACCGGTGCAACGGCCCCCCGAAACATAAACCCATAAACACCTAATTGCATATATGCATATAAGTAATGGAGGGCCAAAGACAGCACCACATGGTTGGTAGAAGCATGTGGAAAAAGGGGCGGGTAGCCAGGGTAAAAGTGTCTGGCCAACCTAATGGGCATCTGTCTCGGAGGTTTGCATCGGGGCTGATAATTAGCCATAGTGGTAGTAAGAAGGGGTAGAAGTACAAATAAATAGAGGCCCCCCCAAAAAACACAAATATATGTGTCAGTGGGGGTTGGTTAAAAATGAAAGGTGGGGCACATGGGGTCTGCAGGGTGGGGGGCACAGGTTGGCCCCTCCACTAAACCAGCCCACCCAAGTGTCCCGCTCGACATGGAGACGGGTGTGTTATCCACCCAATGTATACGATTAGATAAGTGGCCTCTCTACTTTGAAAATTAACGTAACATTAATACAAGTGTACCATCATCCAGAAATCAATAATCAGAGAAGGTTGGAAGCCTGATCCCCAGTCAGGCGACCAAAATTGGGGGCAAGCTGGACTATTCCGGTACGATAATAATAAGTAACCATACAGAGCATATAACGACAGTGGTAAAATTATAATCGGTTTTATTGATGCGGAGAACAAAACATGGTAATGCAATAACACTTAATAAAAGTACAAGTATAAAACAGTGACTTCAGTAGTATACAGTACAGCACAAAATCTCAGATATCATATTCCTCGACTAGTTTCGCGGACACAAGCCGCTTCGTCAGGAGGGAATCTGGAGATGAATAATTCTGACTAAGCAGTCTGAACCTGACAGATAAGAAACATACAATGAAGTATACCAGAGTACATAATTAAACAATTTGTGTTCCAGCATCAATTAACAGTTGCGTAATAACATTTTTGTGGGGGGAACAGGGACGAGTCTGCTTACCCAGGCCCCAGTAGACCCCAGGCGCAGGGCCCCACCACCAGACGATGATCTCCCACGGCGACCTGGGGGAGCTGACGAGATAACGGTGGTAGTAAGAATAAAAATTGTACAATATTTTGTATTATAGGGGATTAAGGTAACCTAGATTGCCACATACAGGAAGTGAGGCATGGAGTGATGAGGGTTAATAATGGAAATAGTGATAACAAGGAAGGTGACTAGTGAATGATGTGCAAGTGACAAGACTTAAGTTGCATTGTGCAAGGAAAAAAGGATTACATACAGTGACCAAAGGAGTCAAAAGGGAAGAAGTGATGATAGGGGTGTAAGAGGTGATGAGTGGTGTGGTGGTAAAGGGGGTAGATAGGTGAAGGGGATGGGACGGGGGAGAAGGGGGAAGGAGGGGGTGGAGTAAGGACAGGTGGGGAAGGGAGGAGGAAGGTGGGGAAAAAGAGGGAAGCCGGGGGGGGGGGGGGGGAAGGGGGGAAAAAAGGAAAGGGGGGGATAGGGAGGGAGAAGCGGGAAGAAAGGGGAGGAAGGGGACTGGAGGGGAGGGGGGAGAAACAGGGGGGAAAGAAGAGGGGAGAGGAGGGGGGGGGGGAGGGGGAAAGAAACGGAGGGAGAGGAAGGGAAGGAGTGTGACAGTGTAAAACTATGGAATGAGGAGGGGCCAAGCGGTACCTGATGTTAGTATGAGCCTAGAAGGGTTGCCAAGAAGGGCACCCTGCCAAGGGCTGATGCCATAGTAGAGTAGATGGAGAGATAATAAGGGCTGAAAACGATGACCGAACATAAAGCAAGGCATGTTCACCTGAGCCCAGGGCAACTGGGGAGAGAAACCAGTATATTAGAAGTAACAATTAATACTACTGCCCAAGGGTATGGGACTTGAGTAAACAGGTAGGTAGGTACTCACCATAAACTTGCACTGGGCTGGCCAGGGCATGAAGACCCGGGGACAACAGACCGAACCATCAGACTAGCAGGCGTAGCCTGCTATTAATAGCTCCCAACCCTGCGACGCTGCGCCAGGTGTCAACAAGGCGCCGGCGCGTGACGTCACAGGGTCAGAGGTTCCACACAGCCGCGCGCACGAAGAGGTCGCGCGCGCACGCATGCGCACTGGCCGTAGGGCCATGGGAACATAGTCCCAGCCAAGACCAGTGCAAGAGGAGGGGGCGGTCCCGTGTCCGAGACCGATCCCACCACCAGGAACCTCACCAGGCCGCCGCGGGAGAACACCGGAGAAGGGGCCCGCGCAGGCGCCTAGCCGGGACCAGGACTGGGGAAGCAGAGGTTCCAATACAACAATTATAAAAACAGCGATATGAAGTTGGTCAAGAATAGTGTGAAGATAAAATCATAATTGAAAAAACTTGAAAAAACTTAAATTGGTGAACTAGGGAAGGTAAATACCCTAGAAACCGGTGCAACGGCCCCCCCCCGAAACATAAACCCATAAACACCTAATTGCATATATGCATATAAGTAATGGAGGGCCAAAGACAGCACCACATGGTTGGGTAGAAGCATGTGGAAAAAGGGGCGGGTAGCCAGGGTAAAAGTGTCTGGCCAACCTAATGGGCATCTGTCTCGGAGGTTTGCATCGGGGCTGATAATTAGCCATAGTGGTAGTAAGAAGGGGTAGAAGTACAAATAAATAGAGGCCCCCCCAAAAAACACAAATATATGTGTCAGTGGGGGTTGGTTAAAATGAAAGGTGGGGCACATGGGGTCTGCAGGGTGGGGGGCACAGGTTGGCCCTCCACTAAACCAGCCCACCCAAGTGTCCCGCTCGACATGGAGACGGGTGTGTTATCCACCCAATGTATACGATTAGATAAGTGGCCTCTCTACTTTGTAAATTAAGGTAACATTAATACAAGTGTACCATCATCCAGAAATCAATAATCAGAGAAGGTTGGGAAGCCTGATCCCCAGTCAGGCGACCAAAATTGGGGGCAAGCTGACTATTCCGGTACGATAATAATAAGTAACCATACAGAGCATATAACGACAGTGGTAAAATTATAATCGGTTTTATTGATGCGGAGAACAAAACATGGTAATGCAATAACACTTAATAAAAGTACAAGTATAAAACAGTGACTTCAGTAGTGTACAGTACAGCACAAATCTCAGATATCATATTCCTCGACTAGTTTCGCGGACACAAGCCGCTTCGTCAGGAGGGAATCTGGAGATGAATAATTCTGACTAAGCAGTCTGAACCTGACAGATAAGAAACATACAATGAAGTATACCAGAGTACATAATTAAACAATTTGTGTTCCAGCATCAAATTAACAGTTGCGTAATAACATTTTTGTGGGGGGAACAGGGACGAGTCTGCTTACCCAGGCCCCAGTAGACCCCAGGCGCAGGGCCCCACCACCAGACGATGATCTCCCACGGCGACCTGGGGGAGCTGACGAGATAACGGTGGTAGTAAGAATAAAAGTGGTACAATATTTTGTATTATAGGGGATTAAGGTAACCTAGATTGCCACATACAGGAAGTGAGGCATGGAGTGATGAGGGTTAATAATGGAAATAGTGATAACAAGGGAAGGTGACTAGTGAATGATGTGCAAGTGACAAGACTTAAGTTGCATTGTGCAAGGAAAAAAAGGATTACATACAGTGACCAAAGGAGTTAAAAGGGAAGAAGTGATGATAGGGGTGTAAGAGGTGATGAGTGGTGTGGCGGTAAAGGGGGTAGATAGGTGAAGGGGATGGGACAGGGGAGAAGGGGGAAGGAGGGGGTGGAGTAAGGACAGGTGGGGAAGGGAGGAGGAAGGTGGGAAAAAGAGGGAAGGCCGGGGGGGGGGGAGGGGGGGGGGGGAAGGGGGAGAAAAAAGGAAAGGGGGGATAGGGAGGGAGGAAGCGGGGAAGAAAGGGGGAGGAAGGGGACTGGAGGGGAGGGGGGAGAAACAGGGGGGAAAGAAGAGGGAGAGAGGGGGGGGGGGGGGGGGAAGGGGGAAAGAAACAAGGGGAGAGGAAGGGAAGGGAGTGTGACAGTGTAAAACTATGGAATGAGGAGGGGCTAGCGGTACCTGATGTTAGTATGAGCCTAGAAGGGTTGCCAAGAAGGGCACCCTGCCAAGGGCTGATGCCATAGTAGAGTAGATGGAGAGATAATAAGGGCTGAAAACGATGACCGAACATAAAGCAAGGCATGTTCACCTGAGCCCAGGGCAACTGGGGAGAGAAACCAGTATATTAGAAGTAACAATTAATACTACTGCCCAAAGGTATGGGACTTGAGTAAACAGGTAGGTAGGTACTCATCCCCTTCACCTATCTACCCCCTTTACCGCCACACCACTCATCACCTCTTACACCCCTATCATCACTTCTTCCTTTTAACTCCTTTGGTCCACTGTATGTAATCCTTTTTTCCTTGCACAATGCAACTTAAGTCTTGTCACTTGCACATCATTCACTAGTCACCTTCCCTTGTTATCACTATTTCCATTATTAACCCTCATCACTCCATGCCTCACTTCCTGTATGTGGCAATCTAGGTTACCTTAATCCCTATAATACAAAATATTGTACAATTTTTATTCTTACTACCACCGTTATCTCGTCAGCTCCCCCAGGTCGCCGTGGGAGATCATCGTTCTGGTGGTGGGGCCCTGCGCCTGGGGTCTACTGGGGCCTGGGTAAGCAGACTCGTCCTGTTCCCCCCACAAAAATGTTATTACGCAACTGTTAATTTGATGCTGGAACACAAATTGTTTAATATGTACTCTGATATACTTCATTGTATGTTTCTTATCTGTCAGGTTCAGACTGCTTAGTCAGAATTATTCATCTCCAGATTCCCTCCTGACGAAGCGGCTTGTGTCCGCGAAACTAGTCGAGGAATATGATATCTGAGATTTTGTGCTGTACTGTATACTACTGAAGTCACTGTTTTTATACTTGTACTTTTATTAAGTGTTATTGCATTACCATGTTTTGTTCTCCGCATCAATAAAACCGATTATAATTTTACCACTGTCGTTATATGCTCTGTATGGTTACTTATTATTATCGTACCGGAATAGTCCAACTTGCCCCCAATTTTGGTCGCCTGACTGGGGATCAGGCTTCCAACCTTCTCTGACAATGGAACCGTTCTAATCGGAGCGACGCAAGTCGCTCCGACTTAAAAAAAGGTTCCTGTACGACTTTGGGGGCGACTTGCATAGACTTCTATAAAGAAGTCGTTTAGCAAGTCGCCCCGGCAGTCGTGTGCAGGTCGCCTCGGTGAGGCAACCTGCAAGTCGTGCTGCCTCTGGTGTGAACCGAGGCTTACTCAATACTTTGTTGAAGCACCTTTGGCACCAATTACAGCCTCAAGTCTTTTTGAGCTACAAGCTTGGCACACCTAATTTTGGGGCATTTCTCTCATTCTTTGCAGGACCTCTCAAGCTCCATCAGGTTGGATGGGGAACGTCGGTGCACAGACATTTTCAGATCTCTCCAGAGATGACCAATCGGGTTCAAGTCTGGGCTCTGGCTTGGCCATTCATAGGACATTCACAGAGTTGTCCCGTAGCCACTCTTTTGTTATCATGGCTGTGTGCTTAGGGCCGTTGTCCTGTTGAAGATGAACCTTCTCCCCAAGTCTGAGGTCCAGAGCGCTCTGGAACAGGTTTTCATCAAGGATGTCTCTGTACATTGCTGCATTCATCTTTCCCTCGATCCTGACTAGTCTCCCAGTTCCTACTGCTGCAAAACATCCCCACAGCATGATGCTGCCACCACCATGCTTCACTGTAGGGATGGTATTGGCCAGGTGATGAGTGCTGCCTTATTTCTTCCAGACATTACACTTGCCATTCAGGCCAAAGAGTTCAATCTTTGTTTCATCAGACCAGATCATTTTGTTTCTCATGGTCTAAGAGCCCTTCAGGTGCCTATTAGTAATCTCCAGTTGGGCTGTCATGTGACTTCTACTGAGGTGTGGCTTCCGTCTGGCCACTTCTACCATACAGGCCTGATTGGTGGAGTGCTGCAGAGATTGTTTTCTTCTGGAAGGTTCTCCTCTCCACAGAGAAACGGTGGAGCTCTGTCAGAGTGACCATCAGGTTCTTGGTCACCTCCATGACTAAGGCCCCTTCTCCTCCGATCGCTCAGTTTGCCTGGGCAGTCCGCTCTAGGAAGAGTCCTGGTGTTCTCCACAGTTCTCCCATTTACAGATGATGGAGCCACTGTGCTCAATGGGACCTTTAATGCTGCAGAAATTTTTCTGTACCCTTTCCCAGGTCTGTGCCTCGATCCAATCCTGTCTCAGAGGTGTACAGACAATTCCTTGAACTTCATGGCTTGGTTTGTGCTCTGATATTATTATTATTATTATTACTATACAGCGTGTCGCGCATAAGGCAGCCATTCACTTAAATGGGCTGCCTTAAGTGCGATTGTTGCTCCAAAGAAGCTAAGGGACCAAATTTTGGCCCTGAGCCAGGAGCGATTCTAAAAAAACTCACATTTGGTCGCGATTCTCACGCGACAAGCGCAGCAAAAATCGTGCAGTGTTTGGGATGCCATTTAGGATGAAAGGCAACCAAATGCCTGAAGATGAAGATGAGTTCTTCTATATCCTCAGAGAGTATGCAAAAATGTGCAATTAGTGTCGTAACGAATCGAAATTCTGCCGAATTTTGCAGCTTATAAAAAAATATCGAATTTCAACTAATACGAAAGAAATTATAGCGAATATAACAAATGAATTCGACATGATTCTGTAATTCGTTAAAGATCTAATGAAACAAAAGGTCAGCTCAAAGTAAATCTTACCAGTCCAATCAGCTGATTCATTTTGTGCTGGAGGTTGGATTACTGCAAAGTGCATTCCTGAGAACTGAGTGAGAAGGGTGTTGTATTGTATTTGAGCAGAGGAGAAGAGATATTGTCATTGTGTGTGTTAATAGATTCAATAAACTAACGACTTTCCAAACTACGAATCATTATCACGAATATATATACATACATAAATAACGAATTTCAACTAATATGAAAGAAATTATAGCGGATATAACGAATGAATTCGACATGATTCGAGATTCAGTATAACAAATATCGACACTCTACAGAAATAACGAATTATCCAAAAACGAATTAACGTAACATAACGAATATAACAGAACAAAATTATGTATTTTACGAACGAACCGAAACTAAACAAAATTTTCTGTTGACACAAGTCTATCATTTAGTAATAGTGATCAACGAATTCATGATTTGCCGCGGTTTGGAATTACGCACAGAATCGCTGTGATTCTGTTCGTAAATCCAAAATTGCCCATTGTAAATGGGGTCTTTAAGTGATATTAAAGGTTTGAATTTTGCAACCTAAAATGAAAAAAGAGTTTATACTTATTTGCTCTGTGCATGGATTGTGCAGAGAGGCCCCGTACCTCCACCCCCACTGTGACTGTGTTATTAGCACATTTAAAGCGGTAGTAAACCCCGCTTGGTCATTTTTACCTACAGGTAAGCCTTATTATAGG